>NC_042616.1:257373396-257689047 GCF_901001135.1 Rhinatrema bivittatum | reverse complement strand
GAGGATTATGTGATATGGATGTGCAAAGTTTGGGTAATTCAAGTGCAGCATTAGGAAATTAGATTATTAAATCCAATTTAAACGTAGTATGGATGGCATTTAGTCACAACCTTGATCGTGCAAATACAACAAAATGCTGATTAGATTAAAAAAAATTTGGTAGATTTTTAGAACAAATAGGGCAGGGCTGTAAATATTTTTTCTTGATCAATTTTCTTACCCTATTCATTTGTTTAAGCCTTCTTGCTTCTTACAGAATCCAAGGGCTGCAGACCCTGCAAGGCTGATCCCAGAACAGTTTCTGTAAAGGTTGCATTATGTAACCACAGAATTTGCTGGCAGTCAGAGAGTGTGGCAGCCGATTACCCGATTTTTATAATTTTTCCACAAAGGAAATTAGGACAATCTCACTTTAAAAAAATGTCATTGTAATATATTTTGTTTTTAAGGGATGTTTAATTAAAGGGAGCTGGCAAAGGAGAAGAGACAACTGGATGTGCAGATCTGCTTTTACATTAGAAGCAGGATTTTTTTTTTCAATGTCTGCATGCAATGCAGGACTTTGTATAAAATCTGGTATAATTAAAGTTTCATTTGAATTTTTTAGTTTCTGGATAGCAGTTAGATCCTATAAGATCTATACATTTTGAGCTAGATTTTGTGATTGGGTGGGGGTATATACATTTTTTTTGCTTCTGGTAACACTGCAGGTTGACTGATTAGTGGCGCTACTGGCCCTTTTATTCTCTGTAGGGGACTGCACTTTTACAATAGTTTACTGCAATAATGCTTGTTTAAATATTATTTTTCTTCACTTCCTCCGTTTCATCGGAAGCCGAGAGCCTTTTCGTGTTTTATTTTTGGCTCTCCTTCCTCTGCTGCTATGCATTTAAGCTGAGATCAAGTAAATCAAAGCGGCTACAGGCCTGTGGACAAATGGGCCTCTGACATAATGCTGCTGGCTACCCTGCCACCGCCGTCCTCTAGCCATTTTGCCTTATAATTCAATTCCATCAGCATTGATATTTAACGTGTCTATTCCTTAAACAGTTTAACGATCCTACTGGTCTTACAAGTCTCCGTTTGTAGAACAGAATTCAGCAGCTAGTCACGAAACGTATTCCATTCGTGCAAGAAAATAAATTGCGTTTAACATTTCTGTTAGCTGAACTTTATTGCTGTGCATTCAAGAAGAGTAGCAGGGCTAGCTGGGAGAAACTGCATTCAGAAAAAAAAACCACTGAAACTCCCTGGCACTAGTGAAGCTTGCCTTTTCTTTTTTTAAGTGTGGCTGCATGAAGGCCTATCCTCGCGCTTGTTCTCGTTTCCACTACCAGAATAACCGGAGGGAGACAGAAAAGTATTTCAGAGTGCTACACGTTTATGGACGGTGCTATCTGCTTCATTAGTGTAGGGGAAAAAAAACAAAACACACGAGGGGGATGGTATGGAGTTTGATGCATCCGTTCAGATAGGCACATAACAACCCATTCAGAAGAGAAAAGAAAGCGATATTGGGTGGTGTCGGATAAAAACGAGAGCCGAGGGGCTTAGGTAACGTTCATCTTCTGAAAGTCCGCGACCAATAAATCCCACCATCAATCTACCAGGCTTATCCGTTTGGAGACAGAGGATCTGATGGAGAGATTCCAGTTTTCCCACGAGAGAATTGTTTCGGAAATAGCTTGCATTCATTTCGTTTGTGGATACTAAAAACTCAACGGCAAAAAAGCGATGAAAGTAACTTCCTGCATTCCTGTAATAGACGGATAAACGGCCGAGGTTTCAAAAGGGTACTTGACAAGAACACGCACATAGAAAACCAAAACGAAACTAGAGCAGGGAGAAAAAGCTTTGTTAAATGTTAGACGCTACTCACCTCTAATAGATAGTAAAATAATGCGGGAAATGTTTCTCTTTTTTTTTTTTGCATTCACAGTCTAATTGCTCTTCAATACCATAGTATCTCTCAAACATTCAATTCAGCTCTTCACCTAAATCCGAATCTCTCCCCCCCCCCCTTACGTTTTCGACATTTTAGCCAATGTCAAAAGTGTCAGCAACTGTACTGTTTCAAGCTTGTCCTACAGCTCTTCCGTGTTTCTTCCTAGGTCGTTAGCAAATGTCACAATGGTGAAAATTTTCGCTTGAAGATCTGTGATAGAAGTGCAAAAAAAAAAAAAAAAAAAAAAGATTTCACATATAAATGTTTCTTGATGACGGCAGGGTGTAACATGTCCAACAGATCAAAGGAGAAACCTGTGCGGAAATACATTCAAATTACCCCCCCCCCCCCCCAACGGGAAAACTAATGCTCATTGGACCTCTAGATTAACAGTTTCCCCTTTTCTGACGATTACTTGGAGAAAGAACCTGCAGGGAGTGAGGAGGAAGAGTGCCCTAAGAATGGCACAGCGGGGTGGCACGAGGGAAAAACATGGCTGGGGCAAATTCATTGAGCGCAGGTTTCACGCTTTTGGCGTTATTTTGTTGCTGCTTCGGGTTTTATAGCGTTAGGTACGGAACACACACACACGCGATCCGGCTGGTTACCGATTTTAAAAGGGGGTACGGGCGGCAGAAAGAGACTTGATCCCTATTTCAGATGGGAAGCGAAAGCTGGAGCTTAGGCACCCGGGCTTCGCAAAACCTCTGTTTCGGTGCCTTGGGGCCACCTCCAGGCAGAGCCCCTTAAAGGCTCGTTTGGCCCAGATCAGAACTCCCGCGCAAGCGCTGCACCAGGAGCGCAGGACCAGGGGCAGCCACTGGGACTCTTGGTTCTTCTTCCTTCCACCACTGCAGGGCAATGTTGCGGTGTAAAAAAGCGACCAGTAGCGCCTTTGAAGCTGTTTTCACACTGGCTTGCACAAACCTGCTCTCACCCGTCCAGGGCAGGATCTTGTGCTTATGGAAATATTCTCCGTCCAACAACGGGGCAGAGTGCTGAAGTTTTATGAATATATATATATATATAACATCAGACCCAACCATGTCTAATGTAATCAGTTAATTTGATCTACTATTCTCCTTATGTAATCTGTTATTCTCCTTATAATGGAATCAGTTAATTTGCTCAGTTCAGTGTATCCTGTTGTTCTCACTGTAAACCGTGGTGAAGGCTTGCTCCAAACTACGGTATATAAAAAACCATCATATATATATATATATATATATATATATATATATATATATATATATATATATATATATATATATATATATATATATATATATATATATATAAATAATTGCATTTTGCCCCTACCGCAATCCACAGCGCTCCAGAGCATTTTTGAAAACTACTTAGAAAATCTTCTTCACACCCAACACAAAGTAAAATGGAATCAAGTTGCCACAGATATATAACATCTGGGTTTCCTATTATTTCTATAAGATTATTTCATCTTCAAATTAGCGTTAATTATAACGCCCCCAATCACCTACCAGCGATCACCCTTTCTTTCCCAATGCATTTAACTCGTAGAAGACATACTGCAAGCATGTGTCAGCGGGTGCCTGATAATCAAGTTCCAGATAAGTAATGAAGGGGGTGGCTGTATTTTTACCACTTCTGGTTAAGTAATTTTACTTTTCAGGGATAACCACCACAAACTATTAAACGAAGCTGACCTGTTTAAACAGAAGTGCAAGGTCTACAGCCCGGACGCAAGAACAGGGCACTCCAGTAAGGGATAAGACTCACCAATGCCACCCTGTTCGAGCGTCCTCACTCAGTCAAAGAGCAGAGGAATCACAGCAGCTAGCAGATGTAGTGCTAAGACAATCTAAAAGTCAATAGGATGTGAAATCAGCTCTCAGAAATATGACTACAGTTTTATAAGAGCCTGCTCCTACAGTGTCTACCTGGAATCGTTGAGAAGAAGGATGCCAACCGTTTTAAATTGGGGATTTAGTCCATATAAAACTTTCCTTTAATAATGACACATTTGTTTCACATTACATCCATAAATCTATGATTCTTTTCCTAAGATTCATGTGTTTCACAAAGGATGCCTATATTGTAGAAATTGCATATATGTCTTTATCATTTTTTTTTTTTTTTTAAAGATTACATTAACAAGGCTGTATCATTTGTGGGTGAATCAGTGACAGTCATCCATATACCTGAAATTAAAAAGCATGCCGGTAAATCCTTATGTTTCAGTATGTATGCACTAAATCTAATATTATTAAAATGGCTGATTATATGTCAACTCAAACATATTCAGTGTGTTTATGACCTATTTTTTTTCATAGTCTCTGCTAGTTTTAATTGATTTCACATGCTTATCTGTTAAACTTCCCAGGCTTTGTATAATAAGATGGATTTGCTCTTTCTTAAGACTGCAAGTTAGTGAAACCAAGCATATCATATCCTTCCTTCAGATCTGCTGATTTTTAAAATGGATCTATTTTTCCTTAGGATCTCTAGTTTTAGTGCAGTGACAGTCATCCCACAATAGCATAAGCATTTATTTTATTTTATTCAGAAGACATTTTATTTAGAGACAAAGGTCCTCATTCATTAAGACCTTACTTCCATTTTGTGTCTATGGGAAAGTCGATTAGAATTATACATTTCCAAAGGCATTCTTTGCGTTGAATGGAAGTTTGGTGCAGTTCAGTTCGCATGAGACGATTCAGGGATCCCCGATGTGTGATATCTTGTTTTTAAGTACACTTTATTTCATGTATATTCAGTTGTAATCTGCTGCGTGGGTCGGATCGTGCGGGATATAAATCTTTCAAAACAAACAAATATTTCATCCCTTTTCCCACTCATAAAACCGAGACCCTCCTGGCAGGCTACTGCAAATTGCTTTGTATTTGCTAAACAAAAGAGTTGTGTTTAACTGCCTGGTCTTCTGCTCATCCCGTTAACTGCGGCTAGGCATGCTCAGGAAGGAACTCGCCTAGACCCAGGCAAGATCAGTCTAGGGGTATTACTACAATTTTGATTAAAGAGGCACCAAGTGCAGATTTGCACTTTTTGTACCTAAGGTCACTGCAGTACAACCTGGTTTTCAAAGTTTCATTGGGGAAAGAGCTGATGAACAAAACGACAAATGTCATTTCTGGCAAGCTGGATACATTCAAAGCTCAGTAAGAGTAGCTAGAAAAAGGTTACCTTGGGCTGAAAAAGGAATCACAATAAGGGTTTATTAAATTGGTATATGAGGGGCTGGGGGAGAGGTGTCGATGAACCATGAATATTCTCCGTGACCTCCTTCTAATATATGCTGCTCTGTTTTGCTGTGACCAGTCCTAGGATTGCCACTCTAACTGCTATGAACGTGCATATGGCGCAATTCTTATGCCTACTGGTACAAAACATGAAAATATGTCTAAAATAGGAAAATACTGTATTTGCATCATAGGTTTTGAATTCTGATGACTAAAGTCAAATGTGTTTTCACTGTTATTGGAAAAACAAGTGACATTTTTATCCGTAAAAATAACATAACACCATTTTACTTTATTGGTTGTAGTGCAGAGTACCAATAGCATTTTTGAAAAAATGATTTTTTTTGTAGAGCTAGGAATTATCTGTGGGAGCTTGGGAGACCTTATGTGTCCCTTCTTCTTCTTATATTTTATTTGTTAGAATGGTTTTATTCATTATTTCATAATTCTACCTTATGTGATGCTAGCGTGGAAATATGGGTTGAATGTAACACCCAATGGGAACATGCCCTTGATATCTAATGTACAAAGACAGTATTTCAAAATAAAATAAAACTTTCTTTTGAATGCCCTTCTGCAGTTTGAACAAGAATGACATTGCATCGGGCAGGTACATTTGTACGTCTTCTTCCTTTTGTAAACTTGAAAGTCTTCCCCCATTGCATCTTTTAAACTTGTAAGCCTGCTATTCTTAGAAAAAAAAATATGAACTCCACCCGTACGATGGGGCTAGAACCGGGACCGACTCCCTTAGGACATTTGAAATATGTATTATTCACACAGCACCGACCGTATTTTTTTCGCTGACGGTAAGTAAAGCGCATGCAATCGCACACACACAACCCTGTGGCTTCCTTTGTAGGCACGGCCTAGCTTGAGCCAGTAGGCCTGGGAAGCGCCGGCCCTCCCCGCCCTCTTTGTTCTGTCTCTTCTCAGGTTTCTGCTGCCTGGGCGGGGTGGGGGGCTGGGACGACATTCTCTCCTCATTCACACCCCGTCAGGGCAGCCCTTTGCGCTGTTCTCCTCCCCCCCTCCCCCCAGGTTTGCACAAAGCGCAGAGTCGGCTGAAAGGATTTGCACCTAACCCGCCCATTTTAGATGTAAACGAGATGGTCGCCTTTGTATTGCCCCTGTCGGACTCCCACCGGCTCGGGCAGACATGCACGTCTTCACACGTTTTTAATAACTGTTTTCTGCTGGGTGGGTGTGCAGCAGGAGCGACTTTTTTTTTTTCTTTCCCCCTTTTGTTATTTGTTTTAGGTCGGTAACAAAGCCCTGCGGTGAGTGCGAGGTCAGTTTTCGGGGGGGGGGGGGGGGTCACAAGTTATTTAGCGGCGCCAGGCTAGGAAAGGCGGGAAACGCCGGCGAGCGCGGCCAAAAAAACCCCAAAACATTGAAACCGCTCGATTTGAAAAGGAAAACAAACAAACAAACAAAAAAAAATAATAAGCTGCCTTTTGAAAAAAAAGCTGCGGGTGTTCAGAGGCAGAGATCGGTAACTGTCAGAAAGGTCTCATTCTGATACCGACCCGAGTGCAAAAAAGAAAAAAAAAATAGAAATCCCATTGCCGCAGACCCGGGAGAGAAAACGGTGAGCAAGCAGCAGGGGAGCCCGGCGCTGGGGCCCGCCTACTGCTGCGCGGGCGGGAAAGCAGTTGCTGATTTGCACTCCCCACCCCTCCCAGACATCGCTCTGCTATGCTAACGCCTAAGCGGGCTTAGGTGCAATGGAAAGACGGCGGTGAGGCTTGATTATTGCGGTCCGTCACTCGGGAGACATGGCTTTCATTCGCGGAAGCACGAGGAGGGGAGAGTTTAGGTTTATATGCTGTTAGCAAGTTCTGTCAAATGAAGAGGCCCTTCTCTGCTTGCTGTAAAATACTACTCGCGATTGCAATATGATAAGAATTTCTGTGTGGGTTCGGGCCACAGTATAGACCCGATCAGAGCCGTATTTGCACCCCAACCTTAGGGGGTAACTACTGTTGTAGCAATTTTCAAAAGCCATTTACTCACCTAAAGTGCACTTATGCGAATAAATCCTATGGACGATTCAATGGCATATATTGTAGCAATTTTCAAAAGCCCACTTACTCGAGTAAAGTGCATTTACATGCGTAAAACCCAGATTTACGCATGTAAATGCGTTTTAAAATCCGCCCCTTAATGTTCACGTCTCTAAATCCACCTCCTCTGCTCTCCTAATCCAGCCTCCCCTTCTTTCCACACCTATGCCTCCCCAGCTTCGATGATTGGAGGAAAACGTGACTCTTTCTGTTTTTTTTTAATTTGCTGCCTGCCCAAGGTAGTAATTTTCTGTTCCCAAGGAGCTTTATGCCCTAGGCAGCTGTCCCTCTCACCCCTCTTTACTGCGCTGGTTGTAAAGTGGGGTATGCACCTAGTACAGCAACATTGGTAGGGCTGTGCCATTAGGGTTTCTCACACTATACAGTATAGTTGCCAACTTTACAATAGCTCCAAAGGGAAAGGCCTTTCCATCCACTGTGACCCTCTAGCCGCAACAGTCAATCCTGAAAATCTCTATTGAAATGCATCCATATCTAGCTTGTGTGTCTGAATCTCTTTGCAACAAGGGCCTTTCTTGGTCCTTTTTTCTCTTTTGCTTGCTATCATGTCAACTGCTGCTAATGTCCTCCTGATTCATGTGAGTGAGTGATATACCACCCTTTCTCCCAAAAAATCTGACCCTGCAGACGTGTGTAAATTCCTTGCAGTAACTTTTGTTCTAGTTTTTGTGTCACAAATGCAATGTATTTTTCAGGTATACTGCTGAAACAGTATTTCTCCTTTTCCTTTAGTTTTAATATTTTGGAATGTGCTTTCCCTGGTTTTGTTTACTCCTCTCAGAACACAACTATCGTCGCTGTTCATTTTGCCCTTTCTCTGTCACCCATATAATACCATCCCTGTTTTGGTGCTTTCTAATTTTTTCGTGCTGGCCTATGTCTGCTTGACTTTGAAGACAAGTTACCTTCTCCGGCGGTTTGCCTATAAGCTGCATTCCTAAGAAAGGGAGAGACAGAAAGATTCACACCTGCACACCTCTCTACCAAGAGAGTGACCTGTATAAATTCATCTCTCTGCTAAAAAACAAAACAAAACAAACAAAAATTTAGTGTATGAGCCCTTGCCTTCCTGTCTTTATTTTACTAATGCTTAGTGACTGGTAGGGCATCCAAGATCAACATCCGAGATCCCTCTTTCACATCCATGCCTGAGACAGAAGTGTGAAGCTCTCAAGGGATCCAGATGGGAAGAATATGGCATTTTATTCTTTTCTGTCTTATTTTATTTTTTAATCTCTTTGAGGGTAACATACTAACACTGTGGGAAATTAATGCAGCAACTGTGTGCATAAGTTGAACCAAGTTTCAAAGCAAACTTATCTGCGTAAATGTGCTTTGAAAATTATGCAAAAACATGCACAGAAACTGACCCCGCACCCAGTTACACCCGCTCTTTTCTGTGCACATGAATTTAGGTGCATACTTTTTAAAATCAAAAGTATGCAGATCAATACAAATTCCGCCCCAGGTCTGCCACCCTTTTTTGTGCACTTAAAAGTACGTGTGAAATCGGGTTATGTGCACCATCCCAGGACAATTTTATGAACTATTTGCACGCATATAAATGGCTTTGAAAATTCAACCCTTTTTATGATTTACTTTGGCAACCTCGTGCACAAATTGTCACGCCAGTAAAGATTTCTGAATTTAGAATGCGTTTGTTTCCTCCCCTAGCTGTGAGGCTGCCAAGGAATTCAGTGATAACAGTATGAGCAACGGGATTCAGCTGGGAAGCAATACTGCTCTCAGGAGGAATATAGGAGGGCATCCCTCCAGATCTGAGGTGTAGAGTGATGTGCTAGGAAAGCTATCTTGTAGAGGTGAGGCCTGAAGCAGCATATTAGAGTATCTGCTCCGTTACTGCAGAGGTCTGCTTCTGCACTGCAGAGGCGGCATATAAAGCAGGCTGCTGGGTAATCTACTCCAGTATTGCAGAACTGAGATGTGGAGCAGTGTGCTTCCAGTAAGGCAGAGATTAACTGTTTTTTGTTTGTTTTTTTTAACAGGTTTAATCCTCCTGTTTTAGCAATTGTTTTAACATAGTCATATCCTCAATAAGTACATTTGTAATTTACTTATTTTTTCATTTGAAAGTTCCCAGAAGTCCCAGCAACTATCAGGCACTGCACTCCATAATGTTCTGTAAGTAAACTTGAGTCTAGTTTAAAGCATAAAACAGGCTGTTTTCAGTTATCTTAGAATACACTTAAACTGCTTTCAAGCCATTTTTAAATAGATTTGTGGAACAAGTTAAACAAGACTTGAAAATACTATAATTTGATATTTTACTTTTTAACAGGAGGTATAATCCTCCTGCTTTGCCAAAAAAAGCAATGCGGGAGAGAGCCAGGAGACCAATAAAAGACGTAGGCCAGTCGTCTTAGTTCTAAATATTTATTGGGGAGATCACGGCTGAAACAATAATGTAAACTCCAATATGACCAACAAGATATGGGAAATCTACAGTGCCCGACTCTGGCCGAGTTTCGTCCTAAGGTATGGGCTGCATCGGGGGCTTTATAAGGTTATATGTATAGCTATCCTGGTCAATCAGTATGATTTCATTTATTGTGAGATCTCACGCTTCAGGTCCTTCAACTGCGGGGGGGGGGGGGGGGGGGTGGAGAGCGAGGGCCTCCGGCTGCAGACTTGGGACTGAGTAGGGAGAAGCAGGGCAGAAGTGCTCTCCTCTCCCCTCCCCCTTCTCAGGTCACAACGGGAAAGCCGCCGTAAAATTCCTCTCCCCGCGTCTCCCCTACTACTACTACTACTTCTCACGCTCCTCCTCCTTCCGCCTTGCTCACGCGCCCGCACTTCCAAGCGGGCACTCACCCCTTTCTCCTTATTCTCTCATTTCTTTACAAACGTTCGAGAGGCTGGATTACCCATATCTCGTTGGTCGTATTGGAATTTCCATTATCGCTTCATCCGTGATCTCCCCGATAAATATTCTTTAGAACTAAGAAGACGGGCCTAATTCTTTTACTGGCCTCCCTGCTTTGCAGCAGTCACAATCCAGTCAGTGGGTCGGATGGAAGAGCATTATCTCCCACACTCATATTCTACAAGTTCTTAATCCCAGCCAAAAGTCCAAGATAGGCCTGAGCTTGAAGACAGTACCTTCACATAATTTTATAGGTGGGTGGGGAGGGAATTTTTAGAGTCAATTTCGGCAGTAAAAACAATGTTATACCCATGACAATGGCTTGTTTTAAAATCCTGTCCTGAACATGGGGGAGGGGTTTGCAATTAAGTGCCTACTTTTGGATTTTAAAAAAGCATACGTATAAATTTTCCCGAAAAAAAAATCTGGAAACAAATTAGCAGGTTGAAATATGTGCAGGTAGTTGCTCTGGGATAACTGATGTGTATATTTGTCAGCCTTTTTTTTTTTATGTGGGCTATTACAAAATTACCCCATAGGTTTAGTGGATTCATCTAATTTGCTCATGTTTTGGTCTTATTTTGCTGTGTAGCGCTTTTCGTAGGTGAACCTCATTTACATAGCTGCCCCTGAATCACCACACTTTCTCTGATCTGTTTTTCTTTGAACTAAATTCAAGTGAGGTGGAGATGCAGCTCTGACTGAAAAATATATATTTTACAAGACAATTTACAATGCAGTGCAATCCCAAATTACTTTTTCGGGCTATTTGCAGTGAAATTGGCCTTAATGAAGTTAAGCAACAATTTTGTACAAGGTGCAAATTAGTTTCTCAAGTATTCTCCTTGCACATGATGTACAATGGCTGATGAATCTGGTGCTAAAGACTTTAAGGAATATATGGAAAAATTCTTTCTGTAAAGCAAGACTGAATTTTAAATTAAAATGGTTAACATGGTTGGGGGAAGGAAAGGAAGATCACAAATAGTCTGATGTTCTAAGCTGCAGTTGGATCTGTGCCTGATTCTGTAAGAAGTTTTCCTCATGATACAGGGCCCTTTACATTATATGCAAATGATTTCGCAGGGATTTTTTTTTTTTTTTGCATAAAGTCTTCTCAAAATTGTGGACTTTATCACAAAAAACTTAATTACGCCTACCTGAGGTGTAGTTAACTTTTGTGGAAAACCACTACTTTGTGCACTTTTCCACATGTAATTTGGCTGTGCCAAATCACTAATGAGCTTATTTGCATGACTCTTCAGCTCATTAGCGATTTTGTATAATTTTTGCAAATGGTTGCATAAACACAAAACTATGCACAGAAAACGGCAAATAGTGCATGCTAAAATTCACAAACTCGATTACTCATGCAGTTTGCTATTTTTCCATTTGTTATTGTGCTGTGAAGCAGTTTGCAGTTTAGTACATTGACCTCAAAGGGCTAAAACAAAGGTGTGATGTGTGCCTAGGAAAATGGCAAAAACTAATCGAAATTCCTCAATAAGCATATATGGGTTAGCCATACAGAAAAATATATAAAAGCAAATTTTAAGACATAACACTCAATTCCAAACTGTTTATTATTTTTTATGATAATCTTTGGTTGAACTTTAATTTCATGCATCTTGCATGTTTGTCCCTGAAACAGCAAGTCAACTTCAAAGTTAAGTCTTTCTTTAGATTTACAAAGAGTTTTCCTAAATATTTGTACATCTTAGAACATGATTCAACCCGAGATTTGAACACAGTGTGCACATTCTCTTCCTTCTGGTCTTTCCATCTTTATTAAAAAAAAAAAAGAAAAGAAAAAAAAGCAGTGACAGAAGATGTATGTTTATTTATTTTTTTATTATGCACTAGCTACATTCATTTGTCATAAGTGTATGAAAAGGGAGAAATTTCATTAATTACACCATGCAATGCATATTCCATAATTGGGATGGGGAGGGGAAACTATGCCAGGTAGATGGTCCTTGGTTTGATCCCCAAGTTGGGTCTTCTGCTTCTTCCTGGGTCAACTGGAACTGTGGATGCTACAGGGGGGAAAGTAAATGAGTGGAGAAGAGGTAAGATGTATCTAGAAGTGGGGGAAGAGAAAGATGAGATCCTGGATTAGGGAAAGGGAGGGATGATTCACTCATATCCCCCCCCCCCCCATCATGATCCCATCACTCACACTCTATAGCTCTCCGATTGCCTAACTCATTTCCCACTGCTCTTCTGATCATAAGAACATAAGAACATAAGAAATTGCCATGCTGGGTCAGACCAAGGGTCCATCAAGCCCAGCATCCTGTTTCCAACAGAGGCCAAACCAGGCCACAAGAACCTGGCAATTACCCAAACACCTAGAAGATCCCATGCTACTGATGCAATTAATAGCAGTGACTATTCCCTAAGTAAACTTGATTAATAGCAGTTAATGGACTTCTCTTCCAAGAACTTATCCAAACCTTTTTTGAACCCAGCTACACTAACTGCACTAACCACATCCTCTGGCAACAAATTCCAGAGATTTATTGTGCGTTGAGTGAAAAAGAATTTTCTCCGATTAGTCTTAAATGTGCTACTTGCTAACTTCATGGAATGCCCCCTAGTCCTTCTATTATTCGAAAGTGTAAATAACCGAGTCACATCTACTCGTTCAAGACCTCTCATGATCTTAAAGACCTCTATGATATCCCCCCTCAGCCGTCTCTTCTCCAAGCTGAACAGCCCTAACCTCTTCAGCCTTTCCTCATAGGGGAGCTGTTCCATCCCCTTTATCATTTTGGTTGCCCTTCTCTGTACCTTCTAAGCCTTCATTCATAGTTCATCTCTCCCTCTGATATACTCATGCACACCCCACTGCACCTCCAATCTCCTCTCATTCTCTTGCCCTCAATTCCTTCATGCAACTTTATTCCCTCTTCACATAAACCCCTCATTTATTCCCTCTCTGGCTTTCTCTCTGATCCTCTCATTAATTCTTACCATCTGTAAGGGATAATAAGTCGTACGTGGTTTATCGGACATTTAAATCAGATAAAATAAAGTGCAAGTTCATCTAAAGAGAACAGAATGTCTACACCTTTTCTTGATGTGGATAATTTTTATTGTAGTGGCATAAAATATACAGTAGATTTATATATGAGATATATTGTTTTATGTTTGTGCCTTAACAGAGTAAATCATTCTTGTTGCAAAAGTTATGAAAACACCTTTGTCTAGTTCAAAGTTAACTTGCATATCTCAAACACACTGCCAATTAATTACCCTACTTAAAGTAGTAATTTAGCCGGTTACTCTTATACTGATCAGGAGTGCATGAAGATATCTTAGGGACAGTATCACGATCTCTCACTCTCCACTGCAATTGAGTTGATCCTCTCAAAGGGTCTTGTCAGAGTCCCATCTTAGCAAAAAAGCAGTCAACTGAGCCCCCTGTGGGTAAACGACAGGTTAATTCCACTGTCTCAGGGTGGCAGAGCCAGAATGCTTACAGAAACTCTGTGAGATATGCAGGCAGGGGACAGAAATGGAGATTAGCTTAGTCTGAAAATGCTTGTGCTAGGATGAGATTGGCAAGTATGATTAAGCAAGTACTCCAAAATTAGTGGAGCGGGGCTGTCTCAGGGGAACTCAGTCTCGAAGCTTAGGCTTGAACTTCGTAGAGTCCTAAATCTGTAAGTCCAAAGTCTTTTCTTCATTAGACTTCATGCATGTGCATAGGATAGAAAAGCCGATATTGACTGGAGATTACCACACTCCACTGGCCTAGGATTGGTGGGTTTCCGATATGATTTCTTCTTAGCTGGTACATATTTGTAGATTCTCACATGGATGACAACATGGGCTAGAAGACATCTGGTGAACACAACTGTGCTTTATGACTGGATGCAAAGTTTGTTATGGCTATAAGCTAGCAAAGTTTCTGTCCGGTAGTGCCAGCTAAATTGCAAAATGAAGACATTGATTGATATGGAGAACAATAGCAGTTTTTTCTTTTCAGTGCAGTTTGTTGACATTCACATTAAAACTACAGGGGCCATCTCGTGGCTTGATTTCCATCTTGTGTTGTTCAGGCCTACACATAATTTTGTTAGCTGCACATTCCTTTCTGGATTACTGTCTTATTCCTACACCACTGGCTCCCTGCAAGTAGGCCAGTGTATTGTGTCTGTGGACCCTTGGCCCGAAGCAAGATTGACGCTACCTGCAGGTTCTTACTGTCAGCAAGTAGACTAGGTGAAGCAGAGACCAGTCTGGACCTTCACCTATACTAGCCCATGTTTTCCTCAGGTTGAGCCTTAGGGTGCCAGGGGCAGCAAGAATTAGGTGGGGTCTCTGCTGACAGCAGAAGAGAAGGATTGTAGTAGCTGGGGTCATAGGTTGGCAGTGATTGGGTGTACCTGAGGTCCAGACAGTGATAAGAGGCAAGCAGCGGTCAGGCCTATCTGGGGTCCAAGCTGTGGTCAGAGGCAGGGAGAGATCAGCCGTATCCAGGGTCCAAGTTGTGATCAAAACCAGGTATCCATCTGAGGAAGAAGAAGGACGGATAGGCACAGTAGGCAGGTAAGGGCATGAACAAGCGGGCAGCATGGAATAGACTGGAACAAAGACAGAAGACAACCTGAAGACAGCAGGACAAAGACCAAGACAAGCTGGACAAGGACTGAAGATAAGGCTGGAACAAAGACACTAATGCTGGGAAGCAACATGTGCTGCTAAGACGTAGCTGGACCTGTTGCTAAGGCGAGTTGCTGCTGGGAAGCTACCCTTTTATAGGGCAGCACTGGTGATATCATCTCTAGGGGCCATGGGGGCTTTCCCTCCATGGTCCCTTTAAAAGCTGCAGAGTGACATGGACCTGTGCCTAGGGAGAGGCGCAGCGTGTTGGGGTCAGCAGTGTCCTGCTGTGTGATGGGTCAGTGGCTTCTTGCCGCATCTGAGAGCAGCATCCTGCTGTGTGGTAGGTCAGCAGCTCTTTTCTGCATTGGGGAATGGTGTGGTCAGCCCAAGACAAGATGAGGGCGGCGGTTCGTAGGGTTAGCCCACGGATCACCAAATGTAACAGTAACCCCCCTCTTAAGCCCCCCTCCTGAGGCTTTGGGTTTCCTGGGATACCGTTGATGAAAGTCTATGAGGAGGTTAAGGTCCAAGATGTTGGAGGATGGCTCCTATAACTTTTCTTCTGGACTGTAGTTCTTCCACAAGATTAGATACTTGACCCTTTTACCCCTCCGGTGGGCATCCAGGACTTCTTGGACCTCATATGTAGCATCTTCATCAGCGGGCACTCCTGTGGTTTGGGTGGCAGTCTGGAGAGCCAAGAAAGTACTATTGGCTTAAGGAGTGAAATGTGAAACATACTGTGGATCTTCAACGTGGGTGGTAGCTTTAGTTGGTACATAATGGGGCCCAGTTGCTGAAGCACTGAGAAAGTTCCAATAAAGCAAGGTGCCAGGTGCATAGAGGGGAGTCGTAGATGCAAGGGCCGAGTATTCAGCCAGACCTTCTCTCTAATTTTGAACTGAGGGACTGGCCTTCAGGCATCTGCCATTTTCTTGGCTCGGGCAGCAGTCTTTTCGATCAATTGATTAGCTGTTTCCATAGTTCATGCAATTCCTGGGTGGAGAGTTAGGCCGCAGGTAAAGAAACTATCACAGGCAGTGGCAGAGGAGGCAGAGGCTGTTTTCCATAGACCAGCTGGAAAGGAGAAGAGCTGGTGGCTGCATTGATGTGATTATTATGGGAGAATTTGGCCCAAGGTAAGGGAGTGATCCAGTTATCCTGGCGCTCATTAATGTAAGAGCAGAGGAAGGTTTTAAGGATACAACTGGTGTACTCTGCTTGCCCGTTGCCTTGTGGGTGATATGCCATAATGTAATCAAGTGCGATACCAAACGTTTTGCAGAGAGAGCGCCAGTATCTTGCTGTGAGTTGAATTCCTCTATCTGATAATATATGTTTGGGTAGGCCATGTAGGCAAAAGTTGTGGAGGGTGAAGAGATGCGATAAATAAAGAAGCAAAGATGCAAAGATGCAAAATCAGTATGCAATTACCAATGTAATATTGCGTCCAAATGTACTTGTCACACCATCACTGCAAATCTTCATTTGTTTAGGAGGAAAAAATTTCAGATGCCAGGCAGTGAAAATTCAAAGACCTGGTTGCCAGACAAAATCATGTCAAAAAAACCCCTCTTTTTTTTAATTTTTATGTGATAATTCTACTAAAAAGTGTCTCTTAAAAGTGATTTTAATGATATTTTCTTTCAAAAAGCTTCATATATACCAGTCTGTAGCATGCATTTCATACTTGAACTTGGAAGCATTAAAATCAATCCATAGCTTTTATATATAATTGGCTTGAAGTGTACTTAGCTTTTACATGATGAAGACATCACGGAATCATTCCAATATTCTTCTCAGCTTCTAAGCCACTTTTCCATAGACCACTCAAAACACTCCGACCTGGCCAGTGTTTTGCCTGAAGCAGCTGCATCAGGGCGTAAACTTTCAAGTATCTTGATATTAAATCACCATAGTGCTTCCTTAGTTTCCTATTTTCAAATATAAAACATTTTCATAAAATTCAAACAATTCAAAAAATCAAAACTGAATCACTTAATCAAATACAAATTCACCACTGTTGATGATGTGTCTCTTATAGAACAAACAATGCTTTTCTATGGCAAATGCATACCATGTAGTAAACAGACAAATACTACCAGCATGAGGGGCCACCGTAAACGTGGACATTACCATGCGTGTGCTATCACTGTTACGAGTGCCGCCCATGGCAGACCCGCGGCGCGGCCCTCTCACCTTCTTGTACGGACTCCAGCTCCTGGTTCCTCTTCACTGATGGCGGTGGGCTGCCAGCTCCAACCTCGGGGTGCCTCCGGCTCTGCCATGGTCCCCAGTGTTGCCAGCCGTCAGGCCTCTCTGCGTGGCCTGCGGAGAGATGCTGCCATCGGCGCCGCGCCCCTCCCTAGGCGCGCGCATGCGCTGATTCTTTTAAAGGGGCCGCAGCGGGAACCTGGCCGCAGCCCCGGATGCTGACATCAGACTCTTCAGCATATATAAGCTCAGGCCTCGCTTCATAGCGTTTCCTTTGCAACAGGTCTCCTCGTACTCCTCGTACTCATTGCTGATAGAGAATCATCTCTATGTTGTGTTCCTGTCTCTTGTGTTTCCCGGTTGCAGTCTTCCTTGTTCCTGCCCTGTCTATGTGTTGGACTGAGTTTCTGGATTTCGACTCAGCTTTGTTTTACTACTCTTCAGCCTACCTGCAACCCCGGACCTTCGCTACGTTTGACCACACCTGCCTTCTTTGTGCCCTGACCCTTGCCTTGGTTGACCATGCCTGCCTTCTCCGTGCTCTGACCCTTGCCTTGATTGACCACGCCTGCCTTCTCCGTGCTCTGACCCTTGCCTTGATTGACCACGCCTGCCTTCTCCGTGCTCTGACCATTGCCTTATTGACCATGCCTGCCTTCTCCGTGCTCTGACCATTGCCTTGATTGACCACACCTGCCTTCTCCGTGCTCTGACAATTGCCTTGATCAACTATGCTACAGATTACTTTGCGTCCAGAGTTCTTCATTACTTGCCACGACCTCCGCTTGTCACCAGCCTTGACTCCAGCCTGCCAGTGATGCCTCCTCCAGCCTATTTCCTGGATGTGGACTTACAAGGCTTTGGCCTTCCTTTGCTCAGGTGCCTCCAGTTACCTCCTGATTCATTGGTGCCTGAGTTCCTCTACCGAAACCAGTCCAGGGTAGGACTACACCACCTATTGACTGCTGTCTCTGAGCTGAATCACCTTACTTCATGAACCAACCTTGAGGCCCACCTAAGTCCTGCCGGCCCCGGCACCCGAAGGCTCAACCCACGGGGAACGAGGGCTGGTATAGGTGAAGCTCCAGCAGCCTCTATCTTCAGCCCACTCCACCTGCCAACGATGGTGACCTGTAGGTCCCTACCTATGGGTTGCGTCAACCCCACCTCGGCCCAAGTGTCCACCTCTGACGCAATAATCACTATGAATTTGTCTCAGTTTTTAACTCTGTTACATAAAAGTGCTATCTTTTGAGAAATCTTACTACCTGTGCATCAGAATATGTGGTTTATGTGGCACTTTGCCCATGCCCAAAGATCTATGTTGGAAAAACAAAATGAAGTTTCAGGATTAGAAAATCTGAACACCATAGTTGTTTTAAAGATTAGAGGCTCTGTTGGTCATGCACTGTATAAACGAGGCTCATACTTTTGAAAAACTACAGTTTTTTGTCATGAATCAAATCCTGGTCCATCCATATGGAGGTAATAGGAACAAAATGTTAATTCAGAGAGAACAAAGGGGGATTTTTGAATTTAATAATGTTGAACCACATGGGATGAACATTAACATAGAGTGGGGACATTTTTTGTAAGCTTATTTAAAACATTTAACATCAAGATTCCATCAAGCAGCATTTGTTTCCAGTGAAAGAGGTTTTTTTTTAAAATGCTTTTTCTAGAATTTAACGCCATACAAAAAACAGATTTGATCATGTTATTTAATTTAGAGAGATTCAACATTGCAGCAATATTTGCATGAATTAGCTTTTATTATAAAAATGAATGGGATTGTAAATTTATCATTTGAATGGTTTGGTACTTCAGATTGTAGAATTAAATGATTAGCAAAAATAATCATCAGGCAGCAAGAATCTGTGCTGATGGCGCACCGTGTAAATGAGGTTTACAACTTTGAAAAACTGTGATCAAGTTCCAGGTCATCAACAGAGATATAATTGAAATAAGACATCAACAGAGTAAGAAGAAAGGTATAGGGTCATTTATCAAATCGTATTATGGTGTTTTTGCATGTGTTAACACGTTTTTGCATGCGAAAAATGCCTTAATGTGTACGAAAATGCCTTAAGGCACGTGTTAAGCACCATAACGCATGGTGTAATGCAAATTTTTAAAAGGGGAGGGATTGGGGCGGGATTTCTGAAAATTTGGGCTGGCTTCGCAAAGTGCTAAGTCATAACGCACTGTTTTAATGCAGAAAATAACTACATCTTTTTCAGTTTACCCAGGTAGATAGTCCATCAAGCTAGGTTGAGAGAATATTGTACAAATCTCATGTTTGTGTGAGTTTCCTCACTCCGAAGGATATCAAATCTTCACAAGAGTGTACTGTCCTGTTTGTATGTCTCACTCTGCATGTAAAAGTGGCCTCTGACCCCTTCACTGCTACCTAAACCTCACCTCGAGTTACTAGGTGGGCATCCTATATCGATATAAATAGCTTACTACTACAAGGGGCCTTTAGATAGTCTCAGTCTCTCTCTCTCTCCCTTAGCACACATTGTGATAATTAGGAATTAACATAAAACATGCCCCTTTTTCTATCTCATGTTATATTTACAGCAATTTGATAAATCCAGCTAGTAGTTTGAAATAGTGTTGAAATATTTAGGGCCTGATTCATCAAGGTATTTTCCCATAGACACAGAATGGGAGAAAAGCCTTAGTGAATCAGGTATTTAGATTGGATATCAGTATTCAATAGGGACAATTATTGATTTTTTTTTATTAAAAATTCACTGGAAAGATTAGAAATGCTTAAGGGCAACAACTAAAACAAAAGAAAAAGTGAATGTTTTTTCCAATTTTTTTTTCAAATATTCTTAAAAGAATGGATATATAATGCTTTTTCTATATATAAAGAAATTAAGCATCGTATAAATGATTTTGTGAATTTTTAATTTACTGATAAATGCATGGGATTGCAAACATGTGATTTGATTAGCTGACAGTGTTTGATTGACATAATAAGTGACCAGTTAGGAAAGATTCTCAGGAAGAATTTGATGGGTTCTTGACAATTTAAAAACTCAAGCTGGTAACATTTGTTTGTTTAATACATGGTAGGCATTTGTCACAGAAAAGCATTGTTTGTTCTGTAAGAAACACACCACCAAGACTGGTGAGTTTGCTTTTGATTAAGTGTTTCAGTTTTGATTTTTTTGACTTTTGAATTTTTGGCTTTTTTATATTTGAAAACAGGAAAATAAGGAAGCACTATGGTGATTTAATATCAAGACGCTTGAAAGTTTATTTCCTGATGCAGTCATTTCAGGCGAAACACTGGCCAGGTTGGAGTGTTTTGAGTGGTCTATAGAAAAGTAGCTTAGAAGCAGAGAAGGATATTTGAACGATTCCAAGGTGTCTTCATCATGTAAAAGCTAAGTAAGTACACTTCAAGCCAATTATTATATATAAAAGCTATGGATCGATTTTAATGCTTCTAAGTTCAAGAATGAAATGCAAGC
Source organism: Rhinatrema bivittatum (assembly GCF_901001135.1). NCBI lineage: Eukaryota > Metazoa > Chordata > Amphibia > Gymnophiona > Rhinatrematidae > Rhinatrema > Rhinatrema bivittatum. Next base: position 257,668,576 of record NC_042616.1, on the reverse strand, counting down.
TACAGACTGGTATATATGAAGCTTTTGTTGTGTGCCCCGTCCGCGGTAGGTCCGCGACTGGGCCTACTTACCCTTGCAGCTCCTTTCCCGGACCCGGACCATCCTCGCTTGTGGCTGTGGGCAGCTGCCTACTCCCCTGAGCACCTATTGCCTCCTTGGCTGTTCCTGACACCTCCGCGGACATCCTCAGCTCCCAGCGGGCCTTGGTATATAAGGCAGGGCCCTTCCACTAGTTCCTTGCCTTGGCAACAGGCCTCCACGTTTGATCGTGTGCTCGTTGCCCTTAATTCCTAGTTCCTGATCCTGACATCGTTCCTGGTTCCAGTTCCTGCTCCGTTCCTGGTTCCTGCTCCTGACCTGTAGCTTAGTCCCTTCCTTGTCTTGATGGACTGATTCTCTGGTTTTGACCCTTGCTATGTTGGACCATGCTCAGGACTGATTCTCTGCCTTTGACCCTTGCTACGTTTGACCATGCTCTAGGCTGACTCTCTGGCTTTGATCCTTGCTCTGCTCCGTCTCAGTACCTTGTCTCGCTCAGCCGCCTGCCCTGACCCCAGCTTGCCTTGTCTATGCCTTTGGTATCTACTTGGACTTGGCCTTAGGCTTCGGCCTCTATTACTTGGGTGCCCTCTGTCTTCGCCCTGTACCTATTGGCACCCGGGTCTCTGGATCCCTGCCTCGTCCGGACCTACGTCAGTTCCTTGATACCCTTGCTGGTTCCCGGCCACCCTTGTACCTCATTTACTTGGAGTCATCATACGGAGGCCCGTCTAAGACTAGCTGGCCCCAGCACCCAAGGACTCAACCTATGGGGAATGAGGGCTGGTATTGGCGAAGCTCCAACTGTCCTCTGTCTCATTGTCAGCTCTGCCTCTTGACGATGGGGACCTGTAGGGCTTGCCCTATGGGTAGTGCCAAGTTGCCAACCCCACCTCGGGCCAAAGGTCCACCACCAGCACAACAGGTTGCCAAGGCAATGGACTTGGCGGAGCCTTTCACCCTCCAGGCCATTCCGGCCCTGGCTCTGAAGATTCAGGAACAACAGTGGCTTCTAGAGGCGCTGGCCTCCTCCGTTGAGCATCTCCATGCTCAACTTGTTACCCATGCTGGAACTACAGCACCGACGTTAGCACCAGTCAGCCCATCATCTGCACCTTCGCCCTCTAGTGCTCTGCTGGCCCTACCCGCTCCACCCTGCTTTAACGGGGACTCTCAACTCTGCAGAGGTTTTTTTTTATCTGTGCTATATGCAATTTTCCCTACAGCCTTCCATCTTCCAGGATGAACTCATGAAGGTTACCTTCATTCTCTCTGCTTTGGAAGGCAAGGCGCTGGCATGGGCTTCTCCCTTCTGGGAGCATTCGGACTCTCTTCTTCAAGAGCTATCACGGTTTGTGACTGTCTTCCTTCAGCCATTTGATGACCCAAGGAGGCATATTGTAGCTAGTACAAGTCTTCTATGTCTGCGTCAAGGTCAACAGACTCTTAATGATTACACTATCGAATTTCAGACCCTTACCACAGAATTGGCTTGGCAAGAGGATTGCCTTCGAGCCATTTACTTGGATGGGATCTCATCCCAACTAAAAGATGAACTCTCAGCCCGTGAGTTACCCTTCTCTTTAGAGGATCTTATTACTCTGGCAGGCCGTATTGACCACCGCCTCCAGGAGCTTCACCATGAAGTTTGGACACCCTGACGTCTCGCTGTGGAGCGTTCCCATTCTGCACCTGCAGCAGGGTCCGCAACCAGTGGAGTCCTGCCATCTACCAAGACGGAAGAACCCATGCAGCTGGGTTGAGGGCGCCTTACTCCGGAGGAACGCCTTAGATGGAGGCACTCTAGTCTGTGCCTGTACTGCAGGGCTTCTGGCCACCGCCTCCTGTCTTGTCCTGTCCATCTGGGAAACTCCTGGGCCTAAGTTCAGTGGAGGTCCTGAACTTCATAGCGAACCACTCCTTGTTGGCAGCACCCCTCATGGCTATGACTTGGAAAGGCAGCGACATGAAAAACTGGTCCTCCGAAGCTCTATCTGCCTTCCAAGACCTCAAGAATGCCTACCTTTCTGGCCCTTGCTTGTGCCATCTAGATTCGAACCTCCCCTTCATCATAGAGGTGGACACCTCGGCAATAGGGGCTGGGGCAGTTCTAAGCCTGTACTCGACATGAGGAGTTCTCCATCCATGCTCATTCTACTCCCATAAGTTCTCCCATGCAGAACAAAATTATAGCATAGGGGACAGAGAGTTATTAGCTATCAAACTCACCCTCAAAGAGTGGCGTCCCTGGTTGGAGGGCGCTCAGTTTAAGTTCATCGTCTTTACGGATCATAAGAACCTCGAGCACCTCAGATAAGCCCAGCTTCTCAACGCTTACCAGGCCCACTGGGCATTATTCTTCTCGCGCTTCAGTTTTGAGCTCCATTACTGTCCAGTGGAGAAGAACCTCAGAGTGGAGGCTCTCTCTCATTCTTTCGACCCTGATTATGTTCAAGATGAGCCGAGTCACATCATAGACCCTGCCTGTATCTGCCTGTCAGCCACCATCACAGTTCCATCTGGGAAGGCTGTTGTGCTTCGCCAGCTCCGAGAAAAGGTCCTGCCTTGGGCACACGACTCCAAGCTAGCCAGCCATCCAGGATGAGCCCGAACACTATGCCTACTCCAACGCTACTACTGGTGGCCCACTATGGTTACTGATACTCGTGCCTATGTGGACTCATGTCCAACCTGTGCCCAACAGAAGCCAGCAGTAGGCCGACCTTGGGGTCTTCTCCAGCCATTGCCTGCACTAGAAGCGCCATGGACTCATTTATCCACAGACTTTGTGGTGGACCTTCTGCTGTCCAAGGGGAATATGATCATCTGGGTCACCGTAGACTGATTCTCCAAAATGGCTCATTTTGTCCCTTTGCCTGCCTTACCATCAGCCCCGGAATTAGCACATCTCTTCTTTCACCGTGTCTTTCACCTTCATGGTCTGCCCACTGATATTGTCTCGGGCAGGGGTTCCCAGTTTGTCGCCCGTTTCTGGCGCTTTTTATGTAAGAAGTTTGGAATTACCATTAATCTGACTACAGCTTATCACCCTCAGGCCAACGGCCAGGATGAGCACACAAACCGTTCACATAAGAACTTCCTAAGCGCCTACATGACCAGCAGGACAACTGGGCGGAATTGTTACCCTGGGCAGAATTTTCCCACAACTCCCACATTGTAGCAGCCACTGGAGTTTCGCCTTTCTCCATTGTATATGGCAGACAACCTCGGCTACCACTGCCAATTCTACTGTCGGTGCCCTTGCCGGCAGCTCAAGCTACAGCAGATGCTTTCCAACCGCTTTGGACCCAGACGAAATCAATGCCTTCGCCAGGCTGTGGCACATGCTAAGAAATCTGCTGATGCCCACCGTCGACCGGCTCCGAGTTCCAGCCAGGCCAAAAGGTCTGGCAAAGTACTCATTACATTTGTCTCAAACTTCCTTCACAGAGGTTTGTACCAAGGTTTATTGGTCCATTCGCCATTACCCAGCATATCGGGCCAGTTGCCACCGACCTTAGGAATACATAATTCCTTTCACATGTCTCTGCTCAAGCCGGTGGTACACTCGTGGCCTTTTCGTAAGGCTCCTGAACCTTCCCAGCTTACCACGGAAACCGATACCACGTATCGTGTTCAAGAGGTCCTTGACTGTCGAAGAAGAGGCCGCCGTTGGGCGCATCTTCTCTCCTGGGAAGGTTATGGCCCCAAGGAGAACTCCTGGGACCTTGCAAGTAACATCTTGGACAAGGGACTCCTCCTCCATTTCCATCGTGCCCATCCAGGCAAACCCAAGCCTCCAAGAGGGGGGCTTAAAGGGGGGGGGGTACTGTCCCCGTCTGTGGTAGGCCCGCAAATGGGCCTAGTCACCCTTGCAGCTCTGCTCCCGGCCCGGACCATCTTTGCTTGCGGCTGTGGGCAGCTGCCTATTACCCCAAGCACCTACTGTCTCCTTGGCTGTTCCTGACTCCTCCGCAGACCTCCTCAGCTCCCAGCGGGTCTCCCCGCATGGGGCGTGGGGAGACGCTGTCACCCAGCCTCCTGAGGATCTTGGCTTAGGCGTGCATGCACACACCTCTCGTTCTTTTAAAGGGGCCGTGGTGGGAAACTAGCCTGCGGTCCCGGATGATAATATCATTGGGCCTTGCTATATAAGGCAGGGCCCCGCCACTAGTTCCTTGCCTTGGCAACAGGTCTCCACATTTGAATTGTGTGCTCGTTGCCCTTTGTTCCTGGTTTCTGATCCTGACATTGTTCCTTGTTCCTGATCCTGACTTCGTTCCTGCTCCTGACCCGTACCTTGGTCCCTTCCTTGTCTCGTTGGACTGATTCTCTGGCTTTGACCCTTGCTATGTTGGACTATGCTCTGGACTGACTCTCTGGCTTTGATCCTTGCTCTGCTCCATCTCAGTACCTTGTCTCCTGCAGCTGCCTGCCCTGACCCCAGCTTGCCTTGACTACGCCTTTGGTATCTACTTGGACTTGGCCATAGGCTTTGGCCTCTATTTCTTGGGCGCCCTCTGTCTTCGCCCTGTTCCTATTGGCACCCGGGTCTCTGGATCCCTGCCTCATCCAGACCTACGTCAGTCCCTTGATACCTCTGCTGGTTCCCGGCAACCCTTGCACCTCATCTACTGGGAGTCATTGTTGTTATTTAGGAGAGTTGTGGGTGGATTCTTGGACTGGTGGAAGATGACCACGCCCCCAGGGGAAGAACCTGAGAGGGACCACCGGTCAGGCTACCTATCACCTACTCGAGTGTGGGACTGGATGCCTCTGCTGAGGACCCCTGGACTACTTCACTGGGTTACCTTCACTGCTACCCGCTCCTCGGGCAGTACCATCGAGCTGTACAACAATAAATACAACTTCTCTGTGTCTGCGTGTATAGAGTCTAGCCTAGTACTGAGGTTCCTCACGGGGCTCCTCCCCGTGGGAGTGGCCATCGCTGCAGTACCCAAGAATCCACTCTAACACCTCATAACCATAACACCAGGAATAGACAAGAGGCCTTCCAAACTGCCAATCTGGAAGGGAGGGCCACATATTGGGAAGTCAAAACAGCCATCATAGAAGACGGGGGTACTTGCCCTAGAAACCTATCGACAGTAATTTCATCAAGGAGTCCTTCAGTCAGAGGAGAACTGTGGAACTTTTTTCATGAACTTAAGGATGTGGCTTGGAAGTGGCTGTGCCTGGAAGGGAAGACCAGGGTAGAGGTAGCCAACATGGTTTTGCTGGAACAATTCCTAGATGGCCTAGAATGCCCTATATGGCAATGGGTGTGCAGACATCTGAATCTTATGCTCAGGGAAGACCACCTGACCTAGGTAGAGGATGCCGGAGTCCTAAGGTCAGGAGACCTCCACCAGCTGGTGAAGCCAGATAGGTTGGACTTTTCTCCTCAATCGCAAACCCCACGGGACTGCCATGTTTCAGTTGCGGGGAAAGAGGCCATTTTGCATGGGACTGCCCTCACAGGGAAGGTGAGCCAATGGACTTTAATGCTATGGCCCCACACTTTTATAATTTTGTGGATCTCCTCAGCCGGGGAGTTTCTACTTATGTAATTGTGGTTAAGCTATATGGCATTCCTATCCAGGCACTGGTGGGCTTTTGGAGTGTAAAAATGCTGATTTGAAGAGAATTAGTGAAGTGGGTACAGATTGACTATGACAGAGTCATGACTTTGGCATGCATCCATGGGGACCAATGGTAATATCCAACAAGCCAGGTACAACTGAAAACCCTGGTCAGCCAAGACAGGATAGAAGTGGGGGAACTTCCTTGGCTTCCTTACCCCGTACTGATAGGATGGGACTATCCAAACTTTGAGAACCTGTGGAACCTGCTCACAATGGAATTTTCAGAACTCTTTCCCTTATAAGATCCAGACCTGTACCATAAAAATTCTAAAATTCCTAAGTTCCAGAGATAACACCGACAGGAGAAATATAGTTATGCTTCTATTTTAGAGGCAACTGGGAGGAAGGGTCGGAGTCAAGGGAAGAGCAGCAACCCTCCCAGATAAAGGGGAGTGACCCGGGGAGCTTTAGATGGGCTCAGAAGGAGGATGAGTCTATTAAGTAGGCCAAGGAGCATATACAGAGGATGGATGGAAAGCCAGTCCCTGGAGAGCAAGTTACAGACCCTATTCCTCCTTATTTCATAATGAAAGGGGACCTATTTTACCGAGTTTGAAAAGGAAGTGTGGAAAGGGAATTGATAGAACAACTCCTAGTTCCGAAACCATATCACCAGAAAGTTATGCAACCAGCTCACTTGGGGGAGGAAAAGATCCGAGAGAACATTTTGGCACAGTTCTATTGGCCAGCCCTACATAAACAAGTCCATTTGTATTGCTGGTCTTGCCCTACCTGCCAACTCACAAAGCCTGCCGGTGTATGGGCAGCATCTCTTATACCAATGCCCATAATTAAGACTCCTTTTGAAAGGGAGGGCAAGGACTTTGTGGGGTCACTAGAGAGATCTACTCAAGGGAATAAGTACTCCTCGCCATTCTGGACAATGCCACAAGATATCTAGAGGCAGTACCGCTATGGAATATGAAAACCCTGACAGTGGAGTCTACCCTGATGGAGGTATTTTCATGACTTGGTTTGGCCTAGAAAATCCTGACAGATCAGAGAATCCCGTTTATGTCCAAGGTAATGAAAAAAATCTGCACCTTGTTCAAGGTAAAACTCTATGTACTTTGGTATATCAGCTGTAGACTGATGGCCTCATAGAGCACTTCAGTCAGATGCTCAAACAAACATTGAGGAAATTTGTGGATGAAGATGACAAGAATTGGGACACATTGCTACTCTATATGCTGTTCGCAATCCGTGAAATGCCATAGAGCTCAATGGGGGTTTCCCATTTTGAGTTGCAGAATAGGAGACTGAGAGGAATCTTGGATATAGCTTGAGAGACTTGGGAAGATGAAAGGAATCCTGGGAAGAACCTCACTGACTACGATATCGGAGTGCAGGATTGCCTAAAAAAGGCTGGGGAGGTGGCCCATCTATGCCTAGAAAAGCCTCAAGCTACCCAAGCCCAAGATTACAATCATCTTATGATCCAAAGAATATTCCAGATAGGGGCCATGTCCTTGTGCTCCTCCCATCTTCAGAAAGCAAGTTGCTAACATATTAGAAAGGACCTTATGAAGTTTTGGAGAAAACAGGACCCGTGGATTAAAAAATAACTCAGCCAGATAAATGAAAGGAGACTCAAATCTATCATGCAAACCTTCTGAAGAAGTGGGTTGCACAGGAGTGTGGAGTGGTGCAAGAAGGAGAGTTTGGTCCAGAGGTCAGACCTCAAGTGGACCGAACCCAGATTCTTTTAGGAGAGCAGCTGTCCACTGCACAAGCTGACATAAAACAGCTGGTGGAGCAAAACAAGGAAATCTTCTCGATCCTACCGGGTTGTACCCACCTGGTGCAACATGACATCATTACCCTTCCAGGAATTTTGTTTCAGCAATGACCCTATCGGATTCCTGAGGCCAGGTGCAGTGTCATTGAGACCAAAGTGAAGGAGATGCTCTTGCTTGGGGTTATAGAGGAGTTTAACAGTGACTGGTCCTTACCCATAGTGTTGTTGCTGAAGCCAGATGGGAGAATAAGATTCTGCATTAACTTTGAAAAGGTTAATGAGGTTTCAAAACTCAATGCATACCCGATACCTCAAGTGGATGAACTGATTGAGCATCTGAGATCAGCCCAGTTCATCTCTACCCTGAACCTTACAAAAGGCTTTTAACAGGTATCTCTTCGCCAGCAGCAAAGGAAAAGACTGCGTTCTTGATGCCAGGGGGAACTTTTCCAGTTTACCATCCTCTCGTTTGGACTCCATAGTGCTCCTGCAACATTTCAATGCTTGGTTGACCTCCTGCTCCACTCAAATCAAGGGTTCGCAGTTGGCTACTTGGATGATATAGTGGTGTACAGCCCAGATAGGAAGACATATCTAAGCCAACTCCAGGCCATGCTAACCACTCTGAGGAAAGCAGGACTAACAGCCAACACTAAGAAGTGCCTGATGGGAGGACAAGAAGTGCAGTATCTCTGCTATTCCCTGGGAAAGGGCAAGGTCCATCCACAGACCTGGAAGATCGAGGCTATCACCAGGGTCCCAGTCTTACAAAGAAAAGCAAATGTGAAAGCATTCCTAGGCCTTACGGGATACTACTGAAAATTTATCCCCAATTACTCAGAGAAGGAGGAGCCTCTTACAAGGCTGTTGTCGACAAAAGCACCAGAGAAGGTCCAGTGGTCAGCTGAAGTAGAGAAGGCCTTCTGAGCTCTGGAGGAAGCATTATGCTCTGAACCAGTCCTGATAAGTCCGGACTTCACCAAACCCTTCTCGGTGCAGACTGATGCCTCAGAAGTAGGCTTGGTAGCAGTCTTAGTCCAAGAGAAGGATGGTCAAAAACATCCTATAGCATATATTAGCTGTAAGCTGATGCCTTGGGAGAGGCGTTACTCTCTAGCCAAGAAGGAGGCCCTGGCAGTCAAGTGGGCCTTAGAGGCCTTGCACTATTACTTGCTGGGACAACAGTCTACACTTGTAATGGACCACCAACTTCTTCTATGGATATACAGAAATAAGGCGTCCAATAAGAGGGTGATAAGATTGTTCCTGGCCCTACAGCCTTTCAACTATAAGATTTGACATACGGCAGGAAGGGAGAATGCCAATGTGGATTTCTTATGTCCCTGGTACAGGCAGGTGCTCATCCCAGCAAGGTTGAGCTGAGAGGGAGGGTATGTGAAGGAATCTATAGGAAACTCCCTCTGACTACTTTAAGGGACCAGCCTCAGCTATTTGGCCAAGTTCTCCTTAAGTCCTAACTCAGCAAGGGATTCTGGGCCCAGAGAAGATCTCTTCAGTCTAGCATAAGAAGACAGACCCAGAAGGATTAGAGAGGCCCCAGGGAGCAGGCAGAAAGCCAACCTATGCTAAAACCTGCTATGTGTGATGTCTCTGTGCTACTTGAACTTTAAGGTGAGCTGCATCATTTGTTTATTTTGTTCTGCACTTCATTTTTCATGGAAATAAATTGCACAAAAGGAAATAGCTAGAATCTGCTTCTTTATTCTGTCTGGCTGTTTCCAAGCCACTATTACTCACATCACCACACTGGGTTAGAAACTGGTTGAGTGGGAGATGACAAAGGGTAGTGGTAAATGGAGTTTTCTCGGAGGAAGGGGTTGTTACTAATGGTATGCCTCAGGAGGGGTCTATAATGTTCTGCTGCAGTAAAGCTACCACTGGGTCTATTCTGTTCTGGTGTAGGCAACCGTTTTGACAGCATCATCTGCTAGGGGTGTGCATTCGTTTCCTATGTATTGGTAATCAGCAACGTATAGGGCCATATTCGTTGTATTTGTGGGGAAGCGAAACGTATCTCGATTCCCCATGAATACAACAAATCTTCGCCGAATTATTCGGCCGTCTAAAGGAGTGAATTTAAACAAACCCCTCACCCTCCTGACCCCCCCCAAGACTTACCAAAACTCCCTGGTAGTCCAGCGGGGGGTCTGGGAACCATCTCCTACACTCACGCCCTCAGCTGCCAGCATTCAAAATGGCGCCGATAGCCTTTGACCTTACTATGTCACAGGGGCTACCGGTGCCATTGGTCAGCCCCTGTCACATTGTAGGAGCAATGGATGGTCGGTGCCATCTTGTGCTCCTATTGGCTGCCAGTTTTCAAAATGGCGCCGATAGCCTTTGCCCTCACTATGTCACAGGGGCTGCCAGTGCCATTGGATGGCCCCTGTGACATAGTGAGGGCAAAGGCTATCGGCGCCATTTTGAATACCGGCAGCCGAGAGTGTGAGTGCAGGAGATGGCTCCCGGACCCTCCGCTGGACCACCAGGGAGTTTTGGTAAGTCTTGGGGGGGGTCAGGAGGGTGGGGGGTTGTAGCCGGGAAACAAATAAGAATTAATGCATGACCGTATCAGGGGCCCCCCTTGCCGAATGCAATGTATCTGCCCCCCGACGAATACGAATCCCGACTGCAACGTATGGCGTCCCTCTGCACATCCCTATCATCTGCAATAGATGCTGTGATCCACAGATACATTTTTTGCCTTACTTTTTAAACACATTTAAAATGCAGTTTTACATGTGTAAACTTTGCTTTCTGAAAATTATCCTTGGGATTGTACATGTAAAAATACACAGGGAAGCAATTTTGCATATACTTTTACATGTACTTGAAAGAGGCTTTACTAGGGTGGAGTCGTGACAGGAAATTCATTATACACGTCCTTTTGATTTTTGAAAATATGTGCGTGAATGTTCGCATCACATTGTACAGTTGCTCCCTAGCAGGTATAAATATGTGCACCTAGGCCATGCTAAGGAATGCTTGGTTCTGCTAATTTACAAGTGGACTTGCATGCATCAATCCTTGTGAAGGAGACCAGTGGGGGCCAAAGAATCCCCTTCTTCATTTGCCTAGCAGCAGAATTAGCAAGAGGTGGAATAAAGTATTTAAAAAATAATTTTCCAAGATTTATCACAGATTCGAACTTCTCCTATCTACATCTATATCCATGTATGTCTGTATCTGCATCCCTTTATTTGAGCAATCATTAACTAGGATTAAATGCATTTCTTTAAAAAATATTGCAACAAATCCATATATATATATATTATCCAATAACACACTCCAGGGTATGGCTTGTGAGACTGATTCCTGGAATTTGGACAAAGTAACATTCAGTACATTTGATAGGTATTTTTAATTAAGTGATGTCCTTTCTCCCTCCATACTGTCATTTCCTGCCACATCACATACTCTTTCAGACAGAAAATTAATTGGCCATTTTCTTTGTCCATGGAAACAGGGAATCCACAGGGAATTGCAATTTCCATACATCTGGACCAGTTTGTATATCCAGATAATGTGCATTGGCATCTGTGAGTTCAGGCGTAGAGCATCCTATTCCTGCATGGTTCCAAGAGCGCTCAGCCTGCAATGGAATATGTCCCATAATGATTTAAGGTGGTTGAGAAATGTCAGCCTGTCAGTGAGGTGCATGAAAAGTAGTTTTTCATGATTTTACCCATAAATTACAGGAAATCATTTACTTATGAGATGAGAATAAAAGTCATGGTTTAACATAATTATAAACCCAAATGGACTACAAATGCCAATTAATCCAAAGAAGAAAAAAGTGAAAGTAGCTTAGTCCAAAATTTAGCTTACTTTATTATTATTATTATTATTATTACTGTTGTTATTAATAAAACCAATCATAAAAGACTTCCATCTTTGCACAAATATATAGAACTGTCAGCATCTCCTGCCTGATGTGCATTTCAACTTATGATGGTCTCCATCAGGGGTAAGAAGCCTTCAAAATGCAAATTGCACATAAAACGTCAAAGTCTTCTGTAGGATTTAGCCTAGAATATCCAGATCTTTAAATGCACTTAGCAGTCCATTCAACACCAATTATGTGCTCATATTTTCCCATGCCAAGCTATTGTGCCAAGAGAAGAGGAAAATTGTGAGGAGCAGCAGCATTCAGATCCTGTTCTCCCACTGTCTGATCATAAGCAGTTTTCCTTCTAATACTTAAGTTTACCCAACTATAGTCGGCTAATGATAATAACAATTTAACATTGTCCTTCTTATCGCTCCCATCTGAATGCTGTCTGCAGATCAGGCAATAAAGCTGATAACTAGAATGTCCCAAAGAAATGTATTTCTGGCAGTCAGGAATATGGCAAAGTCCCACTTCTACCATAAATGCTGGAAGTGGCACATTTGTCCCTGTTGGAACTTAAAAAAAGACTCTTAAGGATTCTGGGAGAGGAATTTCAATTAGAAATACAGAAGTAGAATGTATGCTATTAATAGGGAGGCTTGGGAGGAGGTATAGCTGTGACACCAGCATCTTAACTGTATGTAGAACAGGGATGAGTAAACCTTTTTTCAGCAGGGCCTCATTTGTGGCTTTCACCCATATCAGGGGCCAGGGAAATCCCCCTCGGAGATCCAGTCAGGGAGTGGGGGCTCCCTCTTGCTTCAGGCAGGCTGTTGCCCCAGGAAAGCACAACTTATACTCCCAGGCTACATATTATATAGCCTGAGTGTATAATAGAAAACATAGTGAGGCCAGTACTCTACCCTGTCTCCTCTCCGACACCAGCCAAACCGCAGGATCAATCTCCCCAGCCAGACCCCAGGAACCCCTTCCCTCCCTGACCCCCCCCCCCCCCCAATTACTCTTCCCAGCCAGATCTCAAGATCCCCCTCATCTCTGAGTAGTAAAGCGTTACAATAGTCGATCTTTGAAAACAGTATGATCTCCCCACTAACACAATTCCTAGGCTTATCTTTAATCACCTTAACCCTTCTCAACTCGCAGTCGCTCTCAAAAAAATCTCACATGCTTAACGACCACCTACTGGACACCCAACCGGACATCTGTGCCATTACCGAAACATGGCTGAAAAACCCAGATACGGCCATAATTAACCAACTACCAATACAACAATATGACATCTTCTCTATCCCCAGACCTAAAAAAAGAGGAGGTGGAATAATGCTAATTGGAAAAAAAAAACTGAGACTTTCCCAGCAAACCTTCAAATCGACGACCAAACTAGAAATCGGACTATTCAAATCCTCCCAGCTTCAAATCTGCCTTATTTACACCCCCCCCGGGGCTCCTAGAAGCCGACCCCTCTTCCCTCATCGAAATTATAGCTAAACACATCAACTCCAACTCACCCGCTATCATTTTAAGAGACTTCAACATCCATGTTGACTCCCCCTCCCCATCATCTAATTGCGAAGCCCTTCTCTCCTCCCTCCAGGCTATGGGATTCAAACAAATTATAAACAATCCCACACACAAGGCAGGCCACACGCTGGACTTTGATATTCACGAATGAAACCATCTCGCCCATCTCCCCACCTTCTTGCACCCCCATCCCCTGGTCAGATCACTCGCTGATAGTTACAGAATTATCTATAAAGCAAAAACAGACCCCCATTACTACTAAATCCTCTATCCAGTTCAGAAAACCTTGTTCCATGGACACTCTCAACAACAGCCTTGCAAAAGACCTAACTAAACTGGACCTCTCTGATGCTGATACTGCTATTAACTCCTGGCAAACTATCATTCACTCGGTAGCAAACATAATCTGCCCCTTATCCTCAAAAGTTATCAACCCGGCCCGCACGAACAAAAAACCCTGGTTCTCAACTGAATTAAAAAAACTCAAACAAGACCTACAACACAAAGAACAATGCTGGCGGAAAGATCTCTCCCCTACCTCACTGGCGTCTTACAAAACAGCAATGATCTTCTATAGGACATCCATTACCCGCACCAAACAAGATTTCTACGCCAAAAAAATACACGGCTTCTTATATGACTCAAAAACTCTGTTCTCATATGTTGCAGCACTCACCACCCCTATTCCCCCGACCTTCCCTGAAGAAGAAGCCCAAAACAAATCTACAGAGTTGGCAATCTTCTTTGACAACAAAATCAAAAACCTACTTGCCCCCCTGGCAACATCCAACACTTCATCAAATCCCTCGCAACCACCAAGCCAAAATCCTACACCAACTATACACAAACAGACGCTAGAATCTCTTGAACCTACATCATCCCTGGAAATAGAATCGATAATCAAGAAAATGAAACCTTCTTCACACCCATTGGACCAAATTCCGACCAAACTTCTTCTCACCATCCCTAACACCATTGCGAAACCTCTGGCAGACATCATAAATTGCTCCCTCAATCAAGGATCTGTCCCTGACTGTTTAAAAATTGTGTCGCTGAAACCCTTACTAAAAAAACCCAACCTGGACCCAGCCAACCCTATAAATTTTCGCCCCATTGCAAACTTACCGTTTATAGCCAAGCTAATGGAAAGGCTTGTCAACATCCGACTCACAGACTACCTGGACTTTCACAATATTCTCTACCCTTCTCAACTCGGATTCAGGAAACCCCTAAACACAGAATCTCTCCTTCTTTCTTTAACGGACAACATTCTGATGGGCCTCGACAAGGGACAATCATACCTTCTAGCCCTACTCGATATTTCCGCAGTGTTCGACACGGTAAACCATTCTATCCTCATCAACCGTCTAATGGAAATAGGCATCTCTGGCTCTGCACTGCTCTGGTTCAAATCCTTTCTGAACAACAGGCACCACAAAGTTAAAATAAATGACAAAGAATCCCACCCCATTCCCTCAAATCAAGGAGTACCACAGGGTTCTTCACTTTCCCCTACCCTGTTCAATATATATCTACTCCCTTTATGCCAGCTACTCAATAGCCTCAACCTCACCCATTTTATGTACGCGGACGATGTGCAAATCATAATCCCCATCTCGGACCCCTTCTCCTCTACTCTAAATTTTTGGAACAACTGCTTACACGCCATCAACCTTCTTCTCTCGAGTCTCAACCTGGTCCTTAATATGACCAAAACAGAACTCCTGGTTATCTCCCCTAGTGATAACAACCCCTTCGCCAACAATTCAATTACTCCACTAGCAAGCCAGGTTAGAGACCTTGGGGCCACCCTTGACTCTAGAATGAATTTCAAAAAGTTCATTAACGCTACAACTAAAGAATGTTTCTTTAAGCTTCAGGTCCTGAAGCAGCTAAGACCGCTCTTACACTTCCAGGATTTCCGTTCAGTGCTTCAAGCCATAAGATCGACTATTGTAACGCTTTACTACTCGGTCTCCCCACCTCTTCTACTAAACCTCTACAGATGCTGCAAAACTCAGCGGCCAGGATCCTTACAAACACACGGCGTAAGGACCACATCACACCAATTCTAAAAACCCTACACTGGCTACCCATCCAATACAGAAAACTCTTCAAGGCTCTCACCATCATCCACAAATCCGTCTACCAACAATCCACACTACAACTCACCATCCCTCTTGAACTACATACTTCCGCAAGGCCGACCAGAACCGCCTACAAAGGTTCGCTCAAGGCCCCCCCCAAAAAATCCTTGGTCCACAACTCTATTCACAAGCGAGCACTTTCAACAGCAGGTCCGCTCCATTGGAATTCGCTTCCCCCAGATATACGCCTAGAACAATGCCATCTCTCCTTCAGAAAGAAACTGAAAACCTAGTTGTTCACATAAGCTTACCGTTGAAGGAACCTCTATTAAACAACATTGACTCTCACCCTTCGATTTCTTCCCTAATCCCTCCTCCCCTCCCTGTTTCCAGTCCCTGACCTGACACCACCCCCCCCCTGCTCACCTCTCCGTGTCTCCTCCTCCCACCGGATATACTATGTTAATAATCGCCTAGGATAAATCTCTGTTTAAGTCTCGCTACTCTATGGTTTTTAGTTGATTATTTTATCACTCTCCAGTTGTTATCGTTTTAAAATCTTTCCTGTCTTCCATCGCCCATGTTTTTGCTCCCTGTTTAATGTAACTTTACCTTCTACTTAGTTGTTAATTGGTTTCCCCTGTTCTAATGTAAACCGGTACGATAAGACCTTGTCTTGAGTATCGGTATAGTAAAAGAATTTAAATAAATAAATAAATAAATATCTCCCTGACCATGGTAATCTCCCCAGCCAGACCCCACAAACCCTCTCTACTTCCCAAGTTTCCCCTTTTCCAGTGCACCTGCCTCTGCCTCTCTGCCTGTCTAGCTGACTCTTCCTTCTTATGCTGCATGGCAGTTGCATTGGCTGGCTTCCTCTTCTTATCCTGCACCAGAATAAGCATGAGAAAAGGTGGGAGATCTCCCTTCGATTAGCACCTGCACCAAATTAATAGCACCAATTGAAGATGACATCACTAACACCACCCAAGCCACCACCATTCTCCAGCAGGCTGCCCAATGTCGCACATGTCAGTGAGTCATCAATAAAGGCCCAAAATGATGTGAGCTGGGAGCAAGGGTTTCCTTGGCCATGAGATTGAGACTGGTTTAAGCAATGAGACATGAAATGTGTTGTATATTTGGAGAGATGGAGGTAAGCGAAGCTTGTACATGACTGGGTCCAACTGCCAGACCACAGGGAAAGGCCCAATGAAGTGAGGAGCATACTTTAAGGAGAGTATCTTCAACTGGAATTTCTTAGTGCTTAGCCACACCAGAGTTCCAAGATGCAGAGCTGGTGCCAGGTGGCAAATCTTTTCCGCTTGGGCCTTGAAGCAGGGCAGCAATTTGGTACAAGAAGTGATGGATCTTTTGCCAAAAAGTATGGAGTTGTTGCCTCATTAGGGTAGGAGCCGGACAAGTATCCGGAAAAGGTTTGGGTATCTGAGGGTGGCATCTGAAGACAAGGAAGAAGGGAAAGGAATCTATAACTGTGTTAATCTGATTATTGTTTGCGAATTGTGCTCAGGAGAGCAAGGAGGACCAGTTGTCTCGTTTCAAGTTGACATAAGCTTGCAGGAACATCTTGAACTCTTGGTTTACCCATTTGGTCTGACCATTGCTGTGAGGGTGATAGGTAGAAGTGAAGAAAATCCCAGATTTCTGGCACAAAGCTCTCCAGCAATGGGCTGTGAATTGGACCCCCCAATCTGAAAGTATATGGTAAGGTAGACCATGCAAACGGAAGATGTGCTGTATGAACAGTTTGGCCAGTGCAGGGCAGACAGAAGATACAGAAAAGGAGTGCAATGTGCCATCTTGCAAAACCTGTTCACAACCACCCATATGGTGATGTTGTTGCTAGAGAGGGGAAGGTCATAGATGAAGTTTGTAGCCACATAAGTCCAGGGTTCTGTGAGGGCTGGTAGCAGCTGTAACAGTCCCTGCAGTTGTGATTTGACATTCTTTTGCATTGCACATGTGGGGCAGGTCCCCATATAGCTTTGGGCATCAGTTTTAGCTGGGGACACCAGCAATGTTGCACTATGAAATCCAGAGTCCG
Organism: Rhinatrema bivittatum; assembly: GCF_901001135.1. Classification (NCBI taxonomy): domain Eukaryota; kingdom Metazoa; phylum Chordata; class Amphibia; order Gymnophiona; family Rhinatrematidae; genus Rhinatrema; species Rhinatrema bivittatum. The sequence goes on along the minus strand of NC_042616.1, from coordinate 257,651,607 downwards.
AGCGATACCAGGAGAATCTTGATTCCACTCCAAGACCTTTTGCCACAGGCATCAGGTAACCACAGTTTTGCCAGGACAAATCATATATGTGGTGGTGGCCATGATCTTGGCCAGATCAGTGATAGGCTGTGAAGGTTTTTGTGTCCCTTCCGCACCAAAGGCTCAAGAGAGGGTGTCAGCTCAGTGATTCTTGTCCGCTGGCCAATAGCGCAATTCAAAATTGAACTGATTAAAAAAATATAGATCAATGGGCTTGCCTTGGATTTAATCTCTGCACTTGAGCCATGTGCTCCAGGTTTTTGTGGTCAGTATAGATAGTCACTGGATGCTTAACGCCCTCCCGCAGGTATTGCCATTCTTCCAAGGCCAGCTTGACTGCTAGTAGTTCACAGTCGCCTATTGTGTAATTTATTTCCCCAGAAGGGAAAAATAGGAGCACGTCACCAGAGTACCATTGATATTATGTTTGTAAGAGGACAGCGCCCACATCAAGGGTGGACGCATCTATCTCCAGGATGAATGGTCTGTTAGGATCTGGATGCTGCAGACATGAGCCCTGGGTGAACTCTTCCTTAAGCTGTTCGAAGGCTTGGATAGCAGCCGTATACAGTTTTTGGTGTCTGATCCTTTCTTTGTGAGATCTATGAGTGGCACCACCAGGGAGAAGAAATTGGGAATGAATTGTCTGTAATAATTGGCAAAGCCCAGGAAGTGCTTGCAACGCCTTCAGTCCAACTGGCTGGTGCCAGTCCATGACGGCCTTCACTTTGCCCGGATCAATGCAGAGCCCTTGATGAAAAATAATGTATCCTAAAAAGGGCAATTGTTCTTGCTCAAAAATGCATTTCTTCAGCTTGGCAAAGAGATGGTTTTCACAGAGCCGTTGAAGAACTTATCTCACCTGGTCTTGATACTCCAACAGGGATTTGAAGAAGACCAGGATGTCATCAAGATATACTACCACGTGAGAGTAAAGCAGATCTCTGAAGATCCTGTTCACCATAAACTGAAATACTGCAGGAGCACTGTATAACTCAAAGGGCATCACCAAGTATTCATAATTTATTTATTTATTTGGAACTTTTATATACCGACAGCCGTTTGCACATCGAATCGGTTAACAAATAATAATGACCGTCATGGGTGTCAAAGGCGTTTTTCCATTCATCATTTTCTCTGATTCTTATTAAGTTATATGCACACAATCAAAAAAACGGAACATGCCCAAAAATATTAGGATTAGGGCAAAGGTGAATTATTTTGTCTTGTGAAATATGGGTCCTACTTCCAAAGGAGATTTGCCATAGAGAAAGAACATTTTGATACGTATCCTTTATGAAAAGTATTGAAACATTTGCTAAAAATAGGACATCCAGTTTCAAATGCATATTGTTAGGAGCTGATGGATGTTTCATAAGCAGAACATTTACAGAAGGCATAAATTGAGACCCCTGGCAGATCATCTGTGTACATCTCATTGTGTACTTCTATTGAAGGAAAATCTGAGAGCAAAGATGGGAATATGGTTCAGCCTGCTTAGGTTCTGAAATAATTCTCATTGTTTATAAACATGTTGGATCAGAAAACACAGAAGGGCCAATTCAAATTGTGGCTGTTTTGGCTCCTTCTCTGGTGGTCCTAATGCCTATTTACCTTCTATGCATGAGCTATGTGCTGTCTAAGCCAGAGGTGCCCAAACCCATCCTTGGGGTCCCTTCCCCCCAAGTCTGACAGGTTTTCAAGATATCTCTAATGAATATGCATGAGATTTCTTTTTTGCATACACTACCTTCTATGTATGCAAATATTTCTCATGCATATTCATTTCAGGGGTATCCTGAAAACATATCTGGCTCGGGGTGGAGGCTCTGAGGACCAGTTTGAGCACCCCTGGTCTAAGCCAATTTGAATTGGTCCCAAAATCTCACTACTAATTAACAATATTTTTGTATAGTAATGTTAGCATCCAGCCTACTGGTCTGAATCGAAGCAATGTTTCACCAAGTGTAACATACTGTTATGTATGCAACAGGGCTTTTCTAGTTGTATCGAATGTTCAGATTCTGTGCTAGGCACGCTTGGTTCTTGTTCCTATCTTTTTTATTTTTCTTGCTGTGCAGCCCTCACCTAAGTGGTTGCTGGTGTACATAATAACAGTTGCTTAATATCTGGTGGTTCCATTTAATACTCTATACTCTTTTTCTGATAATGAGGATGGAATCCTGCTGCCATTCATGTGCACGGGCTGCAGGTGTGTGCAGTTTTTGATTGGTGAGCCAGCACTCAGAGGGCAGGGCTGTACTTGGAAATCAAAGCAACACATTCACCTGCAGCTATGACCACTGTTGGTCTCATTCAGGAATCTGATGTGGGACAGCCTAATGCCTGGGACTCTTATGCAGAGAGACTATCATTCTAATAGGAAAAAAACCAACATTGAGATCGCGGATCAGAAAAAGGCTGTTTTCTTGACTTTGTATGAGGAAAAAACATATCGCATCATATGTTGCTGGTCTCGCCAGCCTTGCCAAAAACTAAGATCTATGAGGAGATCATAATATTGTTAAAGGTCCAGTTATCGGCTATGCCATACATCATAATGCAAAGATTTCAGTTGCACCAGCGTAAACAAGGTTGTAATGGCAGCATTGCCATCTCAATAGCTGAACTGTGCAGCATGTCATATAAGAATTCATTGAATTTGCAAACACTTATCTTTTCTAGCACTGACTACTGCAACGCACTCTTACTAGGACTCCCAAGCACATCGATAAGACCACTCCAGATACTTCAAAATACTGCAGCCAGAATACTAACGGGAAAAAAGAGGAGGGACCATATAACCGAAACTCTAGCAGACTTACATTGGTTACCCATCGAATACAGGATAAAATACAAAGCCTTATGCACCATACACAAACTAATATATGATAAAGAAGCAGACTGGCTAAACACAGCCTTACGAGTACACGTTCCACAAAGAAACCTCCGCTCAGCAAACAAAGCACTACTAACAATCCCTTCAGTAAAGTCAGCAAAATTAACCCAAGTGAGAGAAAGGGCTTTATCATTGGCTGGGCCCATACTATGGAACACGATGCCACCCGAACTCAGATTACAGAATAATCTCAAAACTTTTAAGAAAAATCTAAAAACATGGCTCTTTAAAAAAGCCTTCACTAAAGAGTGTGGAGGGTAGAGAATGAAAGTACAAGGTAATGCAGATGAGAATGAATTTAATCAATCCTACTTTTAAGAAGTAATATTTCAAAGCGATAGTAACTCAATAATATACCTGGACTTGACCAACATTACTCAAATAATGATTTTATTTATGAAATTGTAACCGAACTTTATTGGCACCTGTTAGAATGTAAGATATCCTACATTTACTTACCTTAGTCTATGTGCCTATTTGTAAACCGTTGCGATGGTATATAACTTAGCGACGGTATAGAAAAGTTTTTAAATAAATAAATAACTAAATAAAATTTGCAGTGCTCTGCAGTTCTGCACAGATGAGATGGGTCTTTGGGAGTCCAGAATAAAGCACTTCAGTCCCATCTCCTTGCCGAGCCAGATCTGACCTTTGTAGCAGCATAGAGAAAGGCTCTGGTAGCTGAAATGGTGATGCAATACCGAAAAAAAATCTGGGTCATTATGATCAATGTGGACATTTTCAACCATAAGAAGAATTATATTCAGCAGCCAACCCAAGCAGCTGAGCTTCCCAATTTGTGTTGTAACTGTGGAGGATAGCAATGATGTTCTGTATGCAGATTTTAAGTGGCAGAGCATTATTTTTGCAAAAAGAAAGGTCACATTGAATGAGTTTGCAGATCAAAACTCAGTGGTGAGAAACGTAGGGGTAACAACAAGGACTCTGATTTACAAATATGCTCAGTAAAGCAATGCATGATGAGACTGAGAAACTGTCTCACTTCCAACGTGTACAGAACATGTAGTAACATAATTTGAAAGTGTTAATAACAGTCCATATCAATGATCATGAATGCAAAATGGTGGTCAACTCTGTGTCAAATATCTGTGAAGACCACCTCAAGAGTTTGTTTCCTATCCACAATCCTCCCTCCCAAGTAGACCACCCCACAATGCAGCCTCTGTGATTACAATGGACCAAATGTTGAGCTTGCAGGAAGTTGTGTTGTGTTTACTATGGCTATTTTCAGGGGATACTAACAGTCATAGTTACATGGGGGTAAACAACAGAGCCTTTTACAAAGGAATTAGTATCCAAGGGGCCCATGTCCTCATTGATGGACATCTCAAGAACATCATGAATGAATTCCCTTATATGTTCTCAGAGAAGCTGAAAGTTTACAGGAGCCTAGCAGTGTCATTCTACCTGGACCCAGCTGTTGCACACATTCACCTGAAGTCCAGAAATGTGCTTTTTGTACTACACCTTGAGGCAGAGCGTAAGCATTTCATAGCACCAGGTATCCTAGAAAGAGTTGCACTCATAAAATGGGCCATACCTATTGGACAGGTGCTAATGTAGATGTGTGGATCTGCTGAAATTATAAATGCACTGTTAACAAGGCACTTAAAGATCACCTGCACCCTATCCTAGCTATTAACCAAGTACTTGCTACAATAAACGAAGGGAAGGTCTTTGCAAAACTTGATCTTGCACAAGCCTACCAGCAATTGAATGTGGATGAAGAAGCTGTGAATTCATAGGTAATCGTTACCCAACCTTGCCTACAGCAAGCTTCTCCTCCTAACTTTTCCTTCTTGTATAAAAATTGGATGGAAAGAAAAGGAGGAGGAATAATATTTATTTTCAGTAACAGATTTAAAATTAGGGAGCTAGAGCTTAAGTCACTGTCTTACATTGAAGCACTCTTTGTTAAAATTGGTCTTACTCCTCCTTAAGAACATGGGTCAGACCAAGGGTCCATCGAGCCCAGCATCCTGTCTCCAACAGTGGTCTTATTAGCTTCTTATTATTTATAACCCTTCTGATATATCTAAACCTTCATTAAATATAACTATTGAACTTATCTCTGAATATGCTGCAAAATTATACTTGATGATTGTAGGTGATTTGAACGTATATGCTGGAAATTCAGTTTGAGGGTCTGACATGAATTTTGTGGAGGTGTTCACTGATTTTCTATAGTATGTCAAGATCCCCAATCATTCATCAGGTCATACACTTGATATCGCAGGTAGGCTGCTGCCTTTTTTTCTTTTCCTGGTCTGATCTCTGTTTATTAGTGATGTCTGCTATATGTCATAAAGTTACGTGAACAAATGAACATGTTTGGATGTTACGGTGGAAGACGAGGAGATATTGATTTAGAAGAGGTAGCTACTGAATTGCAGCATTTCTCTTCTAATTTTAGTGAGCATTCTCCAACTTCTCAGGTCCAGAAATGGAATTCTATATTAAGCTCTACCTAGATAAAGTTGCCCCTTTCAAACAAGTAAGGAAACCCAGAGTTCATCAGGATTGGTATCACTCTGGTTTAAATCTTCATAGGGTTAGCCATGGTGTGGCAAAAAAGACAAGAGGCCAGTGGTATCTTATAGACTAACCAATTTACTGAGGTGTGAGCTTTCAAGAACAGAGACCACTTTGTCTGATGCATGAAGTGAAGTACAGAAGATGGGTACACATATATATATTTCTGATGGGGGTGGGGGGTGGGGGAGGATACAGAACAAAAAGAAGGCACCGAAAAGGGCAGGATAGGATGTGAAGAGAGTGTTAATAGGATTATAGTTCAGCTTACTGACAACTGAGATAAGTGTGAAAGGATAAGATGATCTGAGAACAGTTAAGTTTATAGATATCTGTAATGGGGCTATGAAGCCATTCTCTCTGTTCGTGCACCAGGTGCGAACAAAAGTACGCTGGATTTTATAAGATACACGCGTATTTTATAAAATCCGGGGTCAGCACGCGCAAGGGGGTGCACATTTGTGCAACCTGCGCGCGCTGAGCCCGGCGCGCTGCCTGTTCCCTCCACCTCCCCTCACCTTCCCCTCCCTTCCCCTACCTAACCGACCCCCCCCGGCCCTATCTAAACCCCCCCCCCTACCTTTGTTGGCAGATTTACGCCTGCCGAAAGCAGGTGTAAATCTGCGCGAGCCAGCATCACCCGACCCGGGGGCTGGTCCGGAGGCCTCGACCATGCCCCTGGGCCGGCATCACGCCCCCAACACGCCTCCCCGCCCTGCCCCAAAATTTGTGCCGCCCACCCGGCACGCCCCGACACGCCCCCTTTGCAAAGCCCCGGGACTTACGTGCGTCCCGGGGCTTGCACATGCCGCCGAGCCTATGTAAAATAGGCTCGGCGCGCGCAGGGGGTTTTGGGGTAAGTTTTCGGGGGGTACACGTGTATCTTACGCGCGTACCCTTTGAAAATCTACCCCTTAATTTATAGGCAGGTGCCACTTTCACGCTAAAAAAAAAAAAAAAAAATCAGCCCTATAACTTCACTTCACAAATCCCCCACACCTTATTGAGAGTTTGATCATTCCCTTTTAGGCCACTACCAGATATATAGTGAATACACTAATACATTTAAATGACCCTAATTAGACACATTCCTACTCCCATAGCAACCTAAAACTTAATTAGGAACTGAACACATTTGAGATGAAGGCATCAGTCCAGTAGCAAGAGGGGAGCCTCCCAATCTTTTGCATCGAGTGACACATGTATGATTTTTTTCTCGCCGGTGAGCAGTTGTATGTGTGCATCCGATGCAAAGAGCTCCTGTATCTCAGAGAATGAGTCCGAACTCTGGAGGCTAGAGTGGCAGAACTGGAGGAGCTGAGTTAGACAGAGAGGTATATAGATGAGACCTTCAGGGATATAGTGGCCAAGTCCCAACTTCAGACTGGAAGCCCTGGTGCTGCCTTGGAGGAAGAAGGTCTCATGATCGGAGACCATCAACCTGGTGCAGCAGGAAAGGATCCTGTAGCAAGGATCTGCTCTCCCAGAGATGCATTGTCCTCTCGCACCCAGGATGTGTCTCCCAGGGCTACTGCCCAGAAGGGAAGGGTTAGGTCGGCTGTCACAGTTGGTAATTCGATTATTAGGAATGTAGACAGTTGGGTGGCTGGTAGGCATGAGAATCGCCTGGTAACATGCCAGGATTTTAGACAGTGCTGGGGAGGAGTGGCTGTCGTGGTACATGTGGGCATGTACAGCATAGGAAAATGTGGGAAGGAGGTTCTGGAAGCAAAATTTAGGCTCGTAGGTAGAAAGTTGAAATCCAGAACGTCCAGGGTAGCATTCTCTGAAATGCTCCCTGTTCCACGCGCAGGTCCCCAGAGGCAGGCAGGGCTCTGGAATCTCAATGCATGGATGAGACAATGATGCAAGGAAGAGGGATTCAGTTTTGTAAGGAACCGAGGAACCTTTTGGAGAAGGGGGAGTCTTTTCCGAAGGGATGAGCTCCACCTTAACCAGGGTGGAACCATGCTGCTGGCGCTAACCTTTAAAAAGGAGATAGAGCAACTTTTAAACTAGAACAAAGGAGAAGGCCATGCTCAGCAGTGCATGGTTCAGAGGGAGGTATCTTCAAAGGATACTAATGATGCATTAGATTTAGGGCATCCCAACAGTGAGGCACCATTAATAAGAAAAGTAATCCAAGTGCCTGTAATTAAAAACTCACCTGAGCTAAAAGATTCCAATTTATCTCTATCAAATAGAAAGCAGATGAAAATACAATCAAAAAACACACTTTAAAATGTTTGTATGCTAATGCCAGAAGTCTAAGAAGTAAGTTGGGAGAATAAGAATGTATAGCAGTGAATGATGACACAGACTTAATTGGCATCTCAGAGACATGGTGGAAGGAGGATAACCAATGGAACAGTGCTCTACCAGGGTACAAATTATGTTATGGGGAGCAGAAAGCACTTGCGAGGCCCAAGGTATCTCCCAAAAAGTAAACCAGTCCACACCACTTGTTTTGTTCCAGTCAAAATAAAGTTTACTTAAGACCACAAAATTTAGATCAGAAAATGAATTTCAGCAAAACGGTTCAGAAAAAAAAATCAAAACAGAGCAGTTCAAAAAGTTATCACTCACAATCTTCTCAGGTTACTTGAGTAATCGTAGAAGGAAGGATCTTCCACTTACCTCCCAAGAAAGGCCGTTTCTTTTTTGAGGTCCAGATGAAATAAGACAGGAAATTCCTTACTAGCTGCTGGCGATCCCAGACCAATTATTTCCCCCTTAATCTAGGGGCTGAAATTGTCCTGGAAAGCCTTTCACTCTTGCAAGAGAGGAACACCCATCTTCTCCTGAACTTCAGAACCAGAAGCAGTGCACAGTGCCTTGGTTGCATCTCCCAAGCTCCTTACAAAGGGGTAGATTTTCAAAAAGCGCGATTTGGCGTACTTTTGTTGGTGCATCAGGCGCAAACAAAAGCACGCTGGATTTTAGTAGATACGCGCGTAGCCGCTAAAATCCTGGATCGGTGCGGGCAAGGCTACCGATTCCGTATAGCCGGCGCGCGCTGAGCCGCGCAGCCTACCTCCATTCCCTCCGAGGCCGCTCCGAAATCGGAGCGGCCTCGGAGGGAACTTTCTTTTGCCCTCCCCTCACCTTCCCCTCCCTTCCCCTACCTAACCCACCCCCCCGGCCCTGTCTAACCCCCCCCTTACCTTTGTCGGGGGATTTACGCCTCCCGGAGGGAGACGTAAATCCCCGCGCGCCAGTGGGCCGCTAGCGAGCTGGGACGCGACCTGGGGGCGAGTCCGGAGGGCACGGCCACGCCCCCGGGCCCGCCCCCGAAACGCTACGTCCCGCCCTGAAAACGCCGCACGGATTGGGCCCGCCCCCGACACGCCCCGACACGCCTCCCTTGGAAAACCCCGGGACTTACGCGAGTCCCAGGGCTCTGCGCGCGCTGGTAGGCCTATGTAAAATAGGCGCACCGGCGCGCAGGGCCCTGCTCGTGTAAATCCGGGCGGATTTACGCGAGCAGAGCTCTTAAAATCCGCCCCAAAATGTCTTTCACTGAACTCCCTATCACTACTCCCTACAAATTCACTGGTGACTTATTGAATCACTTTTTATATCGCTCCAAACTCACCTACCCACTAGAGGGATGGATTCTCCTGTCATTTACTGTTTTGCTGATGGACTCTAATGAGCATATGAGAATATCCCTATGTATCGGGACCTAGATGACATCATTTACATCCCATTAATCCTGTGTCTATAGGAGGTGGAAATATCCAATCCGGATCAACGTTTAACCCTTATAGAACTGAATATTAAAGAGAGAGCTACTAGATGGACTTGGACATCTGATAATATCTAAATGGACACTATCTAAAAGAGTCTTTGCTAAGGGCTTTTCCTTATAGCTTTTTCCCCAGATTCCCCAAACTCTGCCAAGAGAGATTTGTTAACAAAACTTTAACTGCTGCTGTAAACCTTCCAGCTAAACTTAGTTTCAGGTACTCAGCACAGTTTGTTCCACTAGAACAAGGGGGAAAGCCAACAGTCACTTAGCAGTGCATGGTTTGGAGAAATGTATCCTTGAAGGATATTAATGAAACAGGAGAGTTAGGGCATCCCAACAGAGAGGTTCCATTAAAAGCAAACATAGTCCATATGCCTATATGTAAAAAATCACCAAAGCTAATGATTTCCGAATTATCCCAAATAACTGAAAAGCAGGTTGTTAAAACAAACAAACAACACACTTTGAAATGTCTGTATGCCAATGCCAGAAGTCTAAGAAGTAAGATGGGAGAGTTAGAGTGTTTAGCAGCAAATGATGAGATTGACATAATTGGCATCACAGAAACTTGGTGGAAGGAGGATAACCAATGGGACAGTGCTATATCAGGGTACAAATTATATTGCAATGATAGGTTCAACTTGGCGGGGGTGTGGCACTTTATGTCTGGGAGGGTATAGAGTCCAACAGGATAAAGATCATACAAGAGACTAAATGCTCAGTAGAATCTATATGGGTAGAAATCCCATGTGTGTTGGGTAAGAGTATAGTGATAGGAGTATACTACCGTCCACCTGGACAAAATGGTCAGACAGATGATGAAATGCTAAGAGAAATCAGGGAAGCAAACCAATTTGGCAATGCAATAATGGGAGATTTCAATTACCCAATATTGACTGGGTAAATGTAACATCAGGACTTGCTAGAGACTTAATGTTCCTGATTGCTTCATGGAGCAATTGGTTCAGGAACCAACAAGAGAGGGAGCTATTTTAGATTTAATTCTAGTGGGTCGCAGGATTTGGTGAGAGAGGTAATGGTGGTGGGGCCACTTGGCAATAGTGATCATAACATGATCAAATTTAAACTAATAACTGGAAAGGGGACAATAAGTAAATCTGCAGCTCTAACACTAAACTTTCAAAAGGGAAACTTTGATAAAATGAGGAAAATAGTTAGAAAAAAACTGAAAGGTGCAGCTGCAAAGGTTAAAAGTGTTCAATAGGCTTGGACATTGTTTAAAAATACAATCCTAGAGGCGCAGTCCATATGTATTCCACGCATTAAGAAAGGTGGAAGGAAGGCAAAACGATTACCGTCATGGTTAAAAGGTGAGGTGAAAGAGGCTATTTTAGTAAAAAAAAATCCTTCAAAAATTGGAAGAAGGATCCATCTGAAGAAAATAGGATAAAACATAAGCATTGTCAAGTTAAGTGTAAAACATTGATAAGACAGGCGAAGAGAGAATTTGAAATGAAGTTGGTCATAGAGGCAAAAACTCATAATAAAAACTTTTTTAAATATATCCAAAGCAAGAAACCTGTGAGGGAGTCGGTTGGACCATTAGATGACCGAGGGGATAAAGGGGCTCATAGGGAAGATAAGGCCATTGCAGAAAAACTAAATGAATTCTTTGCTTCCGTGTTTACTAATGAGGATGTTGGGGAGATACCAGTCCCAGAGATGGTTTTCAGGGGTGATGAGTCAGACGAACTGAACGAAATCACTGTGAACCTGGAAGATGTAGTAGGCCAGATTGACAAACTAAAGAGTAGCAAATCACCTGGACTGGATGGTATGCATCCTAGGGTACTGAAGGAACTCCAAAATGAAATTTCTGATCTATTAGTTAAAATTTATAACCTACCATTAAAATCATCCATTGTACCTGAAGACTGGAGGGTGGCCAATGTAACCCCAATATTTAAAAAAGGCTCCAGGGGCGATCCGGGTAACTATAGACCAGTGAGCTAACTTCAGTGCCGGGAAAAATAGTGGAAACTATTCTCAAGATCAAAATCGTAGAGCATATAGAAAGACATGATTTAATGGAACACAGTCAATACGGATTTACCCAAGGGAAGTCTTGCCTAACAAATCTGCTTCATTTTTTGAAGAGGTTAATAAACATGTGGATAAAGGTGAACTGATAGATATAGTGTATTTGGATTTTCAGAAGGCATTTGACAAAGTCTCTCATGAGAGGCTTCTAAGAAAACTAAAAAGTCATGGGATAGGAGGCGATGTTCTTTCGTGGATTACAAATTGGTTAAAAGACAGGAAACAGAGAGTAGGATTAAATGGTCAATTTTCTCAGTGGAAAAGGGTAAACAGTGGAGTGCCTCAGGGATCTGTACTTGGACCGGTGCTTTTCAATATATATATATGTAAATGATCTGGAAAGGAATATGACGAGTGAGGTTATCAAATTTGCGGATGATACAAAATTATTCAGAGTAGTTAAATCACAAGCAGACTGTGATACATTACAGGAGGACCTTGCAAGACTGGAAGATTGGGCATCCAAATGGCAGATGAAATTTAATGTGGACAAGTGCAAGGTGTTGCATATAGGGAAAAATAGCCCTTGCTGTAGTTACACGATGTTAGGTTCTATATTAGGAGCTACCACCCAGGAAAAAGATCTAGGCATCATAGTGGATAATACTTTAAAATCGTCGGCTGCAGCAATCAAAAAAGCAAACAGAATGTTAGGAATTATTAGGAAGGGAATGGTTAATAAAACGGAAAATGTCATAATGCCTCTGTACTGCTCCATGGTGAGACCGCACCTTGAATACTGTGTACAATTCTGGTCGCCACATCTCAAAAAAGATATAGTTGCGATGGAGAAAGTACAGAGAAGGGCAACCAAAATGATAAAGGGGATGGAACAGCTCCCCTATGAGGAAAGGCTGAAGAGGTTAGGGCTGTTCAGCTTGGAGAAGAGACAGCTGAGGGGGGATATGATAGAGGTCTTTAAGATCATGAGAAGTCTTGAACGAGTAGATGTGACTCAGTTATTTTTACACTTTTGAATAATAGAAGGACCTGGGGGCTTTCCATGAAGTTAGCAAGTAGCACATTTAAGACTAATTGGAGAAAATTCTTTTTCACTCAACGCTCAATAAAGCTCTGGAATTTGTTGCCAGATGATGTGGTTAGTGAAGTTAGTGTAGCTGGGTTCAAAAAAGGTTTAGATAATTTCTTGGAGGAGAAGTCCATTAACGGCTATTAATCAAGTTTACTTAGGGAATAGCCACTGCTATTAATTGCATCAGTAGCATGGGATCTTCTTAGTGTTTGGATAATTGCCAGGTTCTTGTGGCCTGATTTGGCCTCTGTTGGAAACAGGATGCTGGGCTTGATAGATCCTTGGTCTGACCCAGCATGGCAATTTCTTATTTTCTTATGTTCTTATGTTCATAACCAAGAAGCTGCTGTTCTTGCCAATACCCCTTGAAAGACGTTTGGCCAATTAGTATACCTTATTCTTTTTCTGCCGTCATACCTCACAGAGACATCTGTGCATTTTTTGGGTTTTATCTGTCATACAACACCCGAGGCTTTGCTGGATTAAGATTTGGTATTGAGGCAGACCCCTGGACTTGGTAGTACCAGAAAAGGTAAGAACATTGGTTTAATTACCTTTCAGTTGGGCTAATTTAGTTTTGCAATTGTATAATTCTTATTTGCAAACTTAAACCTAAAACTAACATTTATTTTCTCCTTATCTTACATGACAGTGCTTGTGCTGTAAAACTGTAACAAACTGAAACCAAAGAAACAAAGAAATAATTGTACCATATTAAATCTTATTTTACCTTATGCTGCTAATAAATTGACTACCTCACAAAAAGTGTCTGTATTTGCTCCCTAAAACTAATGAATTCATATCATAAGGTTATTGGTTAAATCTGATAATCTACTGTAATGTTATCCACACCAGATATTTCCTATAGGTCCTAGTTTCACAGCGATAGGCACCAACTCATAGTCTCTCAGTCTTTTCCTCTCAATTGTACTCACGTTTGGGGTGACCTTGCTTTAGGGAACCTTGTATTCTTAAAGAAGACACACTGGACACTCTGTTGGGGTTTTACAAAATAAATTTACTGCAACCATAAATATTGCAAGTCCAATTAGCAACAAAAATTCTTTAGCTGATCTTAAGTCCAAAAATGCTTTTCTCAGTGCTATCAGCTTAGTATCCTTTAGGTGACAAGCACTAGGCAACAACCCAGCACTCTTTATTCATAGAATGTGAGCTCCTAGTAGGGACGGATCTCTTTTCTCTTTCTTTGATGTTAACTCTGGACCTCTGGTGTTAGAAGTCCCAAACAATGTCCAAAAATCCAATGTATCTTCTCTCTCTCAGTGGGAAGGGTCTAGTGGCAAAAAAACCCTCCCAAAAACAAAGGAACAAAAACTCCTAAAAACTTACAAATTGATTCTCTCTTCTTTGCCATCAGGTCACTGCTGACCCTCCTTGGCTGGGCGGAAGGAATCACAGCACCTTATCCAGACCTTTCACAGGCAGAGCTGAAAATATTTTTATGGGCAGGATTAGGAGCCAAAAAGGAAACTCTTCTCAGAACAAACGGTAATCTCAAAAACTCCTCTTCCACTCTCACAAACTCCTCCCTTACAGACCTGGGAGAAACTGGGCAAAAGTAAGTCTCTTCCCCTGGTTCAGGTTTTAGGACCAACACTTTCCTACTTTCTGAAACTCCAATTCAAAATGCCACCCCGCTCCTCGTGCTCTGCCTTTTATATGAGCTTGCCAACCAATCCAGGCAGCCTCAAAGGAGATGCCTGCAGGGATGGTTTACAAATGCCTAGCTTCTCCCTAATTCTAGCTAGGGTTTAAGCTAGTGACTAGTTAGTTGGGACCTCAAGGGTCCCTTACACCATGAAAGAAAGACTGGGGTCTCAAGGGATATACGTAAAGCAAGATTTCACCTGCCTATATTTTGCAAATACTCCTCGTGTCTAGTTCACCTTCTTTCGTAGGTCTCTACCAAACAAGGTTTTTATTTAATGAATTATATTTTGCAAAGCAGCTCTACTCTTTTGGTTTACATGAATGTATTCCAATTATATTCGTGGAGGACCAAGATTTTCCTGTCTGAAATCTCTGGATTGAAATCTCTGGCCTTCTAGATCCAAGCCAGGGATTCTATTATTGTGCTAAAGGAGTAGCGCCCCATGCTGAAACAGTAGGAGAGCCCTATCTGATTTTGCCTGGCTGCTCATATCCCTCACTTTATTATTCCAGACTGTTATAAAATCATATGATTATCTTGCATAATACTATTTGGGGTTTTTGGGCCACATTAAAATTGCATCTAGAAGGCAGCAAGGAAAACAGATTTGACAAAACTAGCTTTCCAGGCAAATGAGAGAATGAGGCATAGGGTGGATATTCAAATATCAGTAACAACATGTCATTGTGATCCTTTATGGTAACGTAGGTGTGCTAGTCTTTTTCTATTATTTCTAAGACTAAAGTACAACTTTTAGATTATAGAAACTTTTAGATTTGCAGCTCATCTCTCATCCACCCGTGACCGCTCCATATCCATTGCCGGCCCCGCCCTCTGGAACTCCCTACCCGTCCACTTGCGCCTTGAACCCTGCGCCATCAAATTCAAAAAGAAACTAAAAACATTCCTGTTCAACCAAGCCTACACAGAATAGACCCTCCCTTCCCTCTATTGCTCATACCCCCTAGGTGACCGCCCTTTTCCTTATATTAAGGAATCTAATCACAATGTACATTGTTGTCTTCTTGTTATGACCTCTTGTTGATTTCTTGTTGTTTAATCTATTTTCCCTACTGCTCTAGGTTAACCCCCTGCCCAGTTCGCCTCCCCTGTTGAAATGTACTTCTAAATCTTTTGTTAATATGTGAACCGGTATGATGTCCCCACTAATACCGGTATATAAAAGTTTCTAAATAAAAATAAATAAATATGGGGATTTCTAGTCAGAAAGATGTTTAGATCAGGATGATCAGTAGGTGCATGTTGAATTACTTCTGAATTTACCCATATGGCATCTATGGACCCATCATTTCCAGTTTTATAAGAAAAGCAGGACTGTTGCACTGACAATAAATATTGGGATCAATTTTGAAAAGCTCATGCCATTTGCCATCTAGGCAGGCAATTTCCGGACATGAAGCTTATATAGCCACTTATTATAGCCACTTTTGAAAAGGGAAATCCCCTGCATTAGTTTCCAATTTGAAAATAGCTAATGTAAGGTACATGTGCTAAAAACATTTTTGTCTTTTGTGCTTACTTTTTGTATGGATGGCCGAGTGAGATGTGTTTGTAAGGGAGGTAAAATAGTTGGTGTACCTTCTCAAAATCAAATGTGCATGAACTGGTTTTCTCCCCTGACCCGAACGTGTCCATGGGAATGCCTGTTTTTAACTAAGTTAGAAGTGTGTACACTATGGAAGTCGGCGTGTGCTTTTAGCCTGCTAAAATGGGTGTGTGTGGGGGGGGTGGTGTGATTTTTCAAACAGGCCAGATTGCTTTTCTGTTTTTTTGTTTATCCTTCTGATCCAATATAGATAACCAAAAAACCCAATACATATCCCAATACTGGCACAAGTTCTGGTCATCGCATTACTGCCATTTGACTTAAATAAGTAAAGAGAAGTTCAGCTTTGATAGTGTCTGGTATGACAAATAGAAATCCCGTGTTCAGAAGTAAAGCGGTAGATGTTAACAAGTGGCTTGTTAGTGGGGAATGTCCTAGCTGTAAGTATGGAGTTGCCGCTTTCTAGCCAGCCTTCTGAGGATAAGAAATAAGGAGGAAGGAGAGAGTGCATCCCTCCTGGGCCTCCCCTTAAGAGTTTAAAAGCAAAATATTGATTTTGAGTTACCCTGCTTCAACTCAGCTGCACTCCCTTGATATTTTTATTCCCTCATAGGTTTCAGTCCATTTGTTAAAAAGTAAATCTGTGGTGAATCCGTGACATGTCCATGTAACATTCCTGCACCTAAAATATGCTCATTTGACACCTTAAAGGTTTCTAGGCAACTATAACCATTTGTGACATCTTCAGTTGCCTCTCCAGCATGTTCAAAACAGATAGAGTGGATGAATTGATTTTAGTTGTATAAACCCCTTGACATAAGCATGTTGTGGCCATCTAGCTGGTCTCATGGTGCTTTTTAAAGTATTAGCTTGCACTGCAGACTTCTGCCTTTTGCCTCCCTTTTAACTTGATCCACCGCGGGTTTCCTATTCTCTGTGACTGCAAAAGTTCTTGTCCTAATTTCAGTTGAGGTGCTTGTCTGGACTGAAACAGAACTGGTCCACCTTGCCCCAATAAACATCATTCAGCCTTTCTAAGCGGGTGACCCCAGAACGCACCCTGCTGCCTCTGCACTTGTTTGTATTGAAATGATGCCGGGCATTTCCTGGTTCATGGATATAGTTTGTCCCTGTAACTGCACATGGAAATTCTCGTACATGCTAATGGTTTAAAATGCAGTAATTTCATGTAGGCCTTCAGCCTCTGCGTCTAAACAGGGAAAATCAAAATCCCCATGATTTCCTTTTGCTAATGCACAGTTCTAGTAGCTTTATAGTGATCTCTAAAGCTCATGTTTTTATTTTTTTTAAATGAGTCCAATAACAGATAACACAGTCTATACAGACTTCCCTTCATGACAGCAGGATTTATTTGCCTGTATTGATAAATACCTAAAAGAAAGCCTGAGCTCCTGTAGGAATGTATTGCCTCTGCAAGATAACAGTATTCATGCCATTTTCCTACTGTGCCTGTCAGGTAAAAAAAAAAAAAAAAGGAGGGGTTAAGAGTTATTAACATTAAATAACATGTTTATATTTGATATTTACACACTTCCAATTTTATCTACCCCTTCCCTCCATAAAAAATATGGCTGCTTAAAAGTAATAAGCAGCCTCTGAAAAAAAACCAAACCTTGAAATTTACACAAAAGGCAACCTGATAAAAAAAAAAAAAATCAAGCACTAATTTTATCTTCACAGCATTCAGTGGTGAAGCTTTACAAAAATTCGATGTTGTACAAGTAACTCCTAGCTCACCATTAATTTATCTACCATCTCTGTATATTTTAAAACAGTAGAACTAACCTATAATATCAACTTGTTTCTAGGTTCTAGTTCCCTCTTCAGGTGTTATTCATGGGCTGTCTTTCATTTTACATTCCTAATGTACTTTATTGCTCATATTCATGTCCTGTTTTTAGACAAAAGATGTGCTCCTTTAATTATGAGTCAAAGAATCATAACAATCCTTTACTCTCAGTTCACGGGGCACAAATGAACAAAGTGCAGTCTTCAGGAAGACAGCCCAAGCAAGTCTTAATGACAGTGTGCCCCTGGGCTGGTACCAGATGGTGCCAGATGTGGTTCCATAGCTAACAGTGGGGTGCCACCAACACCACAGCAGGGTGCCACCTCAATCTGCCAAGCTTTTTACAAAACCAGGTGCTTTGTTTAGAGAGATATATTCATAAGCCTGATACTGAGACACCACAGATGACAATCAGCCAGTGCCGTGTGTTCTGCTTCTGGATAACCAAGTGGCACAGAAGAAGAGCAGAGCACTGACAGTGGCACAGAACCCAACCCCCCCCCCCCAAGTCAGTGTTACCAGAGTATTACAAGGCTCACTGCTGATTTACTGCACATTGAAAAGTCAATAATATTTACAGCATTGAAGTTAGTGATGGTACCAAAAGCATTTCCCTGTTTTCCAAAGAAATTGGCCCCAGCTGGATGGGACCAGATTACTTAAAATGTTTTTGCATTTTCAAAGAACAATAAAAGGTTGGAAATCATTCATGCATCTAGAACAGTGGTATTCGCTCCATCTATCCATCACTATGGGCCTCATTTTCCAAGCACTTTACCACGGAGTTGGAGTTGGGGCGGAGCATATGTAAAGCGGGAACCTGTTTATCGTGTGCCGCAGTGTTAACGCGGCTGCTATCGCGGCTAATAACTACAACCTCAAATTTGCATTATGGACTGCGCTACGGGCCAGAAAAGGATTATTGCCATCCACAGCCCGTTGAGAGAGAGAGAGAGAGAGAGAGAGAGAGAGAGAGAGAGAGAGAGAGAGAGAGAGAGAGAGAGAGAGAGAGAGAACCTTACTATAGTGCCTATGCCCTACATAGGTATTTGAATCCCTATGGGAGGGCTACCTACTAACTCGGGGTGGGGATTAGGTATGAGCGTCGGGGGTTGGAGGCCACTTTCGCATTCCACATGAGACCTACGGACAGAACAGTGGTCTCTAGTGCAGATTTGCTGGCCGTCGGAGTGAGGACGCTCACTCCAAGAAGTGGTTTGGGCAACATTCTCTCTACCTAGCTTGATGGTCACTCTACCTGGGCAACAACATGCTAGGTGGAGAGAACGTTGCCCAAATCTCTTCTTGGAGTGAGCGTCCTCACTCCGACGGCCAGCAAATCTGCACTAGAGACCACTGTTCTGTCCGTAGGTCTCATGTGGAATGCGAAAGTGGCCCCCAACCCCCGACGCTCATACCTAATCCCCACCCCGAGTTGTTAGGTAGCCCTCCCATAGGGATTCAAATACCTATGTAGGGCATAGGCACTATAGTAAGGCTCTCTCTCTCTCTCTCCCTCCCTCCCTCCCTCCCCCCCCTCCCCCCCCTCCCCCCCCCGGGAGCCACTGTCTGGGACTATCGTGGCCCGCGAGAAGAAGCCTCATTTGCATTGGTAACACCCCCTAGGCCCTCTTTGTCCTGGTGGTAGTGCAGACCTGGATATATATGGGGGTAGCTGTCAAAATGATCATATTTGCTATATTCTTTGATCACCCTTTGCCGCAATGGATCTCCTAGAATACTGGTTTCCTGGGGACCAGCAGTCAGTTGGTATTTTTAGGATATCTGCAATGAATATGTATTTGATAAATTTGTATGCCTGGGGTAGGCAACTCAATGTTGCGTCCGTCTGTCTCAGATGGCTTCGACCTCTGTGCCTCACCGTTCTTCCTTCTCTCTCCTCAAGCCTTGGGAAGATGGCTGCTGCCGCGTCATCATGCTGCTTTCTCCAGCGTCCCCGGAACAGCAACAACGACGGTGATCGCCATGTTTCTCCTGAGGTCCTCCTAGGGTGCGCGTGCGCATGCCACCCACGTCTTTATCCATGTCATGGCGGGAACCTCGGGGGCGTCCCCTTTGAGTGATGTCACGCCATCCAGGTATTTAGCCTGCCCTTCATTTGCTAACAAACTGAGTTGGCAAGGATCATGAATAGATTGGATTGCCTCCGGTCTAAGCTGCTCTGCCGCTTCCTTGCTGCCGCTGGAAGCTCTCTCTGCCCTCCGGGGCTACTCATCTCTAACCTGGATACCCGCTCCTCGGGGGCCCTATGCTTTCTTTCAGATGCCTATCTGGGATACCGGGTACTCACTCCTCGAGGGCCTGCACTCCCTGCCTTGGTGCCTGTAATTCAACTACTTCTGCCTGCCAGGAACTCCATCAATACAGCTACCAACTTACAGGCCGAAACAGTACAGTACACTGTTAACCGGCATTTGGACGCACATTTTCGACGCGCTAGCTTTACCCCTTATTCAGTAAGGGGTAATAGCAGGTCAAAAATGCGCGTCCAACCCCCCCTGAGACTAATAGCACCCTCAACATGCAAATGCATGTTGATGGCCCTATTAGTCATTCCCGCACGATACAGTAAGTATAATGTGCAGCCAAGCCGCACATTTTACTTTAAGAAATTAGCGCCTACCCAAAGGTAGGCGTTAATTTCTGCCAGTGCCGGGGAAGTGCACAGAAAAGCAGTAAAAACTGCTTTTCTGTGCACCCTCCGACTTAATATCATGGCGATACTAAATCGGAGGTCCCAAAAGTTAAAAAAAAGTTAAAAATTAAAAAAAAAATTTAAAATGGGCCCACGGCTCATGGGTTGAAAAACTGGACGCTCAATTTTGCCAGCGTTTGGTTTCCGAGCCCGTGGCTGTCAGCGGGTTTGAGAACCGACGCCGGCAAAATTGAGCGTCGGCTGTCAAACTCGCTGACAGCAGCCACTCCTGTCCAAAAAGAGGCGCTAGGGATGCGCTAGTGTCCCTAGCGCCTCTTTTTACCGCGGGCCCTAATTTAAATAAATTAACTTACTGAATCACATGCACAGGAGAGTGGCCTGTGCGCGCGCCGGGAAAGCGCAGGTTGGAGGTGAAGGTGATCCCTGTTTTCAAAACACTGGCATATCTTCAGCTGAAATCAGAGAATGTAGTACTCGAATGGACCTCATGTATCTCTAAGGTGTATCAATGTGTGGGTAGACAGACCTAACCATATGGCAGAGAGGACATAAAGGATACCCAAAGCACATTTTCCCTTTTGTTAATATTATTGTAAATGTGCTGAAATACTGAGAAAAAACTTTCAGTCTCACCTCAGGAATGCATTTTTGCATATGGAACTGTATGGAAGTTACTGCAGAAATACAGCAGCAATTGGAATGGAAACCATATTTTCACTACTGCAGTTTAAAAACAAAATGGGCTTATTTTTAAAAACAGATGTCTCCAAAGTCACATCTATCCTTGCTAAATAATTATAGTGTTCATTTGTAATAATCTCTATATGTAATGCACTTAGGAGGATGGTGGTGTCTGTACCAGAAAACCTGAAGACTCGTTTACTTACTTCTCCCAGCAACCCCAGTAGAGGACTTCAGAAAACACCGTGATCTGTCTAGGCTTCAGCTTCCATAGTTCCCAGCCCATACTGTTTGCAGCAGCAGAGAATAAGAAGGCTCATTTGCATATTTTTCCAAGCAGCCTCAGCAGAAGATTCCAGAGGACACTGCAAGCCTCTTAGGTTTCAGTTTTCACAGTCCCCCTAATCTTTCTAGCACCAGAGGATCTGAAGGATCATTTGCATACTTCTCCTAGCAGCTCCAGCAGAGACTCCAGAGGACACTGCAAGCTATCTAGGCTTCAGTTTCCACCGCTCCTGCACTCCTTTCAACTGGAAAAAAACTAGCAGAATTATTTGCATACGTTTCCCAGCAGAGGACTCCAAAGAACATGGCAAGCCATCTAGGATTCAGCTTTCATAACTGCTATCTCTTTCTAGTACCAGAGAACCTGAAGACTTATTTGCATATTTCTCCCAGAATGGTACACTGTGAGTCATCTAGATTTGAGCTTTCTCAGCCCTCATACTCGGTTTCTGACAGCAGAGGACCAGAAGGCTCATCTGCCTACTTCTCCCAGCATCATAAACAGAGGACTCTAGAGCAGCGGTTCTCAACCGGTGTGTCACGACATACCAATGTGTCGCCAAACACCAGCTGGTGTGTTGCGGCTCCTGGTGTCCCACAGCCCCAGTTATACTTCCCTTTACCTTTTCCTGCCCCCGCGGGCCAATGGGAAGCCTTCTCCCTTCTTCCTGCCCTCGTGGGCCAATCAGAAGCCTCCTCCCTTCTTCTTGCCCCTGCGGGCCAATTGGAAGCCTCTTCCCTTCTTCCTGCCAGTGGGAGGAGGAAGCTGATGATTGGCCAGTGGGGCAGGAAGAAGGGGGGAATCTCACTGCCCGGAGGCTGGGAGGAGTGGCAGTGTCCAGGCCCGTGGCAGCGAAGAAGCCCGACCCTCTGGCCGGCACAGGCTGGAAGTGCTGAAATTAAACACAGCGGTGAGCCACAAAGAAGAGGCCAGCTGCGCCAGGATTTCTCACTTCCAAAGCGGCAGGGAACTGTGATAGAGTAGGGATTCCCCAAAGCGGCAGTGAGTCACACGCATGAAGAGGCCGGTTACTCCAGGGATTCCCCCCCCCCCCCCCGATAAAACAGTGAGCACAGCAAAGCCGCGATTAAAGTAAAAGTGGCACTCAGCCATGCTGATTACAGATGGGGCAATTGGAGCTCTCAGCGGCCGTAAAAGCAGGCAGATGGGGGGAGCCGCAGGAGCCTAGGGATATCCCGACAGCCAAAAGAAAGGCTTGAGTGCTGTGGCATATTTTTCTAAAATAAATGTTTGCTGCTTCAGTGCAGCTGAGAAGGCAGTGGCAGCACTGGGAAATCTGCCACTGTGAAATTAAAGGGGAACACAGCATTGGGGCTCTAAGCAAAGTGTGTGTGAGAGACAGAGACTTGGCAGGGAGGTGACGGGTATGTGTGAGAGACGGTGACTGGGTGAGTGTGAGAGACAGAGACTGGGCAGGGAGGTGACTGGGGTGAGTGTGAGAGACAGAGACTTGGCAGGGAGGTGACTGGGTTGTGTGTGAGAGAGAGACTGGGCAGGGAGGTGACGGCTGTGTATGAGAGACAGAGATTGGGCAGCGAGGTGACTGGGGTATGTGTGTGAAAGAGAGAGACTGGGCAAGGAGGTGACTGGGGTGTGTGTGAGAGAGAGAGAGACTGGGCAGGGAGGTGACGGGTGTGTGTGTGAGAGAGAGAGACTGGGCAGGGAAGTGACTGGGTTGTGTGTGTGAGACAGAGACTGGGCAGGGAGGTGACTGGGGTGTGTGTGAGACACAGAGACTGGTTAGGGAGGTGACTGGTGTGTGTGTGAGAGACAGAGATAAGACTAGGCAGGGAGGTGACTGGTGTCTTTGTGTGAGACAGAGACTGGTCATAGGGTTTAATTGGTGTGTGTGTGTGTGTGTGTGACTTGTGAGCCCTAAAGAAGAGGACCGTGAGGACAGAACTTCAGCAGCCGCTGCTGCTCCTGGTATGTGCTTTCAAGGGAAAGGAGTAGGAGAGTTACTGGAGAGGGTAATTAAAGGTGGCATTTTAAGTTTATTTTTCTTGATTGACTGCCATTTTAATTATTGAGTATTATGTGATGTGTCTGCTGTTTTGAAATATTTTATTGATATTTGGACAATTTTTAATAATTTTTATGAGTTTTAATTGTTTGACCTTATTCTGTTCATCAGCTGTTTTGAAACATTTCTTAAAATAGTTTTACAATTATTTCTGTGTGGGATCTATAGCAGCTTGGCTTGTTCTGTTTCCCTAATAGGAGGTGAATTAGTGTTTATGACCTGATTTAATATTTGTAGTGTTGCCTTTCCATAGATAGGGTTGTTATGTGTTCCATAATGCAAGTGTAACTTTGTGCTGGTTAGTTTCTGTGCATTATTGCAGATCCTGGGTCTGTGTTAGGTGCTATATTTCTCTTTCCATTTCTCCAGGTTTGCATTGCATGCAGAGTGGCTTTTTTTTGTTTTCCATTCTAGTTTGTCTCCATATTTATAATTTGTGATCTTTCTGTACTTGGTGAAGGTTGGTTCTTTGTGTTTGACCGAAGTGAGGTATTTTACTAGCAAGCCGCACAATCTTATTTGTTGTGTTTTCTCAATAGGATATGCATTAGTGGTAAATTACTGTCTTTTCATAAGGAGGGCTATTTTGCTTGGTAGTAAAGGGAGTTTGTTTTGCTTTTACTGAGATGTCATCAGAATCAGAATATCATTTTTTTGCATGGTGAGTTCTATGGGTAATGCCCTAGTTCTGCTCTACATCCATTGTTGGAGGTCAAGGGGGTTCCCGTTGTTGCAGAGTGCATGTTTACATATAGCCCTGTGAAGGTCACATGTTCAGTGCGTCATGCATGTGAGAACCATCTGTCAGGTGTGTCCCGGCTGAAAAAAGGTTGAGAACCACTGCTCTAGAGGATACCATGAGCCATCTATGCTTCAGCTCCCACAGCCCAGCTTCCACATTCCCCTCATTTCCAGAGCAGATGATCAGAAGGCATATGCCAAAATACCACTTCCTATACATTTTCAACAACA
Source organism: Rhinatrema bivittatum (assembly GCF_901001135.1). Lineage (NCBI taxonomy): Eukaryota > Metazoa > Chordata > Amphibia > Gymnophiona > Rhinatrematidae > Rhinatrema > Rhinatrema bivittatum. The sequence continues at coordinate 257,627,562 of NC_042616.1, read as the reverse complement.
GATTTATTTATTTGATACAATAACAGGGACCTAGTTCAAAACAATGGTCAATAAGGTGTGTAACCAGTTAGTTATAAGTAGATAATTGTAGTCTCTGGAGGATCACTGACAGACAAATATAGTAACATAGTAATGATGGCAGAAAAAGACCAAAATGGTCCATTCAGTCTGCCCAGCAAGCTTCCAAAGGTAGTAACTGCCGCTCCGTGAAGGTTACCCCCAAGCTTTTTTATTTATTCCCATCCTCTAGCCTTTAGGGATCCACAGTGTTTATCCCATGCCCCTTTGAAATCCTTCACAGTTTTAGTCTTCACCACTTCCTCCAGAAGGACATTTCAGGCATCCACCACCCTCTCAGTGAAGAAATATTTCCTGACATTGTTCTAAGTCTTCCTCCCTGGAGTTTCAAATCATGACCCCTAGTTCTACTAAATTGTTTCTAATGGAAAAGGTTTGTTGACGACCAAGGATCATTAAAACCTTTCAAGTATCTGAAGGTCTGTATCATATCTCATAAGTCATTTGATGGAGACCACTCACCATTTTGGACGCCCTTCTCTGGACCGTCTCCATCCTGTCTGTCTCCTTTGAGATATGGTCTCCAGAACTGAACACAGTACTCCAGGTGAGGCTTCACCAAGGACCTGTACAAGGGGATTATCACTTCCCTTTTCTTACTAGATATTCCTCTCTCTATGCAGCCTAGCATTATTCTGGCTTTGGCTATCGCCGTATCACACTGCTTCGTCGACTTCAGGCTGTTAGACACTATCACCCCAAGGTCTCTCTCCTGCTCTGTGCACATCAGCCCTTAACCCCTCAATGCATACAGTTCTTTCAGATTACCACACCCCAGATGCATCAATCTGCATTTCTTGGCATTGAATCCCAGCTGCCATATCTTCAACCACTCTTCCAGCTTCCTTAAATCCTGTCTCATTCTCTGTACTCCTTCCGGCATGTCCACTCTGTTGCAGATCTTAGTATCATCCACAAATAGACAAACTTTACCTTCTATCCCTTCCGCAATGTTTCTCACAAAGATGTTTAACAGAACCGGCCCCAACACTGATCCCTGTGGCACTCCACTTAACACCATTCTCTCTTCAGAGTAGGTTCCATTTACCATCACCCATTGTCTTCTGTCTGTCAACCAGTTTGTAATCCATGCCAACACCTTGGAGCTGACTCCCAAGCTTCTCATTTTGTTGATGAGTCTTCTGTGTGGGACTGTATCAAAAGCTTTACTAAAATCCAAGTAAATTACATTGAGTGCTCTTCCCTGATCCCATTCTCTAGTCACACAATCAAAGAAATCTATTAGATTAAAAGTACTATTGATTAGTTTGAAGATCTCTATTACCTTGGACATTTTAAATTGCTAACACTGAACAAAATTAAGATGCAAACAATAGTCCAGCATTGAAAGGAAGGCTGTCCAGTAATTTGCTCTGAGTGCCACATAAATGATTATCTACCAGTTGGTGAGATGTATGTGTGCACTTGTGCACTCTGTACAAAGAGCTCTTAGCTCTCTGAGAATGAATCCAATATCTGGAAGCTTGAGTGGCTGAAGCGCAAGCTGGTGTGTGTATGTGTGTGTGGGGGGGGGGGGGGGGAAGGGGACAGCCTGTGCTGTGGCTGTGGAGAGGGGCTGAGCCTGGAGGGGGGAAGACTGAGCTAATGCTGGGGGGAGAGGCTTGGCCTGGGGGGCGGGCTCTGCTGGGGCTGGCAGAGTACAGGCTATGCTGAGTCTGCTGGGGGGTAAGGTCAGGCAATGCTGAGGCTAGGGCTGCTGGGGCTAGGTAGGTTGTGCTAGGGCTGGAGGAGGAAGGGCAATAGATAGGAACATCTGGGGGCTTTCCATAGGTGGCTATGCTGTTGCTGAGACAGTGGCTGGGAGGGTTAGCCTGGACTAGGGCTTGGTGGGGGAGAGAAAGGCTGTTGTGCTCTTGGAGTTGTGGGGGGAAGGGGGCAGCCTGTGTTTGGGCTGAGTAGGCTGTACTAGAACTCGGAGCGGGAGGGTAGTCTGAACTGGGGCCTATGGGGTATTTCCACGGGTGTCAGCTAGTATTCTTTAATAAATCTGTGAAAGGCCACAGGGAGAGGGAAAAGAAAATGTTGAAAAGTGAATAATATAAATAAAAGTGATTATAAAGAAAATAGTATTATCAGGGATAGTGGGGGGGGGGGGGGGGGGGGGGGGGGATAAAAGGAAATTGCTGTTCGCTGTAAACCGATTAGATGTTCCGAACGATAATCGGTATAGAAAATCTCTAAATAAATAAATAAATAAATAAGTCACAGTAAGTAATGCTAGCAAAGGGGTTTCAGTTACAAAAGACAAGGAACGAGGGTGTATTAAAATGTGGGTACACAAAGGCAAGGCGCTTACATGATAAAATAAATAAACTGAAAGGAACACTCACTGCAGAAAATTGTGATATTTCTGGGATTATGGAAACATGGTGGAATCATTCCTACCACTGAATGGTGAATACAATAATTATAAAACCTTAAGAAAACACTGAAATGGAAAAAGAAGAGATGGGAGGTATTTAGTTTAGTTAAAACAGAACTAAATCCGGTAATAAGTGAATATCAATGTAGTGCACCAGCAAAATAATTTTTTTAAGAATTCAGATGGCATTTAGAACAGGCAAAATCATTAAGACTACCCTTGTCCATTCTGAATTGTATTTCATTCCTTAGAATACATTAATAAGTAGCATTTTAAGAAAACATGAGTGATCAGACAAAAGACGTCTGTTATTTTTAATATTCAAAATAAACTATTTCTGTGATTGAATAAAATACTTGAATTTAAAACACATTTAAAATAACAGACGTCTTTTGTCTGATCATTCATGTTTTCTTAAAATGTTACACATCTTACAAATTCTGCCAGGGATATGTAAACTTATGAGCACAACTGTATATCAGCAATTTTCAAAAGTCAATTTATAAACTTATAGTGCACTTATGCCTGCAAAACCTATTGACAATTCAACAGCATATAGCATATAGCATAGTAATTTTCATGTGTAAAACCCAGTTTTAAGCACATACATCCTTTTGAAAATTACCCCCTTTGTATATTGTGACTGGCATAGATGCTGATATAGAAAGGATGGTCAATGCGCAATTAAACTCTGGAATTTGTTGCCAGAAGATGTGGTTGGTGCAGTTAGTATAGCTGTGTTTAAAAAAGGATTGGATAAGTTCTTGGAGGAGAAGTCCATTACCTGCTATTAATTAAGTTGACTTAGAAATTAGCCACTGCTATTACTAGCAATGGTAACATGGAATAGACTTAGTGTTTGGGTACTTGCCAGGTTCTTATGGCCTGGATTGGCCACTGTTGGAAACAGGATGCTGGGCTTGATGGACCCTTGGTCTGACCCAGTATGGCATTTTCTTATGTTCTTACACTAGCTAGATATCTAGACACAATCTTCCAAAATTCCTACTTCCCTTGGGAAATGACTAAGAAATCATGGTCAAGGATTCATATTGATTATGCAGGTCCATTTCAAGAGAAGAACCTCCTTTTTTTAGTAGATTCTTATTTGAGGTGGCTCGAGGTGATTGCAGTACCTTCACAAACAGCTGCTGCAACAATTACAATGTTTCAACATCTGTTTGCAACTGCTGGGCTACCAGACACAATCATGTCAGACTATGGATCTGTTTTCATATCTGATAACTTCAAGGACTTTGTGAAAATAAAACCTCATTAGGGCTGTTATCATTTTACCTTGCCAACCCCAGGGAAATGGTCTAGCAGAGAGCGGATGGTGCAGTCAATAAAAGATGAATAAAAGAGAATCATTGGTCTATTAGGCTTGCCCGATTCTTCCTCTTATAACATGTCTGTCCAACTATGAGGGTCACTCTAGCAGAACTGCTTATGGGATGCCACTTGAAGACAGGCTTAGACCATATTAATCCTGACCTCACTGTCAAATAGTAATTGGACTGCTTTTTGGGCTCATCTACCATGTGCTTGTTTATATTACAAGACTTTTGTTTTTGCTAGAGGTTATGGAGCAAAGTGTGACCTTGCTTCCATCATCATGATCACTGAATCTGTCATACATGGTCCAGACCCCTGATGGACAGATCCAGCAATGTCACATTGATCAATTGAGAAGCCACTTGTCTTCAAACATTGGAGAGCCTCATGAAACTATGGACGTTCCTAATGCTGAGCATACTTTCATCCCAGAGGCACTAATTCCCCCTTTAGCTCTGGATGCACTCACCCTGCCAAAGTCAGCACCATGTAAAGATGAAGCTAATGGATCATCATGTCCTGAAACTGATGTATGCTTGGGCCTGCAGGGATCTTTGTATTGTGGGTGGCCCCTGGACTGGCTGATTATATCACCTAGGGAGGATGGGTGTTCATGTATGCTGACAACATTTGGGTTGAGGATGGATATCTGTCCCAGTAGAGGAAAATAATTTTCTGTGTAACTGCTACAAACCCATGGAACTAGATCCTGAAAAGTAACAAGATTTTATAATAGTAATGGAAGATTGTAATTACCCAAAAATTGATTAGTATTGTGCACTTTATTAGGTTAATTTACACATTATTCAAAAGGCTCATTATACCCGTAAAAGGAAAAAGAGAAAATAATTACCATAATAACATTGGATTTTGGAAGGCTTTGTTGTTCTATCAGATAGGAAGGCAGATCTTAGACCAGGATATAGAACATAACTGGAAATGATGTTCTTAGCAAAGGATGTCTTTTGCAACCTTGGTGCTGGTTGGTCAGTATTTTTTATCTTGCTGGATCTTTCCTGTGCGTTTGATCTGGTAGGACCAACACTAGTTACTCTTGGAGAAATGTGAGCAGGTAGGTTTGAGTGGGCAGGTGTTAGCCTGGATTGCTTAATTTTTGGAAGGAATGATTCAGGTTATACAGGTGGCAGGAGCATACTCGCAACCAATGGTTTTACAGATGGGAGTTCCATAGGGGGCCTACTGATTCAACCATAATTGCAACTGTTGATCTGGTTAGTAACTATTTGACAAAGATCTCTTGTTGGATGAATGTTAGTAAAACGTTCTGAATAAGGCCAAAACTGAAATTCTTGGGACAGGGAGGTTGATGGCTTGGAGAGCTAGATGGTGTGGCCTGTATTGGATGGCTGTGTTACAGAGATTTTGGATAGTGTTAAAAGCTTGTGGGTCATGCTAGACTCCAGCTTCTCTTTGGTACTATATGTTTCTCAGGTGGTTCAGCTTGCCTACTTGCAATTATGAATGTTTAGGCAACTGAAGCCCTATCTGGATGATTTTGCTTTCTGGTCAATAGTTTCATCTTTAATTCTTGGGACCTTAGATTAGTGTAATGGTTTGTTGATAGGGATGCCCATTGCTATGATTAAGAAGTTCGAACTTGGGAGGAGCTAAGATGGCTACCTATTGAGATGCATGAAGACTCCTTTCCTCAGCGTTTTTCCTAAAAATTTCATTTACCTGAAAAAAAAAAGCCTCATACTAAACGCAAAGCCAGAGTAAGGGAGATAGCCACTAGTTCTCCCTTACCTGGCCCAGCTGAGCTGCGGATTTCGGAATTTTTTGTGATGCCAGATTCTACTCCCATTGAGATGGCTGCTGCGACTACGGACGCGGAGCGGAAGTCCCCCTTGCAGGCCTACGAGATCTTCCTAAGCCTGGGAGCGCTGGCCACACAATCTCTGCCTCAGCATGGCCTCACGGTAGCGACGGGCCGGACAGAAGAAGCGCACAAAGTCGTAAGTGAATTGGGGGGATCCCGGGATGAGGCTGAGTCTTTTAATTTAAATGATTCAGAAAAGGAAATTTCAGATGGGCTACAAAATCTCCCCACAAGTGAAGAAATCCCTGTTTCAGTTGCCTTAGTCTCAGCCCAAACCAGGGTGGGACCTGAAACACTGACTAGAGCTGTGCTTGGTGGAGAATCTATTAAGGCCTTGGTTGCAAAAACTTGTTTGCACAAACCTACTTTAGACACTTTGTGGAATGCTTAGGGGAAACTGGAAGCATTGATTGTGGGCCTAACCACAGCTGTTATGGATACCAATAAATGTCTCCAGGACAATGCTGGTAAAGTAATGTCTCAAGAAATTAAGATAAACAACTTAGAGTCTTGAATGGACTTGTTGGATCAAGTACAGAAACAACTGGTACATTTTGAAATAACATCTACTAAAAAGATAGAAAATATAGAGAATGGGATATGATCTCTTAATTTGAGAGTTCTTAATTTTCCTATCGTACATAAGATTGCTCCAATAGAATTATTCCAGAACTATGTGATTCAGAATCTAAAGGTTCCTTCTTCTTCAGTACCTGTCTTAATTAAGGATTATTATTTACCTCAAACCCAAAATGTAGAGGCATCTGGAGATGATATACCATCGGAGTCGCCATTAGATCTAACTAATTTGCTTCAAGATTCTCTTACAATGCAGATTAAACATCGTGGAACCTATCTGGTGACATTTGCTTTTCCTACATTTTTTCCTGTGCAACCGTACAATGCTGTTCTTCTATGGTCAGAAGCTCTGGATGTATCCAGATTTAACTAGGGTTACATAACTTCATCGTAGAAGTTTCTTGTTATGCAGTCAGAAGTTATTAGTAAAGAGGGTCATTTTTTGCTTCATTATCCTTGTAAATGTTCTGTTAAAATTAATAATATAAATTACCTTTTTTTTTTTTAACCATCGCAACTAAGGGCCTTACTTGATTCTCTACCTTAATTGACTGGCTAAGTAAAAGAAATTGGCTGTTTCTCTATATTTCTTTTTTCCTATTTCCTGTACCCGCTCCTATGTCTCCCCCACCCCCTCTTTTTCCTCAATATATGGGGTAGAAATATTTTTGTTGTAAATTTTTACTTCGTCAAGTATGATGTGTAAACGTTTTTTCTTTTCTGTATAGCTTATTATTCAATGCAAGGAATTCTTGTATGTATAATTAAAACTGCATAAAAAAAAAAGTTCCAACTTATTCAAAATAGTGCAGCTACATTAATTTGTGGTAAGAGTAGAAATGAGAGTGCTACTCCATTGTTAGTTTACCTCTATTGCAGGCCGATACAGTAAAAGTCACGGGAGAGTGGGCAAATGCCCGCTCTCCCGGCGTGCACACAGGCCACTCTCCTGTGCACGCGATTCACTAAATTAATTTATTTAAATTAGGGCCTGTGGCAAAAAGAGGCGCTAGGGACACTAGCGCGTCCCTAGCGCCTCTTTTTGGACAGGAGCGGCAGCTGTCTGCGGGTTTGAGAGCCGACGCTCAATTTTGCCGGTGTCGGTTCTCGAGCCCGCTGACAGCCACGGGTTTGGAAACCAGATGCCGGCAAAATTGAGTATCCAGTTTTTGAGCTGCAGGCCCATTTCAAAATTTTTTTTTAATTTTTAACTTTTTTTTAACTTTGGGGGCCTCCGACTTAATATCGCCATGATATTAAGTCGGAGGGTGCACAGAAAAGCAGTTTTTACTGCTTTTCTGTGCACTTCCCCAGTGCCGGCAGAAATTAACGCCTACCTTTGGGTAGGCACTAAATTCTTAAAGTAAAATGTGCGGCTTGGGTGCACATTTTACTTACTGAATCGCGCGGGAATACCTAATAGGGCCATCAACATGCATTTGCATTTCACTTTTAACGAATCATTTCAGTAATTTTGTGTCTGAACACCAATCTGTTTCCAGCATGATTTTTACAATTCACTACAGAGAAGCTGAAGATAACATCCAAGGCCCAGGAGATTATCCTCCTCCTAAGGTTGATTATTAAGAGAGTGAAGTGTTAAAAATATTCCAACTCCAAAAAGCTCTGCATGTGCCCTGTGAACTCTTAGAGAGGACCACAGTATGGGGGTTACACTACACTTACCATACAGGCAAGATACCTGCAACTGCATTTATAATTCAAGAAGACAGCATACAGCAAAGAAGGAATGCACCCTGAAATAGAAACCCATAATATAATATTTATATAGTTTTCCCACCAACAGATGATGGAAGGAGGATTTTTTTAAATTGTTGACCTCAAAAGCCAGATTAAGACAAAGCCTTATTTTTAATTGCTGCTCAGAGATCTAAGATGTCTTGCTTTAATTTGCTCAAATAGCAAGTGGCAGAAAACAGTCCTGAACTCATCTCCCATAACTTCTCTAGACCCCCAGTCTAATGTTTTAACCTCTATAGCAGTGGCTCTCAACCTTTTATCTGTCAGGACACACTTGATGGTGTTCACATGTGTGACACACTGAACACACAACAGTCACAAGGTTAAATGTAAATGTACAGTTTGCATTCACCCCCTCCCCTCCCCACCGCCCCTGACCCTAAGCAATGGGTATAAAGCAGAACTAGAACATTCCCTTTATAACAGAGCATACAGAAAAGATATTCAGGTGTTATCTCAATAACAACAACACAAACTCCCTCTACTACCAGGTGAAATAGCCCTACTTATAAAAAGAGCAGTTCACCACCAATACATGCCCTATTGAGAAAACACAATAAATAAGGTGAGGTATTTTACCAGCCACACACATACACATACACACACACACACACACACACACACACACCCACATAAATGACCTTCACCAAGAACAGAAAGACAAGTTTTTATTTAAAAAAAATAGCAAAAAAAGCACAAAAATAGAAGAAAATACGTATAAAATTATTTGTTGATTAAAGCTTATTAGTGTGGATGGACTGAGGTTTTTTGACCAATGATTGAAGAGATCATGACATTAAGCTTGGGCAAACACGTCCTGTGATATTTCTGAGGTCTTTTCTTCCTTTCCTCACATATTAGGATCCAGGATAACCTCTTTAGCAGGTTTTCAAGATTGTTGTGAAAGATATTTTGGGGTTATATTTGAAATATTTTATTGCCATATGCAAAAGTTTTATATGAGTTTTTCATTATTGGATGCCATTCTATTTGTCAGCTGTTTTGAAATATTTCTTTTTAGTAATATGGTTTTACTATTATGATTGATTTTTTATATTGATTTTATTGTTTTATATTTTATGAGGAATGGCAATGTTTTTGTTTTTCCCTTGTTGCACTGCATATAGAGTCAGGCTTTTTGTGGTTTCCAGTTCAGTTTTTGTCTGCACATTTCTATCTATAATTTATGGTCTCTTTATTTTCTATTTAGTGAGGGTCTTTCTGTGTTCTGTACATGTGACAGAAGTGAGGTATTCTGCTAGTGTGTTTTTTCTGTGTAGGGATCTATAGCAGCCTGGCTTACTTTGTTTTCCTAATAGGAGGTATATTGGTATTTTAGGACCTGGTGTAATATTTACAGTGTTGCCTTTTCATAAGTAAGACATTTAGTGGTAGATTAAAAAAAAAAAGCGCGATCGCGTACTTTTGTTGGCGCACCAGGCGCAAACAAAAGTACGCTGGATTTTATAAGATACGCGCGTAGCCACGCGTATCTTATAAAATCCAGGATCGGCGCGCGCAAGGCTGCCGATTTTGGGCAGCTGGCGCGCGCAGAGCCGCGCAGCCTGCCTCCATTCCCTCCGAGGCCGCTCCGAAATCGGAGCGGCCTTGGAGGGAACTTTCTTTCACCCCCCCGGCCCTATCTAAACCCCCCCCCTACCTTTATCCATGGATTTACGCCTCCCGGAGGGAGACATAAATCCACGCGCGCCAGTGGGCTGCTGGCGCGCCGAGACCCGGGGGCAGTTCCGGAGAGCACGGCCACGCCCCCGGAACGCCCCGGGTCGAAACCACGCCCCCGGGCCCGCCCCTGAAACGCCGTGTCCCACCCCCAAAATGCCGAGTCATTCGGCCCCGCCCCCGACACGCCCCCTAAAAAAACCCCGGGACTTGCGTGAGGGCCCTGCTCGCGTAAATCCGGGCGGATTTACGTGAGCAGGGCTTTTAAAATCCGCCCGTTACTGTTTGAGTGCTGGCAGTTAGGGCTGTTTTGATATGGGAGATTTACAATATTGTAATTGCAATTCAATACATGGCTTTCCCAGGGGCAAACCTACCCAACATGCATTAGCACAGGCCTAATATCACATGGGTTCCAAGTATCTTTATTTATTTTTTATTTTTTTGCAGGGTTTCTGGTTGGCTCCACATTAGTACATGTACATATAATATACATGCTATAAGTGATATTTTCTTTTTACCTCAGAGACCTTTCTCATGTAAAATCTGTCATTATAAATGCATAATTTTGAATTGTGTATGGGGAGGGTGCAACCTGAGAGGAGGTGGGTGCAAGGCTATAAGGTTCACCTAGGGTGCTTAATACCTATACACCAGCCCTAGGGAAGAGTGGAAGATATGATTAATTGGAAGATGACCGTGGAAGATGAATGAGAGGGGAGGGGAAGAGGAGGACTTGGAGATGAGGGATTTTCAAGAGCAGAAGGAAGGATGCAGCTCTTGAGGGGAGGGAAGATAGAGATGGTAAAAGGAACAACTCAGTGAGGGGAAGATGAAGGACTGAGAGGGGGAAAAAGAGGGGAGACTTGAGGAGGTGTAGGATTGGCACAGAGAACTGGAGGGAGAGAAGGGGGGATAAAATCTAGATGAGTGAATAGAGAGGCAGAGATAAAGAGAAGGAAGAAAAAGGAGAAGAAAGGAGAAAGATTGATATTAGACAAAGGCACAGGGGAGGTACTGAAGAGGCAGGAGAGAGATGGAAGAGAACATGAACAGGAGACTCTGTAAAGGAATTAGAAGACCAAGAAGAGGAAAGCAGTATAAAGAGATGAGGACCAAAGTGATTAGAAAAATAAAAGTCCAGCAGCCAGAGCAGAAAAAATAATTTTATATTCAGTTTAGTGGATGGACTCTGTCGACTTTGGGAATGTGCAGCTCATGATATCTTATTTTGCACAATGCAGGAGGAAATTTATTTATATCTGTTTCTCTTTCTCTGGCATGCAGAATCTGGTTTCTTGGGGTTTCCAGTTCAGTTTTTGAATACAGGCTTATGGTGCCAGGATCCCTGTATTGGTTCCAACCGAGCTGGAAGCCCATAGGAGCATGAGGAAACTGCTGGATCACGAGCCAGGACATTTAACAGAGTGTCCTGGCTCGTGGGTTCATGTGTTATATTCATGTTACGGGTGCCCTTTCTTACTTGGCCATAAGTGCCAAATAGACTGGCTATGGCTATGTCTCAATCACACGCATGTCCTCTCTGTCTCACTTACACACAGGTTCTCAGTCACACACATGCTCTCAAATATAAAGGCTCTCAGTCACACACGGGCCCTCTCACTCTCACTTACATACTGGTTGGCTGGCTGTCTCTCACTCCCACTCTCTCCCTCCCCCAGAGCACAAATGGTAGCTACAGTAGCTTCTTCCAACCCCCATGGCCCAAGAAAGAAGAATCCCATTGACCGTGGGGGGGTGGGGGGGTGGCTAACATTGCTGTCTCCCTTGCTGATCCCTGTCTGCTTCTGATTTTGCTGCAGACCTCCACTGCTGCTTGGGGGGCCCGATGCTGCCGCTACTGCTGCTTCTATTCAATGCAGCACAGTCTTTTCTTCCCGCACACCCTCACTACACATTAGAGATGTGAATCGTTTTTTGACGATTTAAAATATCGTCCGATATACTTTAAATCATCAAAAATCGTTAGAGGCGCGATACAATAGGAATTCCCCCGATTTATCGTCAAAAATCGTAAATCGGGGGGAGGGGGAGGGGACGGGGGAGGGCGGGAAAACCGGCACACTAAAACAACCCTAAAACCCACCCCGACCCTTTAAAATAAATCCCCCTCCCAAAATGTCTTAAATTACCTGGGGTCCAGTGGGGGGGTCCCGGTGTGATCTTCCACTCTCGGGCCACGGCTGCGTTAATAGAAATGGCGCCGGCGCTACCTTTGCCCTGTCATATGACAGGGCAAAGGTAGCGCCGGCGCCATTTTGGTTCCTGTCCCCCGACGTCACGAGCGAAGGAGATCAATCCCGGACCCCCGCTGGACCCCCAGGGACTTTTGGCCAGCTTGGGGGGGCCTCCTGACCCCCACAAGACTTGCCAAAAGTCCAGCGGGGGTCCGGGAGCGACCTCATGCACTAGGGCCGTATTGTAAAATGGCGCCGGCCGTATTGCAAAATGGCGCCGGCCGTATGGCCGTATTGCAAATGGCACCAGCTGAGAATCGCTGCTCCAGAGCACTCCATCCTCCTCCTCTTTATGGACTAATACAATGATTTTATTCTTCCGTCACCACAAACATCTTTGCACTTAATGCTATCACCTGCCATCTATTAGAAATCTGTCCGTATGATGTTAGTGTGCAAATACAGCTACTGAGAATAAATACATTTCATGAATGTTATGTTTTCAGTGATGACACATGAATCTCCAACTTTGTGACTCATTGTGGCTTTTCCTGTTTCCTGCCGATGCTCTGAGCCCCTGCATTTGTGTGTGCAAGATCTGAACATGAAGCATTTGCATTTAAACTGATTCGTTGCTGTTTAAAATGTGTGCAGAAAAGGTTTCCTTAACATTTTGCACAACTCTTTAGTTTTATGAGCTTAGAAGGCAGAACTTTAAATATAACAAGAGCCCCTGGTTTCCTATAGCAAATTTTTCAAAATTCTGTGGCAATAATGTGGCAAATTTGCATAATTTTGAATAAAGATTCACACCTCTGATTATGCAAAAAGTCCATGTTTAATTGAAAACCATTTACATTATTTGCTTTAAACAATATTTAAACAATATACAAATAACAAATGTACCAGATACAAAAATCAACAATGTATCAAGTTAAGATATAAAAGTTACAAACTTTTTAACTGTGAAATAACTCTTTTGCTTTGAACTAAAATAGCACAACCATCCTTTTTAAATTTTCTTGAGAAAGTCCTTGTCGTCTTTCCAAGTATATGAGCTTGTGTATGCTGAAAATGCCCTCAAAATCAGCAGTTTATGTTGTAATTACACAGAAAATATGTGTGCATATATTGGATACATGGTAACACATACAAAAAAGAGTTGAATTAACACAAATCTGAAACTTGTCAACAGTAGTGTCAGTCATCAAAGCTTCTATGAATTTAAATTAATGCCCTCCCTGTCAGCTGTGAGACACTAGCAGTTGCAGACTTCCAACAAAACATCCAGATCTTTAGAAATGGTATATGACTGGTTATATATGCAGGTGCAATAACCTTTGTATAAAGATGAAAAATCAGCATTGAGACTAAAAGTAGGCAGGCACCCTGCAGCTTTCTTCCAAAAATTAAATTAAAAGCTGTGAAAGCTTTCAGAAATGTTGATTCTGTGGCAAGTTGTCAATTATGCAGCAATAAGTGAATTATGTGGCTTCTCCTACAGCTGGCCACACAATCACAGGAGGCTAGGGGCACTGAATAAAACCAACTCCAAAACTGTCTATTATAATTCTCCCCAGGTAGTGGATAGTGCTAAAGTGCTTTACAAATTTAAAACAAAACTGCCTTTAAAAAATGTGCTTCCATAATTCTGAGTATCATGCTAATGAAAGAATCCCTCTGAAACTCAGCTCCACTAGGGAGATAAGGGTCAAGGTCCCTGATTTGTGGTGGAATTTTTGGAAAATAATTCTTATTTAAAGTTAAATTTTCCCTCTAAAGCACTATATGATCAGAAAGTAGTATTTCAAGATAGGTTACTTTTAAATTAGCACTAGTTGACATCCCTGTCTGCAGCCTCAGAAAAGAGGTCAAGCATTGAATGGGCATAGAAAACTACATTACAATATGGCCTTCAAAGTTAGTGCTTCCTATAGCGCTATTGTCATTGTTTGCATGTGAACCTGCTTTGCATTCTGCTTAATTTGCAGTTTTTGGCCTGTGGCTTCCAATAGATACTGCAAAGTATGTATACCCTGATGCAGGTATATGGAAACATGGATCCGTATTTGGCAGATATATCTTTTTTAAAATGATGAGCTAAATATACATTTTAATGTGCATAGAAATATCTAAAAAATTATATTTGATAGTATGACATTTGGACTTAAGTGCCAAGGATTAGAGCTCTGAGACAACATTATTGTTATTAATGCAGTTCATGGTATGATGGTCCAAGTTACATAACTTTGTGGGATAGAATCTTTTTGAATATTGTTATATTTTTCTCCATTTTAATTATGACTATTTCTCAGTAGTACTGCAAACTTTGAACCATAGTTGAAATTTTGTGGTGCTGTTAGGTGGCAGCAGATCAATATTAGAGATTGAGCCAGTAAGAAATAAGCTGCTATCCTCCTGTCAGCTGGCCTAGTGGGAGGCATGGGAGATTTTGGGGGTTGTGTTGTTAGAGCGGTCTGGAGAGGCCTTATGTATTAATATCTAATGAGACCATTTAAATAATTTTAAAATAAGTTAGTTCATTTCCAGGAACATTAGAATTACGATCAAGGTAATACTAATATTTATGTAAATAGCACACGTTAATATACATAATATATGGGCATTAGCTAAGGACCTTGTTAGCTCATGTTTAGTGTAGGAGTTAATACTAATATCTGTTACTACATAGGTCCCCAGAATGCAGCAAAAGTACAAAGCTCCAATATTTATTTCTTTATTTCAGGGGCAGGAGAATGCCCTTTTGTTTGGAGGGACCAACCAAGTTCCACTCTCTAACTCCACCTCCAGTGCCAATTTATTACTTTACATTTAGTGTTAATGTTATTCTTTCTTATGTACATTCTTTGCATACATCATAGATTAGAATTATTCATTCCCAGACCTATCAATAAAATACTTGGCGCTAGAAAAACACTAGGGTCTTCTTTCTACCTGTGGGCAGGGATGGTCTGCCCTTGAGAAAAAAACAGCATTGCTAATGGAAGTGTCAGTATTAAGCGACTATTCTGTACTGTGTATTAAGAGAGAGAAGATCATCGAGTACCAAGAAATGTACTTAGAGACCAAGGAAATGTGATCTAAAGACAACAAAAAAGTCCTAATTGTTTGGGCCCCACTTGCCTGCTTAAAAAGACCATCCAAGCTCACCTCAACATGTCTTCCCAGCGTTTGTCCCCTGGGGCAGTGGGAGATGGGTGAATGGTGAGAGCTTCTGTGTGCTGAACTCTCTCATGGTTGATACAAGAGTATTAGGCACCCTAGGTGAATCTTAAAGCCTTGTGGATCCTCCCCTCAGCACACACAATTAATAATTATGCATTTATAATAACAGATTTTACATGAAAAAGGTCCTTCAAAGTACAGTCTTTTGAGGTAAAATTATCTCTTACAGCAACATGTATATTATATTTATATACACTGCTGTGGTGCCAACGAGGAAACCCTGCAATAGACGCTTGGCACCCATATGGTATCAGACCAATTGTAAAGCGTATTGGGTTTGGGCTTGGCCCTCAGAAATCTATAAGTAAACTGAACTACAATTACAATATAGGAAACCTCCCATACCAAAACAACACTAACTGCCAACATTCAAGCAGTAAGAACTCTACCCATGAAAATGCAACACTGCAAATATTACTGCAGGTCCTAAAATACCAATGAACATCCTATTAGGGAAAACAGTAGGGATGTGCAGACCAAAAGTTTATGTTCATAAGTCCATAAGTCGAAAGGGGGGGGGGGGTCAATTTCGGTCAATATGGACATATGGATAATTCCATAAGTTGAGTCTATGTCCATACGTGCAAATAAAAATTTAAACCCCTCACCCTCCTTAATCCCCCCCCCCAAGACTTACCAAAACTCCCAGGTGGTCCAGTGGGGAGTCAGGACGCCATTTCTGAACTCCTTTGCGAGGAGCACGTGACGTCGGCGTCACGTGATTCCCCGCGGGTTCGCTCCGGGACTCTCGTTGGACCCAAAAGGAACTTTTGGCCAGCTTGGGGGGGGGTCAGGAAAGCTGTCTTCCTGCCCATGGGAGTGGGAAACTAGGGGTGGGTTATCATTTGATGGCACTGTTATCACAGCAGCTGGGATCTTCTTTATGCCTGCAGGCAGGGATGGCCTGCCCCTGGGATAAAGCTGGATTGGCCAGGGCCTGGGTGGCCTACCCCCTTCCGCTGCCTATGGGGTGTTGCCAACTCCTATTAGAAGAAAGTCACTAGATCCACTGTGAAAAGCCTCCAGATTGAGTAAAAAGTAGCTAAAACCATGTGGTTGTGCAGTGGGATCAGCACAGCCGGTAAGCAGCCGAAGATTGGTAGGGAAAGAGGGGTGGCTCACACTCACACACACTGTTTGCTCTCTCAGAAACTGACAAACATGCTCGCATTCTCTCGGTCATACACAGTTTCTGAGACATGCTCAGACACTGACACACATATTTTCTCAGACACTCTGACATATCCCCACATGCTTCTACTGCTGCTCATGTGCTCATTTAGCAAGTATCCCTGCCTCTGGATTGGCTAGCTAAGGGCACTACAGCATCATAATGTAAAGTTCCTAACTTCCTGCCCTTGTTGCCAGCCTTTAGCCAGCAGTCACCGTTACACCTCCTCACTCCCTCAGGACACTCACTGTGTCCATGGCCCACTGCACTGCCCTTCTCTGAGATCAGCCCAGCCAACTCACACAGAATGCCTGACTAGCAGGGCAGAGAACTTCCCCTGACTCCCAGCAGCACAGCAGCAAAAAGAAAAAAATATTATTGATTATAAACCATAACCTTCATCTTGTCTTCTGTTCTTCTGCTGCTGTCAGCCTGTCATAAAGCGATAATAAAATTGCAGTTCTGCACTTTTTTTTTGGCTCGCTGTAATTTGATCTCCTTCCAGCAGAGAGAGCTTGTCCCTGACCTCATCAGATTCTCCCGGATGGAGTTGGGGGAGAGGAGAGACTGAATTTGCAGTACCTATTCCAAGGAGGAAGGGGGCCGGATCAGCAAGCACAGCACTCTAGCCAGAAGAAGTCTCACTCTCTTACACTTTTCAGCTTGCAGATATGCTTGGTAAGTAAGGAGCCTGATAGAAATCTAAAACTTGAGAAGAGTCATTGCTGGCGGCAACGAGAATATTGGGGGCCATGGCCCCTGTGGTCTTTCTTTCCAACTCTTATACTTTATTTATTCTTCAAATTTACTTCTTGTTTTATATCTGTAACACTAGGTGAGTTATGATGAATATAGTCTTATTTTATGGCATATGTTTACTGGAGACTCTTATTACCTCCTTCATTAAACTGAAATCACAGGTTGTTTCCAGAACAGGGTTTTCTACATGGCACCATACTCCAGTTATCAGGACTACCCTTGCTATCCATTTGTTGAGAGTACCATGGTCTCTTAGGCAAAGAAAAACATTTTTTGTTTTAATGTTTTTCTTTTCTTTTTTGTCATTTTTTATTGATTTATGGATTTGTATTTTAATTTTGTTTTAATTATGTATGTACATTACTGTAAATGGCTTTTATTGTTCTGGCAGGTTTTGTAGTACACAAGCTTTATAAATAAATAAATATATAAGCGAGAGGGGAGGCCTCCCATAGAGATATAAAATACCTATCTAGGGTGAGGGCATTGTGGCTAGTCTCTCTCTCTCTCTCTCTCTCTCTCTCCCAGTGGTGGTAGGAGAGCCCTGATAGCTAGGCTGGCTCTCCAGGAGCTTAAAACAGCATGTGCAACAACATCATGCATTAAAGCCATGCAATAGGGCTTTACAAAACTGTGAGCCCAGAAATCCTGCCCCAATATCCTCCCCTTTTTCTCATTTGCATCTCACCATGCGTTATGGTGCTTTTCCATGCGAAAACGCATTAACGCATGCGAAAACGCCATATAGCACTTTAATAAATCACCCCCTTAGCTAGGATATTCAGTGGTGTGGCTGTGTCACTAAATATATCCATATATGTTTAAAGTTAGCTGGTTAAGATAACCAGCTAGCTTTATATCTTCTGATCATCTCACCTGAAAATAGTAACCCACTTCTGAGTCTCCCAACCAACCCACCTACCACCCAAACAAGGGACTTAGGAATAATTATTGACAACCATCTCAACTTAAAATCGTTCATCAAACAAACTACTAAAGATGGATTCTACAAACTCCAAGTACTTAAAAGAATCAAACCGCTCCTGCACGTTCGAGACTTCAGAACGGTCCTTCAAGCAGTTATCTTTTCTAAGATAGACTACTGCAACTCTATCTTACTAGGTCTTCCTTCCGCTTCCATCAAACCCCTTCAGATGCTCCAAAACACAGCTGCGAGAATTCTGACCAACACCAGAAGAAGAGATCACATCTCCCCCATTCTCAAGAACCTGCACTGGTTGCCTATACACTTTAGAATCATCCACAAATCCATCACTATTATCCACAAGGCCATACATCATCAATCAACGCTCGATTTACAAATACCTCTCAGACAACACACTTCCACCAGGCCCATCAGAGAAGCCTACAAAGGATCACTCCATGTCCCCCAAACCAAAACCACTCACTATCTTACGTTCAGAGACCGAGCCTTTTCCACAGCCGGCCCTTCATTATGGAACGCTCTCCCTCCAGAGCTGAGACAAGAACCATGCCTACCGACTTTTAGAAAAAGGCTTAAGACTTGGCTATTTAAACAAGCCTTCCCAGATCCGATCTAAATGATAGCAATTTTACATGAGACAGCAAACTACACAATAGATTTCATAGCTTAATGTATATAATGTAAATATTTTTAATCCTTACTGTTCGGCTCTCTTATTCTAATCTCTCTTCCCAGTTTTAGACCCTGTTGTAATGTAACTTTTGTTTCTCCTTGCACTTGTTTTTTCGTTTCTTGTTCTCACCCCTTGTTTTATGTAAACCGGCATGATGTGGTTTCTAATCATGAATGCCGGTATAGAAAAACGCTAAATAAATAAATAAAATAAAATATCTGCTCAATAGCAGGGCTAAAGTTAGCCAGATAAGTTTGACTATCCCAATTATGCCCCAGAATGCTTCTTTTTGATCCAGTTAGATTTTAGCCAAATAATAATTCATCTAAATGGCTTTTGAATTTCTACCTGTGGTTAAAAAAAAAAGGGAAACTCACCAACCCTCATCCTCCCAAGTGATCAGACCTTCTTCCTTCAATACAGAACTGTAGAAACCATCTAAGGCCTCTTGTATGGAACTTGCATTGCTTGTCCAATATGATTTCTTTTAAAAAATAGAAACCAAATGAAAAGAAAAATGAGGGGAAGAAGGAAGAATGAAACTCTCCTGTCCTCCCTACACACATTTCATTCTGTTATTCCTGCCAGCTTTTTATTAACTTTGTATTATTTGGGACATGGCCTCATTTTCTAAATTATCGCAGGCCTGCGATACTTTAGGGAATGAGGGGCGGGTGGCCGAAACGGGGGGCGGGCGTGTGCTAGCCGGCAGCGATCGCACCGTCGTGGTGCGATCGCTGCCGGTTTCACATCCAATAGCGCCACCATAGAAGGTGTAGCTATTGGCCGCGAACTCTGACGCGAAAAGGGCCTTACCTTTTCGTCGTCCGCGGCGTCTTCGCGGAGTCAGGCCCGGTGACACCCCGACTCCTCCTCTTCCGGGGCCGACTCCGTCCCCATTTTGGTATCGCACGCGATAAGGGACTTTTTGTGTGCGAAACGTCCCTTATCGCATGCGATCCGGATGGAAAATGAGGCCCTAAGTCACTGAACCCCTCACATGACTGAGTGTATGCTGCCATGCAGGTCAGAGACTTAGGATCAATCCCTGAACCTGGCTTCTGCTCTCCCTGGGCTGGAAATGGAGAGGGTGCAAGAGCAATGTTGATAGTTCGGTGGGGGGGGGGGGTTTAAGGAGGGGGCCTCAGTAATGCCTGTCAGCCAAACAGGGTGCATGCACACTGGACTACTGAAGCAGCCATAGTCTGTGACCCCTGGCCATAGGGTTGCCAACCACCCCAGATTGACCAAACAAGCTGATCCAGTCCTGGTTGTGCCCCCCCCCCCCCCACCACACACACACACACTGCATACATGGAGTGAGAGTTCTCATTGTCCCATTGTTGTCCTTTAGATAATCAGAGCTCCATGCATGTAATGCACGCACAACCACAGTTGGATCCGCCTGTTCAGTCAACCTGGGGTGAGTTGACAACCTATTCTGGCCAAGTACAGTTATTGCAATAATCAGGCTATAGGGATGGGAGAAGATTTACAGAATGGAGAAAGACCTTGAGAAGTTGTGAAAGAAGGGTTGTGAAACTGTAGCCCAGTAAAGCTTGTTCTGATTGAGCTGGAAGCCCACAGGGAGCAGGAGGAACCTGCAGGACTAGAAAATAGGTTGGGCAACTTTTCCACAGACCTGAACTGGTCACTTGAAGACTGGAGTGGGGATCAGAAAGTTCCCTTCCCCTCATTTGCATAAATGTGCTCCCATTGCCCTGAACCATACTGAGGGCCCTCCAGTTCATGCTCTCTCCCTCACACATCTCCATTTTCTTTTTCTCTCATATACACACACATACTCACGCTCTCTCTCTCCTACTCACTCACTCGCATGTTCTCATACACTCTTTGTCTCTCTCTCACACACACACACACACACACACACACACACACTTTTCCTCTCTCATACACATACAGTTTTCTCTCTTCCACTCAGATGCATGCTCTCTCACATACAAACATGCTCATGCTCTCTCTTACCCAGTCTCTCCCATTCACATACATGTTCTCTCTCACATACAAGGCCCTCCCTCCCCATTTTTTTTCCTGACTGGGGCACTGCCTGTGTCCCAACAAACAGAATTGGGGAGAGAGGGGCAAGGGAAGCTGAAGAACAGAAGTATTAGAAATACTCCATCCCATGCCCCACGTTAGTAACAGAGCAACTTTACCTGGAGTGAGGCTAGAGCTGCTTAGAAGGGCAGTGGTACACAGGCTGACTGCAGCACATAAAGGCAGCGTGTGTAGCTAGCAGGCAATAGCACAGAAAACCAAAGCTGCAGTACCGGCACCACCAGTGAGGACTCACTTGGCCAGACGGGGTGTCTCTGTCCGTCATGTTTCCCATTCTCTACGATCCTGTCCCAGTTGCAGGAGATGGTGAGCCAGCAGCGCGCCCTAGTCAGGCAAAAAAATGAGGCAAGCAGTTGGGCCATAGCTGGAGCGTCTGGAACCATTGTGATAAAGCCAGGCAAGCCACCAGGCAGGGAGGAGGCGGGATGCAGCAGGGATTGTGAATAAAGGAACAGAGCTGTGGCAGGCCAGCAGTGGAGATTGAGCTGAATTGAGAGAGAAGGAAACGTTGGAGAATGCATGCACATTAGGGCAGGCAAAGCATGTGTCTGTCCTCTCTCTTCTGTGACTGCGCCAGCGCCACAAGGTATACAGAAGGCAGCTGTTTGGTATTACGCTAGTAAGGCCGCCTGCTTCCACTACTGATTGGCTACTGGATTAGCTCACTATAGATCAGGCCTTGCTGAGTGGGTTTTACGGTGTCCGGTTGTTGTTATAAACAGACACTGTACAACAAGCTGTAAAACTGGGCTGCCTGGTTCAAAACCAGTCAGCTGGTCTCCCTACTAGAAAACAACACCAACACCACCTTCCTGAAACTCTAAGTATGTTTCCTCTGCCTTCAAAATCATTATTTTAATCTTTATCCTGAAAAATAATTGGGGGAAGAGAAGAAGAAAAATTGAGAGAGGAAGAAAAGAAAAAAAAAAGAGATTTCCAATAAAATAAAATGCAGAAATCAATTCAGCTCTTTGCATAATTAAAATGGAACAAATAATAACATAAATGTACTGAAGCAGTGCTCTTGATTAAATCTCCCCACCCCCTTCCCTGAAGAGTGAAGATATTTTGATTTGCCGTACTTATCATTAAAGGCTTGGATGGAGGGCAAAAAAAAAAAAAAATCAGAGCTTAAAAGTGCAGCCTGGCAAACTCCAGTTGAGACCTTAACCTGTCACATCACACAGCTCCAGTCAAACGAGATGTGACAATGAAATTACACAGTACCCCGAGCAGTGGGCACCTACGCCCAGCAATGCTGCTCGCACACACTCTCTGTGGTGACTATCATATCAGGGGGGTGACGACGAGGCCAGAGACTCAGAACACTATCCTTAAAGTTCACTCGATCAGACAGAAAATGTATCTAGGCCTTCTGATATTTAAACGAGTTACCAAAAATTAAAAAACAAAACAAAACACACATTGCCTTACTTCTCAAAGCTACAAATCTATAATCTATGAAAAGCCCTGTTCCTCCAAAGGCTGGCTTTGTGTTTATCCAGAAAAATTGAAAATAAAAAAAGATTGGGTTCCTTTCATTTCATTTATTTAAATTAACTTTCTTGCCTTTCAACATAAGCATCAAATCATGTCAAAATAAAATAATGGCATCAACACACAAACACACGACACAAACTACAAGTAGCATGACATTAAAGCAAAAGAAGTATATAAAAACATAGACTCAGTTAACCCACAGATTATTGAATCCCTCCAAGTTCCTGTATTGATCCAATTCTCCTGCCTATGAAACAGAGCACTTCACCAAATGCCTTACTAAAAGGCCAAGATTTGGCCCTTTTTTTCTAAAGTCTTTATTGGGCCATCATAAAAATAGTCCAAAGACATTGTACTGGAGTTTGTGCAATTAGGAAAGTCCCTTCTGATGTCAAAATAACAGGGGTAACCACCAGGACTTGACCTCCCCTACCTCCACCTTTTTACAACTCCCACATTCCATAAAACAGACAACTGCTTGGAAATCAACAGGCCTCAGCTTTATTAACAACTTGCAACATAAAAAGCCTGAGCCAAGATATTCCTGCACCAAGCCCTGTGATAATCTGTCACGCCCCAACCAGATGAATCACCCCCAGGCCACCAAGCTTGTAGGTCACTGGCAGCCTCCTGCTGCCTAATCCCCCAGCCCCCACCACAGACTAGCAAGGAGCTGATCCCAGAGCAACTTCACCCGGTCACTCCTGCCAAAGAGTATTTCTCGTGCTGACCACTTGACCAAACTGGCTAACTGTCAACATGATTCGGAAACCCTAAAGAAACTCAGGCCAGCCGTCACAGACTTGGAAAGGTAAAACCTATCCCGTGCCCCCCCCCCCCCAAAGATGTGGCCTCACAGATTCTTACCACAGTATAACTTCCAAGGCCTCCTGAAAATCATTAAGCAATAAATCCCCACCCACAAAAGATAAACACCATCTGCTCTGAAAAGGGCACTACCTATATCCCAAGCACACTCATGCCTAATATGCTTCCTCCCAAACCACAGCTCCACGGAACCAATCTGCTGGTTAGCCTTGGCTCTACTGCACTCCCAAATTACACAGGTCATGGAATGATGACTGAACAATCAATTATAGAGTTGGGAAACCAATCAAACAAAGTAGCCAAGTCCTTTCGTACAATACAAATGAATTGGTGAGCAAGCAATTTACCCCAATCATTTCCCCCCCAAGTGTATAATCAACATCTCAGGCTGGGCTTTGACGCACGATGTATTAACTCATTCCGGTACATTCCTCAAGGTTCCATCCAATGAATTGTGACTCCATTGTTCAATAAACCCAAGTGTGGACCATAAAGATACTTGCAAACATGTTTTACGCCCAAATGATTTATGAATATCCCACAATCCACACATTACAAAGCCACTGTCTGCAATCTAAATAAAGAGACAAGAATTAATTGATGACATCAAACATTCCTTGCCCCCAATCACACATAGTACTCAAATAAGTCAGACTTCCATCACCCAGTTCTTTTAATAACCCTCCCAGAAAGACCAGACACCACTGCAGACTGTTATGACCATCGGTCGTGGGTGGCCGCAGCCGACCCAACTCACGTCTTGTCATGCTCTGCTCTCCACTCCTGGTGAACTCGCGGCTGTGGCTAGCTGCTACCGCCGCATTCCTCCTGGCTCTCAAGACTCCACATGGCAGCTGGGACTCCGCCAACCTACTCTCTGACTCCGGGCCTCCATAGTAGCGCGCGCGTGCCACCGGGCCTCTCTTTAAAGGCCCAATGGTGGGAACTCCAGGGGCGTCCCCAGCTGATGACATCACAAGCCTGAGATATTTATCGTATTTTCCGGCGTATAAGATGACTGGGCATATAAGACGACCCCCGACTTTTCCAGTTAAAATACAGAGTTTGGGATATACTCGCCGTATAAGACTACCCTTCTGTGTCACTACATAACCATACTGTATGTGGTACCCAGTATACAACAACCAGCCAATCACGGCAAGCGATGTACCTTACCAGCGATTGGCTGGTTGTTGTATACAAATCCTGCTTGGATTGGTCAGCTCTCCCTGCTTGCCCAGCCCTCCCTGTCTCCAAGACTATCAGAGCGGTAACGCATCCCTCTGGCCCTCCCTTGTATCCTATTACCGGTACCTCCTTCTCTGCCTCTCAGATCTCGCTCCTGAGGACTGCAGTGAAGCGGCGCAGACGTGCATGTGCGAGATCTGAGAGGCAGAGAAGGAGGTACCGGTAATAGAGATGTGAATTGGAACTGGAATCGGTTCTGATTCCGGTTCCGATTCACATTGTGGTTTTTTTTTCGTCCGGCCCGATCGGGTTTTTTTTTAATCGGCTGCGCCGGAGCCGATAAACAAAAAACCCACCCCGACCCTTTAAAACTAATCCCTCAGCTTCCCCCACCCTCCTGACCCCCCCAAGACCTGCCAAATTAATTAAATACAACCCCCACTCTCCTGACCCCACCAAGACCTGCCAAATTAATTAAATACAACCCCCACCCTCCTGATCCCCCAAGACCTGCCAAATTAATTAAATACAACCCCCACCCTCCTGACCCCTCCAAGACCTGCAAAATTAAATACAACCCCCCACCCTCCTGACCCCCCAAGACCTGCCAAATTAATTAAATACAACCTCCACCCTCCTGACCCCCCAAGACCTGCCAAATTAAATACAACCCCCCACCCTCCTGACCCCCCAAGACCTGCCAAATTAATTAAATACAACCCCCACCCTCCTGACCCCTCCACAAGACCTGCCAAATTAATTTTCTACAACCCCCCACCCTCCTGACCCCTCCAAGACCTGCCAAAAGTCCCTGGAGGTCTAGCGGGGGTCCAGGAGCGGTCCGGGAGTGATCTTCTGGACTTGGGCCGTCAGCTGCCAGCAATCAAAATGGCGCCGACGGCCCTTTGCCCTTACTATGTCACTGGGGTCGACCAATGGCAGCGGTAGCCCCTGTGACATAGTAAGGGCAAAGGGCCGTCGGCTGCCAGTAATCAAAATGGTGCTGACGGCCCTTTGCCCTTACTATGTCACATTCTATCTCCACTTTTCCCTGCTCCTCAGGCTTGCTCTGAGCGCCTCTGCCTTGGAGATCCTTCCTCTGGTTATCCTATCTCCTAACCTGCCCAGCACTGCAATAACTTGGAACTGTTTCTCTCATACCCCGCTCCACGGGGCACCCCGCAGTATTGCTTCAGTGCAGGTGTCTGCAATTACATGGCTGTGACGCAGACAACTCGTCTACGCCTTTTTTCTCCTGGGCCTCAGCCGTGGTTCAGTTGCCTGTGTTCCATTCTACTTCGCCTCCCGATGATTTACCTTACAGTACTATTTGACACTGTGAAATGGCAGGGCAACTACAAGTATATAACAATACAAAATAGAAGAAAATACACCAGTTTTACTGAAAAGTTAGGCTTGTAAACAGTATCTGCTATTTTTTTTTGTTAGGTAATTTTAAGTACTTTTATTTATTTTATTTTTAAGTTTTGTTTTCTTTTGTATGGTTTTTGAATTACAATGTTTTATTATTTTGTTTTAGTGAATTGTATTATATATTGTTTAACTTGTTGCACACTGCACCAGCCAGGGATTTTTCTGAGTGAGCAGTTAATAAGACTGAATAAATAAATAAATAATTTTTTCTAGACAAATGATTTAATCTAAATGACCAGAAATGCTGCTGTCTTTAATCATTCATGTTTGAATACAATTGATCAAGCTTTGAGATTACATGGATTACATTAACTGTTACCTCACAAAGAAATCCATTAGTTAATCAGACAGATCAGCAGACCTCAGAATAATTGCTGGCCTAGGCCCAATTTATTTTTCTAGAATGCATAGAAACCATAGACTGAGAACTTTGGTTTCCTGGGGGCTGTGGTCATCTAGACTTACACTTAGAATGCCTCCTACAAGGAGTCCTTTGGTGGAATCTCCATCACAAAGGCTATGGGCTCTGATCTGAAAGAAATGTTCTCCATGCATACAATGGCATGTTCCCTCCTGAAAAAATGATCCTATTAGCAGAAAGAGGTGCTTAACGACTTTGGAAAGCCCATTAATTTCAAATGCAAATGGGGCCATTGCTGATGGCTTCTTGAATTGGTGACATCATTGCTAAAATGCATTTCACACAGGTACAGATTCCAAATTACAAGCACAGGTGCCCCCAGATTTTGTATTTGTTTTAAATGTATTATTCCACTAAATATACATTATATAGTATAATCATTTCATTAACTTTATGATTTACTAGATAAAATACCCACCAAAAATGACATGATTTAAGAGTTCAAATAACTGATGGTATAGCACATGAGCAGAATTAAGAGAAGAGATATAGTAGAGAAGTTAGACAACCCCTCAGAGAGAAAACACAAATGGTGTTCATCCTTGGCCTCTTTTCTCTCTCTCCTATACTCTCCCCAGTCTCTTTCTTTGTCTCCCTCTCTTACCTCCAGCCTTTCTTTTCCTCTCTTACCTCCAGCCTCTATCCTTTTCTCCCTCACATACCCTCTCCTATCCCCCCCCCCCAATGTTTCTTTTCTACCTGCCTCAGCTTCTCTCTGTCTCTTTTCACCACCGCCTCACACCTCACAGCCATTGTATTGTCTGTGCCAATATTGATGCTGCTTCTGCCACTGCTACTTTTATTCTGACATTCATGGGCTGATTTTGCCTTGGCTGCTGCTTCTTCCTTCTGTCCACATGGGACAATACCCAACGATGTAGCCAATATCTCCAAGGCTAATTCTTGTCAGAACATAGGGAGTCAAGGAATAAGGTGCCTGTTTCGAGTTCCCACAGCTGAATTGTGCCCAGCTGACAGATTGGAAACAGGGTAAGGAAGTAGAGCAGGCTATCCCCGAGACAAGCATCAAAGTAACATCATTTTGGCACTATCTTGAGGGTCTTCAGTGCCATTTTTAAAGTAGGGCAGAACGAAGTGGGCATCGCTCCTGCCCTTTGGACTCTGCGGCACTACAAATGGGGTAAGAGGGAACTGGGGAGGTCCCCAGCTCTGGAAATATTTGACAGGGCTGGAGTAGGGATTAAAAGGGTCCGGAGAGACACGGCCAGGTAGGCATTAGACTTGGACTTAATGTTTACTGGGCATGAGGCGGGCTAGAAGGGCCTGAGGAGGTCCCTGCTGGACATGGGTCAGCCCAGCTGGGTAGGCCCAGACCCTGGCCTTGATTTTACGTGGTGGGAGGTGGTTGAATGGCCTTGGGATGTCCCCTTTTTAATACAAAAATGAAAATATGCAAACATTTTTGGTTATTTTCTTGAAATGCCTTATTATTTGTGTTTTTCACATTTGTAAAAAATGAATGTACATCCCTTGCAGATACAAATACAAAGGAATTGAGGCGGTGTTGGATTAGCTGAAAGACACTCATTTTCATCTAGTATCTAGCTCACCTAGGAATATTAATGGAACCAGCAGATATTATCAACTTTTATTATGTACAACAGCACCTACCTAGAGAGGGGAGCTGCACATTCAGAAAAGAAAAGACAGAAAGAAGAACTAAGAGTATCTAGCACAGAACCTGAACATTTCATACAACTAGAGTGCCTCCCCTGCTGCACACATTACATCACCTAAAAGAGGGGTGTTATCATCCAGTTGCAGGGACTGCACCAATTGTACAATTGCACCAAGATCTCTGAAGGCCTCTGTACTCAAATACAGGCCGATACAGTACAGTGCGCACTGTTAGCCCGGGTTTGGACGCGCTAGCTTTACTCCTTATACAGTAAGGGGTAATAGCGCGTCGAAATTGCGCGTCCAACCTCCTCAAAACTAATAGCGCCCGCAACATGCAAATGCATGTTGATGGCCCTATTAGCTATTCCCACGCGATACAGAAAGTAAAATGTGCAGCCAAGCCGCACATTTTACTTTCGGAAATTAACGCCAGCCAAAGACTGGCGTTAATTTCCGCCGGCACCGGGGAAGTGTACAGAAAAACAGAAAAAACTGCTTTTCTGTACACCCTCCGACTTAATATCATAGTGATATTAAGTCGGAGGCCCCAAAATAAAAAAAAAAAAAAATTAAATCGGCTGGCGGCCCGTGGGTCGGAAGACGGACGCTCAATTTAGCTGGCATCCATTTTCCGAACCCATAGCTGGGCTCCGAACCCGTAGCGGGCTCGAGAACTGACGCCGGCAAAATTGAGCTTCGGCTGTCAAACCCGCTGAGAGCCACCGCTCCTGTCAAAAAGAAGGCGCTAGGGACACGCTAGTGTCCCTAGTGCCTCTTTTTATCACAGACCCTAATTTGCATGTTCTTCCCCCCTGAATCGCATGCACAGGAGAGCGGGTGCTCGCCCGCTCTCCTGCGACTTTTACTGAATCGGCCTGATAGTAATCTAAAGGCTGTATATCGCTTTCAGTCCTTGGTGAGTCAAAAGCATCATCCTCATACATCTGTGCTAATGACAGACTGAGAATGTCATGAGCTAAATGAGGAATTGGTGCCTTTGTGATGATAGCGTACTCAGTATTTCCATAATCTCATGAGGCACACCACTGTTTAAGGATGAACAACCTCTCAGTTGATCAAAGTGGCAATGCTGAATCTGTCCATCAGGGTTCTAGTCCTTGCATGGCAGAGGTCCAGAGATCTCAGCGATGGAAGCAGGGATCCACTTTGATCCATTCTAATAACCTCAGCAGACACAGGGTCTTGTAGTGTAAATGAGCCAAGGTATATCAGACCAGGGAGCAGTCTAACTCCTGTTCCTGCTTGAGTTGCAATTCCGCACTGAGGTCAGAATGTGACATGTTGCAAAATAAGAAATCAGGCAAGCTTAGTAAGCCAATCTCTTTCAATGATTCTCATTAATGCATCTTTTGCTAATTGTGCCATTCTCTCTGCTAGACAATTTGCCGAGGTGAGTGAGGTGCAATGGTAACAGCTCTAATGACGTTTCTTTGTACAAAGTCCTTGAAGTCTTCAGATGTGAAAGTAGGTTCGTTGTCTGATACAATCATGTCTGGTAGCCCTTGAGTTATAAGCAGCTGTTGCAACACTGTAATTGTTGCAGCAGATGTTTGTGAAAATACTACAATCATGTTGAGCTATCTCAAATTAGAATCTACCATAACAAGGAAAAGGATACTGGGCTTGACCCAGTATGGCAAGCCTTATGTTCTTATGTTCAAGTGGAACATTTGAACCCTAGCTACCAAGGCAAGCACCTCTCTATTAATCTGAGCATAATTTTGATCACATGACAAGGTTTGAGAACAGTAGGCAATAGGTGTCTCCATACCATGCTGGTAAAGCATGGCTTAAGACAGCCCCAATACCATATGATGAGCCATCACAGGTGACTGTGAGAGGCCTCTGCTCATCATAGTGAATGAGCACAGAGTCTGATGTCAGGAGTTTTTAACATTCCAGAAAGCATCTGCACATTAGCAGGTCTGCTTCCATAGCACCCCTTTATGGAGAAAGTTGTGTAACAGTTCGAGTATTGACTTTTTTGGAAAAAAACATATAATAGAAGTTGAGCATTCCTAAAAAAGAATCAGCTCACCTTTAGAAGTCAATTCAGGGGCATCCCTGAATTACCTTTACCTTGTCTTCTTTTGAATGGATTCCTGAACCATCAATGCGATAGACAAAAACTTGACATTGATAGTCCCAATTTCACATTTATTTCATCATTTGAATGCCTGACATCTACAGCCAACAATGTTTCTATGGAGCACGGAAAGATATCTGCTGTGACAGTGATTCAGAATTGGAGATATTTAGCTTGGAAAGCTCCTCAATCCCTCTGATCTTTTTGTTTCTTTTTTGAAAGAAGTTTTGTTGATCCCATGGCAAGCACAGTTGCTTACCTGTAACAAGTGTTCTCTTAGGACATCAGGATGATGGGGACTGCATGCAAATGAGCCACCGACATCGCCATAGCCCGCACAGAGTGAGCCTTTACTCTGCTGGTTAGCAGAAGGCCTGCCTGCCTGCGCATAGCAGAAGGCAATGTAATCCACCAGCCAGTTAGACAAGGTCTGTTTACCCATCTCCATTCTCAGCCTGTTAGTATCAAAAGACACAAAGAGCTGAATAGACTGCCTGTGGCTGGTTGTGCGATCTAAATAGAAAGCCAAGGCCCTTTTGCAGTCCAAGGTTCCCCTGGGTGGGAATGAGGCCTTGGAAAGAAGGTGGGTAAAACAATGGAAGAAGGATGGGGCCTCTGGTGGCTGATGTCACTTTGGTGGTGGTCCGGCAGCCGCCAGTGCCACACCAAAACCAGAGTCATGCCCCTACAGCAACCAGTGGCAATGCTTGCAGGATCTCCTACAGTGCTCGGTCCGGTCTTTCCATGGTGCTGAGAAGGTGGAGGAGTCCAATGTCTGGAAAAGTGGTGAAATCACCGAGGATCTGTCACCATTTCCTTGATCCTTTGAAGAGCTATCAAGAGGAATGGCGAGAGGGAGCATATCGAGAGGCTCTCTGCGACCTCTCAGCATCAAGGGTTCCAATGCAGGAGAGGAAGGAGCAGACTTTGAAGAACCGAAAAGCTTCTCCATCTTATCAAGGCGCGCCCAATGGCCTTTGGGAATCATCTGATCACATAGATGACATCCACGGACATCGTGCTAGGCCCCCAGGCAGAGGATGCAGATCTCATTCGGATCCGTGATAGACATGGTCCTCAGGCACTGGGGGCACTGACAAAAACCAGTCGATGCCATGAAAAAACATCCAGCATGCGGTCGATGACTGGCAGTCACTGTGAGGCGAGGAGTCTGGAATCGACCTCAAAGTTGAAAAAGGCAATAATAACCTACCACACCGAGGAGGCACCAACCGCGAAGGGGGACCCGACAAGGAAAAACCGGGAAAAAGACCCTATACTGTTGAGAAAAAATAAGAAATAGAGGAGCTCCACGAACTGTGAGGCCTGGCCTTGCTCAAGTTGCGCACATCTTCAAAGGGGCCCGGCCTCGCGCATAACCCCTGTTACGCGCCGAAGTCCTGGCCCAGATAAAGGGGCAGTCTGGGTGTGGGGAGGGGTGAGGCTGGAGGCTGCTGGCACAGCGGCCATTTGCCACTAGGCCAGGGAAGGGACTGCTGGCACACATAAGTTGCTACTGCTCCAATGGGGCAATAAGCAACAAAATAAAAAAAACTAAAAGGTAGGTGAAAGGGTTTAGGGGGTGGGAAGGAGAGGAGAGGAGAGGGGAAGGTGAAGGGAGGTTAGATAGGGGACTGGGAGGGAACTGGGAAAGGCCGGGATGCGTCTCTGCACGAAATTTGCAGATTTCTAGCCCCCCTTGTGCGCACCGCACACATATACGCGTGCGGATTACAAAATCCAGTGTGCATGTGCGCGCAGCCCAACAATTTTATAACGTGTGTGCCGGCACGCGCATGTTGTAAAATCGGTGTGTCCATGTGTGTGCGCCAGAAAGTGCGTGCGCAAGGACATGTGCGCTTCTTTAAAATTCTACCCCTATGTGTGTAAGAGGAAGACTGTTTGCCTGTGTGTGTGTATGTGAGAGACAGTAAGCCTGTGTGTGAGAGAGGAAACCTGCCTATGTGGGTGTGTGTCTGAGAGGAAGCCTGCCTCTGAGTGTGTGTGTGTGTGAGTGTGTGTGTGTGTGTGTGTGTGTATGTGTGTGTCAATGGGAGCCTGCTTGGGATGTATTTGTGTGTGTGTGTGTGTGTGTGTGTATGTGAATGGGAGTCTGGTTGGGTTGTGTGGGTTGTGTGTGTGTGTAATACCCTTCCACTGATTATAGATTCCTTGGGGGGGGGGGGGGGCAGCTGTCAGTTATTAAAAATATAGAGTGCTGGAGGAAGCTAGGCTTTTTTTTAAGGGCTTGGGACAGAGACTGAATAAATTGGGGCAGGAGGAGGGGGCCACAACAGTAATTGTTCACCCAGGGCAGCAAAAGAATTAGCACTGGCCTTGAGCATGAGTTTGGATGCACAGCCCCTTGAGTTAGTTGCTGAGTAACGTTCTTATTGTGGCTGACCAGTACTATTTTTCTGGAAAAAAAAGATGCTGGCACTCACATTAATTAATTAATTTATTTATTTAGAATTATTTCTATACCGTTTTTATATGTGAACGGTAATCAAAGTGGTTTATA
Source organism: Rhinatrema bivittatum (assembly GCF_901001135.1). Taxonomy (NCBI): domain Eukaryota; kingdom Metazoa; phylum Chordata; class Amphibia; order Gymnophiona; family Rhinatrematidae; genus Rhinatrema; species Rhinatrema bivittatum. The sequence continues at coordinate 257,595,194 of NC_042616.1, read as the reverse complement.
ATAAAACATACATAATAATATACAAATACATAAAAGTAAATAAATTAAAATATAAAAACCACAAAAAAGAATACATAACATAAATACAAGAGTTAAACAAGTCAAGACAAGAGGATAGCAGGGGAAGGTAGGCTGGAAGGAAGGGGAGGGATGGATTAAATATTGAAAGCACATTTAAAAATTAATTTTTTCAAGCTCTTTCTAAATTCTTTCACATTGTCAAGGTGTCTTAGGTTATTTGGAATAGAGTTCAAGATTTGGGGTCCTGCAACCGAGCAAGCGCGTCATCTAGTGATGCAGAATGCATGATTTTTGTTTGTTTTTTTTAGGGGTCAAGCAGGTGAAGGAAAAAGGTGTCACTCAGCCATATAGGTGGCAATGCTCTCATTTCAACCTTGACTCCACTTGTGGAACTGAAACCTTTGCACTATGATGGGTAGCATAGGTGAGAACTGGGCCTTTGAATATGTTATGAACTCCTCCTTCTTCATTTTAATGTGTGCCAAGACTGGTGAGACTAGCGAATGTATGATGGCATATGTGTTTTTTACAAAAAAGCGCACCCACGTGACCAGGAGGAACTTAACACTTAAAAAATGGGAATTGGTATCAGAGTAAATGTGCTCTTGTTCAAGTGTAGGTGCGCTTTTTTGTGATTGATATTTGCCATTTTTAATGTTTGATATTCTTATTGAAAAAATAGGTGTTTTTTATCCACACACAGTTAAAAGGAAAGCCTGTTTGTTTTTAGGGATCTCAATCTTATTTGCTTCCAATCAGAATGAAAGTCTCTCTGCATAACAGTCGCAGGAATTGGGGCTGTCTCACATCAAATTTCTGAATGTGATTAACAGTGGCCATAGCTGCAGGTGAATGTATTGCTTTGATTTCTAAGCATGGCCCTCCCCTCCGAGTATTTGCTGATCATGCTAAGTGCTCACTGATCAAGAATTGCACACTCCTGCTGACTATACACATCAACAGTATCAAGATCCCATCCTCATCACTAGAAAGTGGGCTTAGAATATTAGATGGAACCAGCAGACATGAACTAAACTAACTTTTATTATGTACATCAGCACCCCTCTAGATGGGAACTGTACAGCCAGAAACAAATAAAAGGAACAGAACTTGGGCATTCCAAAAAGCTAGAACGGCCCTATTGTATACCTAACAGATCTATTATCATATGTGCAATATGTGTGTGCATGTATTTTTCTGATGAAACCAAAACGCCTGTGATTTATATGAATTATGTCCTAGGAAAATTAAAATCTTGGGATATACCAAGTACAATATGTATATCTGAAAGATCTTTCAGCAGTCTTAGAAGGGTTAAAACATGGATAAGATCTACAATGAGAGACATGAAGTAGGATAGACTTTGAATGCTTGGGGTAAATTTTCAAAACTTTACGCGTATAAATCCCAGGGATTTACGCGCATGGCCGAGCTTATGCATGCTGGGCCAATTTTCAAAGGCCCAGCCAAGCGCATAAATCCGCGGGATGTGTCTCCCAGGGCTATTGCTCGGGAGGGAAGGGCTAGGTCGGCCATCATAGTTGGTGATTCGATTATTAGGAATGTAGATAGCTGGGTGGCTGGTGGGCGTGAGGATCGCCTGGTAACATGCCTCCCTGGTGCGAAGGTGGCGGACATCACGCGTCACCTAGATAGGATTTTAGACAGTGCTGGGGAGGAGCCGGCTGTCGAGGTACATGTGGGCACCAACGACATAGGAAAATGTGGGAGGGAGGTTCTGGAAGCCAAATTTAGGCTCTTAGGTAGAAAGCTGAAATCCAGAACCTCCAGGGTAGCATTCTCTGAAATGTTCCCTGTTCCACACGCAGATTCCCCAGAGGCAGGCAGAGCTCCGGAATCTCAATGTGTGGATGAGACAATGGTACAGGGAAGAGGGATTCAGTTTTGTAAGGAAGTGGGGAACCTTTTGGAGAAGGGGAGTCTTTTCCAAAGGGATGGACTCCACCTTAACCAGGGTGGAACCAGGCTGCTGGTGCTAACCTTTAAAAAGGAGACAGAGAGCTTTTAAACTAAATCAAAGGGAAAAACCGACAGTCACTCAGCAGCACATGGTTCGGAGGGAGGTATCTTCGAAGGATATTAATGAAGCATTCGAATTAGGGCATCCCAACAGAGAGGTTCCAAAAACGATATAGCTGCACTGAAGAAAGTGCAGAGAAGGGCGACCAAAATGATAAGTGGCATGGAATGGCTGCCCTATGACGTAAGGCTAAGGAAGTTAGGGCTGTTCAGTTTGGAGAAGAGATGACTGAGGGGGGATATGATAGAGGTATACAAAATCATGAAAGGACTTGATCAAGTTAATGTAAATTGGTTATTTACTCTCTCAGATAATAGAAGGACTAGGGAGCACTCTATAAAATTAGCTCATCCAAATCAAACTGAAAAAATTATTTTTCGCTCAGTGCTTAGTTAAGCTCTGAAATTCATTGCCAGAGGATGTGGTTTCAACAGTTAGAGCCGGATTTTAATAGCTACATGTGGGCATAGATATGTGCGCGCAACCCAGCGCGCAGAAGTCTACGCCTGATTTTATATCATGCGTGCTCTGCCACGCGCATGTTATAAAATCCATGGTTGGCAAGTGCAAGGGGGTGCACACTTGTGCACCTTGCGCGCACCAAGCCCTAGGGGAGCCCCGATGGCTTTCGCCGTTCTCTCCGAGGCAGCTCCGAAATCGGAGCGGCCTCAGAGGGAACTTTCCTTCAGCCCCCCCACCTTCTACTCCCTTCCCCTACCTAACCCGCCCCCTAGCCCTACCTACCTACCTACCTATTTATTTATCTATTTATTTATTTATTTATTTATTTATTTATTTATGTAAGTTTTTTTATATACCAACGTTCAAGACGATAGTCCCATCATGCTGGTTCACAAGAAACAGGGGTGCAATTATAATAAACTTAACAACTTGAACAATAGTGCAGAAAACAGCAGTTACATGTAACAAGGAAATATAGAACTTGGAGAAAGAGGGAAAATGAAGATCAGATAATTACATATAATAACATTGTAAGAGGTGGCTGATAATAATATTGCTAGCGAAGTGTGTTGATTGATGGAAGTTAAATAATGTTGGAGTTAGGAAAGGCCTGCGTGAACAGCCAGGTCTTGAGTCTTTTCTTGAAGGTTGAGATGCTGGGTTCCATTCTAAGATCTGGGGGAATGGAGTTCCATAAGGTAGGACCGGCTGTGGAGAAGGCCCGATCTCTTAGTGTAATGAGTCTGGTAGTTTTGGCTGGGGGTACTTGAAGTGATCCTTTGTAAGCATCTCTTGTCGGTCTTGTTGAGTTGTGTAATCGGAGGGGGATGTGAAGATTAATTGGGGCTAATTGATGGATGTTTTTGAATATGGTGAGAATGGCCTTGTAGATTATTCTGAAGTGGATGGGCAGCCAGTGAAGGCCCATCAGGATAGGGGTTATGTGTTCTCTTCTCCTGGTGTTAGTGAGTATACGGGCGGAGGCATTTTGGACCATTTACAGTGGTTTGGTGTGTGATGAGGGGAGACCAAGCAAGATGGTGTTACAATAGTCCAGCTTTGCGAAGATGATTGATTGTAGAATCGTTCTAAAGTCATGTGTGTGGAACAGAGGTCTTATTCTTTTCAGCACTTGGAGTTTATAAAAGCAGTCTCTGGTGGTTTTGTTGATGTTAGCTTTCAGGTTCAGGCGATTGTCAATTAGAACTCCTAGGTCTCTCACTTGTGTAGTATTTGGTATGGCTGGATGAGTGGGTGTGAAGGAGCTGTTTTCTGGTGTGATGAGTAGAAGTTCCGTTTTCGATGAATTTAGTATCAGGTTAAGGCTTGTGAGAAGCTGTTTGATATTTTGGAGGCATGTTTCCCAGTGAGACAGTGTTTTCGCGAGAGACTCCTTGATGGGGATCAGGACCTGAATATCATCAGCGTAGAGGAAATGTTTGAGATTGAGGTCAGTGAGAAGTTGACATAGGGGTAACAGATAAATGTTAAACAATGTAGGAGACAAGGATGAGCCCTGAGGGACTCCTACTGACGCGGGGTAAAGTGAGGATTCTTTATTATGGATCTTAACCTTGTATCCTCTGTTGCTGAGGAAGGTTCTGAACCATGAGAGGGCCGTGCCTGAGATACCTATGGCTGTTAGTTGGTTGATGAGAAGGGAGTGATTGACCGTGTCAAATGCAGACGACAGGTCAAGTAGGATCAAAAGGAAGGCTTGTCCTTTGTCTAGGCCTAGGATGATGTGGTCAGTCATGGAGATGAGGAGGGCTTCCGTGCTTAAGGTTTTGCGGAATCCGTATTGTGAAGGGAATAGGAGGTTATTGTCTTCAATGTAGTTTGAGAGTCGTGAGTTTACCAATTTTTCCATAATCTTGGCTATGAAGGGGAGGTTAGCTATCGGTCGAAAGTTGTTAGGGTCGTTGGGGTCAAGATTTGTTTTTTTGAGAAGGGGTTTGAGTGAGGCTAGTTTGAGGTTGTCAGGGTAGAATCCTTGTGTGAGGGAGCAATTTATGATGTCTGCCAGGATTTTGGAGATAGAATCTGGAATTGATAGTAGTAGTTTAGCTGGGATGTGATCTGAAGGGTGAGAGGAAGGTTTCATTTTCCCGCTGTGCCTGGAGGCTCCGGCCATGCCCCTGCCCCGCCCCCGGACTGCCCCACCCTGCTCACACCCCGCCCGTTTTTTCGAGCCCCGGGACATACGCGCGTCCCGGGGCTTTACGCGCGCCATCGGGCATTTTGAAAATAGGCCCGGCGAGCGTAACCCCCCCACCTGGATTTATGCGCGTAGGCTTTGAAAATCTGCCCCTTAGTATAACTGGGTTTAAAAAAGATTTGGATATGTTCCTAGAGGAAAAATCCATATTCTGCTATTAATTATTAAGCAATGGTTACTTGAGATTTATTTAATGTTTGGGTACTTGCCAGGTACTTTTGACTTGGATTGGCCACTGTTGGAAACAGGATACTGGGCTTGATGGAAATTCTTATGTTCTTACGTAAATTTAGTCAGTTGGACATGACCGGCTAACTTTTAGGATAGACAGGTATATTCAGCGATGTGGCCATGCTGCTGAATATACCCTGCTAGTTAGCTGGTTATGTTTACATTACAGAAAATTTTGGTTTATTTTCTTCTGCACAATAACATTTTTTGCTTGGGTTCATTCAGTTGTTTTGGCTTTTTTTGAATGCATTTTTCAGTTCTTTTCATTTGTTTCAGTGCCTTATCTGTGTGAATGCCATTTTGTGCACATAGAATTGATTTTACACACACAAGAAAAACTAATTTTACATCTAGGTTTAAGCGCATAAAAAATGTGCTCACATAAACTATTGAAACAAATGACAACAAATACAAATTCCTAGAGTCTAGTTAAAGGTGAACATGCATGACTATAAAATTAAGGCTGTACCCTTCAATCTTAAAACCCGACTGACAGAATGGAATGGAAAGTGTTCATCATCTTTTACAAGGTTAACCTCCAGCACGATCTTTAAACCTTCTTTTTAAGTGATTAGGAAAACAAATCACATTACCAATAAGTAAAAAAGAAAGATGGCTGTAAAAATCCACCTCAGCAAAGCAAAAAAACCCAGAATCTTCCCACTGTCTGAAAAGTTCTATCAAGCCGTGAGTAACATGTAGAGGTAGGAGAGCACTCATCTTCCCTGGAGTTCTTTTACAAATAAAATAAATATAAAAAGACAAGTAATTTTCTCACCTAATTTGCTTGTAGAACTGATAATTAAGTGTTGTTGCTTGCATCACCAGCGCACGCTTCTGATGCATGATGCAGTGTTTCTGCATATTTAAAGATTTCCATCTCTTCTTTTTTTCTTACAGATCAAAAAAATGTTTTTTTTTTAACAAACTTTTTTTTTTTTTGTGCCCAACAAAGTTAAAGTTATGATTTATATGTTACATTTCTGAAAGGCTGACATGGAGCATAGCGTTTGCTCCAGTCTTTGTTTTTTGTTTTTTTTTTTAGTTAGTGATCTAGATTAAATGTGCAGTCCTAATACATGTGCATGTCTGACTTCTCTTCAGACAATTAAAGCCCAGAGTTGCTGTCCAGTGTGCTTCTGTGAATCTAAATGGTGTGCAAAAATGCTTAGAGAAGAAATTGGCATTTTTAAAGGTTATGGCCAAGTTTGGTGGGCCTCATTGATAAAGCACTCTTTATTTAAAATGTGCGAGTGCTAGGGATGGGCAGACTCTTCTCCTCAAACTCTTTTTCTCCCATCTCTTCCCCCACCACTAGTCCTCTATTGCAACTCCCACATGCACTCTTTCTCCCTGGATTCAAGCAAATATCCAGAGGGTGGGTAAACAAGGAGGGGAGTTTTTATTTCACTCTGCTTCCAGGGACCCAGAAAGGGACGTTAAGTGAACCATCAGATTGGATGGGTTTGCTTTTTCCTGTTGAAACTTACTTATGGGGCTGCTTGTAAGAGGTGCAAATTAAGCTCATGGAGGTCAAGTCACAGCAAATGTTTTTGGCTTCACTTGGCAAACAGCAGCAGCTTATTCAGGAAATATTTGGGGCAGATGAACTCCTATTAGACATTGGGGATGCACATGAGGTAGAGACATAAGAACATATGAATATAAGCATTGCCATGCTGGGTTAGAGCAAAGGTTCATGGAATCCAGCACCCTGTCTTCAATAGTGGCCAATCCAGGTCGCAAGTACCTGACAGATCCCATAAAGTAGATCTATTTCTCAAGGTTAGCAATAGCTTTCTTTAGTCTACCTGGCTAATGATATGTTATAGACTTTTCCTCCAGGAGCTTGTCCAAACCTCTTTTAAACCTTGCTTTGTTAGTCACCTTGATCACATCCTCTGGCAACAGATTCCACAGCTTGATAGTGCACTGAGTGAAAAAGTACTTTCTACGCTCTGTTTTGAGTCTGCTGCTTATTAGTTTCACAGCATGTCCCCTTGTTTTAATATTATTTGAAAGGGTATGCAAGCCAAAAAATGTCATTTCATGTTGTGCTGTGTCGTCTGGGGGGGCTCAATTTTCATTGTCATTAATGTTTTCCCTTTTTCCCGCCGGCATCGATAAAGGCAAAGCATTTTTACTAATCCTCCTCGACTTCTCGGCGGCCTTTGACACCGTCAACCATTACCTCCTCTTAAAACAACTAGCAAATATTGGAGTGACAGCTACTTCACTAACATGGTTCAAAACCTTCCTGGAAAACAGAGGATATAGGGTCAAAATTCACAATACAGAATCCCAATATCACCACTCCACCAGAGGGGTGCCACAAGGTTCATCCCTCTCACCCACCCTATTTAATGTATACCTCCTACCACTCTGTCAACTACTCACAAAACTATGCCTTAAACACTTCCTCTTCGCGGACGACGTACAGATTGTGATCCCTATAAAAGATTCAATCTCGTCAACAATGGAATATTGGGATAGTTGTTTACTAGAAATCAAACACCTCCTTACCAGCTTAAACCTAGTCCTTAATGCGTCGAAAACGGAATATCTCCTTATAGCACCTGAAAACAACATCACGCTCTCAAAGCCACCTACCCTCCTACAAACCACCCATGTAAGAGATCTAGGAGCCATCCTAGATAACCGTCTTAACCTCAAACCATTCATAAACCGAACTACAAAAGACTGCTTCCACAAATTACATATTCTGAAAAGAATAAAGCCACTTTTCCACGCGCAAGATTTTAGATCAATCCTGCAAGCAATAATCTTCTCCAAACTAGATTATTGCAATTCTCTACTACTAGGCCTCCCAGCTTCTTACACCAAGCCTTTACAAATGGTACAGAACACAGCAGCTAGAATACTTACAAACTCCAGGAAAATCGACCATATCTCCCCCATCCTCAAAGACCTTCATTGGTTACCGATCCACTTCAGAATTATGTACAAAACCATCATGATTATCTACAAGAACATCCATCAACACACTCAACTTGACTTACAAATCCCTTTTAAAAAATACACAGCCGCCAGACCCATCAGGGAACATTACAAAGAATCACTTCAGGTACCTCATGCCAAAACTTACCAACATAAATCCTACAGTTCAAGAGCTCTTTCATCAGCAGGTCCAATCCTCTGGAACTCCATCCCACCGGACTTAAGAAAAGAACCATGCGCCCCAACTTTTAGGAAGAGACTAAAAACGTGGCTTTTTAAAAAAGCGTTCCCAGAACTGGATTAAATTCCCCACCCATCAGCACAAACACAAAGTTAGTGAACTGTAATAAACCCACTAACTTCATACGCAGTCACAGCATCTTATTATTATAATTCACAACAGCATCATATTTGATCATTTTTGCTACTCATCTATATTTTTATACTATACATATTTATTAATTGATACAGTTGGATAAAATGTTAATATTCTTCCTTCAATTTCCTCCCCTTTCAGATCCTAGTTATTTTTCCCTGTTTTTTGTAACTTTCTCACATCCTAAATATTGTTATTATACCTGTTAAGTTTCATTCTATATGTGACGTTGAATTGGGAAATGTTTTACTATGTTACTCTCTGCCTTTACTCACATTGTTAATTGTAAACCGGGTTGATGTGATTCCATCATGAAACTCGGTATAATAAAAAAAAAAATAAATAATAAAAAATAATGTTTATATATTTCGTAGAGTGTGCACTGTTTCCAAATAGTGTGCACCATTCAGAAATAGTGTGCACTAAAAACAACAGAAGAAAAAAGACAGAATTTTAAGAGGTCGATATTCAAAATCCATTTGGATAGATAACTGAAAAGTTATCTAATCAAAATGGCTAAGCTGTGATATTAAAGGCCACATGCAGCTAAAATTTAGCTGCATAAGTTGGGGGCAAGCCGGGGGTGAGTGGAAGGCAATTTGGGGAGGAGCAGAGTTAGCCACATAAGTTATCCAGCTAATTTTAAGATAGCCAGGTATATTTAGTGGCACTGCTGAATATCCCAGTTAAATTAGCAGGATAGCTATATCTGGCTAACTTAACTAGCTACTCCGTCGGCCCTCCTTTTTTTTCCTGTTGTTTCACTAGCGGACCCCTGCCACGCGTTGCAGTGGCTGAGTCAGATTCTTTGCCCTCCCTGCTGCTTCCCCTTGCTCATTTAGCTCAGTCACTCATCTTCTTCCCCCTTGGCCACTCCCCCCCCTTCCCTCCCCTGTCCCCACTCCAACTCTGTCCCTCACACTCACCTCTCCCCTCATTCTTCCTCCCCTGACAGTTACCTCCCTCCTCATTCTCCCTCCCCTCACTGTCACCTCAGAGACTCCCCACCTGGTGAGGGCTGTTTTGTAACCTTTTGGAGATGGTGCACATTTTGTGTATGTGTTTGTGTGTGCCCTCCCCCTTTGCACCACAAAGTAATCCCCACAGAAATGTTGTGTTTATATAAGCCTCCCCCACCCTCCCCTTCCCCACCCCAGGCCGGTGAAATAGACTAACCCACAAGAGTTGCAGAATCTCGGAACTGCCCCCTGGCCCCCCCCCCCCCGAACATGGACGCAAGAACACCTTTCAAAAATGGTAGTTGGGGGAGCGGGCGTTCGTTCCAGCATGGAAGTATTGGCGCCGGGTCCTCGAGGTGGAGCAATGGGAGCGGTTGTCTCACTCAGATAATAAGGGCGAAGGTGCGCCGGTTGCCAGTTCAGAAAATGGCATTGACGGGCCCTCACCCTTACTATGTCACATGGGCTACTGCCGCTATTGGCGTTCCCGAGTGTCTTAGTAAGGGAAAGAGCCATTGGCGCCATTTTGATTGCTGGCAGCCGACAGCCGTAGTGTATGCGATGTGTCACGGAGCGGTGTTGCCCCCCCCCCCCCCCCTGGAGCAGCCCGAACTATTCTGCAGTTTTCCGTGCATTCGGAGGTTGAGGGCAGTAAGTAGAAAAGTCATGTGCATGAGGGGTGTGAGGAGGGTGTTTGTGTGTGAGTTCGTAGGGTGTGGGAATTGCAAACATGTGGCATGTGAGTGGCCTCCCGGTGTAGCATGCTGGTATTTAGTAGGGTTTTGTGTGTATTTTGAGGGTGTGTGAAATAAGTACAATTGGCATATGTGCGGGGGTGTGTGAGGAGGGTGGATTTGTGTCTGCTCGGAGGGTGCGTGAATCGCAAACATTGGTCATGTGTGTGTGGGGTGTGAGCATTTGTGCAAGGTATAAGAGCTTCCGCTTACGTCCACCAGATGTCGCTGTTTTGTGGAACCAAATTGTAAAACTTTTTTACCAGCCCCCGGTGTGACATATATGTAATGTAAGTGTAGAAGATCCTTGCCGTATGTGAGGTGAAACTTGTGTCCAAATTTGAATGCAATCGGTTAAGTGGTTGCTGAGATTTAGCGATTTGGTACAAACTATTTAACATTTTTATTTATATAGATTTTGAAAACAAGAAATGGCATAGACGACATCACTGACATTGTCTATGTCATTTCTAATGAATGCACATCCCTAGTACATAACTGTCCTTTATTTTCCCGTTCCACCCGACTAATGATTTTATAAACTTTTATCATGACCCCGCTTAGCAGCCTCTTTTCCAGGCTGAAGAGTCCTAGTCAGCGTAGCCTCTCATCATAAGAGATCTGCTTCAACCCTTTTACCCTTTTTGTCACACTCTTCTCTATCTTTTCTAGTTCTGCCATGTCTTTCTTGATTTGGGGCGATCAGAACTTCACACAGTACTCAAGGTGCGGTCACGCCATGGCTCGATATAGAGGCAACATGATATTTTCCGTTTTATTCTCCATTCCTTTTTGGTTCATTCTTAACATTCTATGTGCTTTTTTGACTGCTGCAGTGCTCCAACCAGAGAATTTGATTGCATTTTGATGCGATTGCTTAGTGGACCCACCAGAGCAACCCCTTGCACCCGGTCATGCTTTCTTCTAAGGACTAGTCTAAAGAAGCTGCCCCTCTCATCCGTTGAATCGCGTGGTAATGGGGGTGGGGGGGGGGGGGGAAGCAGGGGGGGGGGGGCAGGCCTGCGAAAGCGGTGTGATCGCTGCCAGCTTTCGCACTCAATTGCGCCATCGTAAAAGGTGGTGCTATTGGGCGTGATACTGGCAGTGATAAGGGTTCTTACCTTTTCGCCGGCAGTGATGTTTCCACCGCGTCTGCCCTGGTGCTGCCCCGACTCCTCTTCCGGTGCCGACACCGCCCCAACTCCGCCACGATTTAGCTATTGCATGCGAAAAGGGACTTTTCACGTGCGATAGGGTTAGAAATTAACCCCCTTAGTTGGCTAATTGGCAGCCACTGAATATCTAGCTGTGTTCAGTGGTCACCACTTAGCCAGACAAGTCACTTAACTGGCTAAATAGGTTGCTAGGTAAGTCAGGGGCAGGCAATGGACATAATGATTGGCGTTATTTATCCAGTTAACTAAGGGGGTCATTTATCAAAATGCTATATGGCATTTTCGCATGCATTAAGGCATTTTCGCATGCAAAAAATGCCTTTAACGCATGCAAAAATGCCATTAATGCTGCGAAAGCACCATAACGCTTGGGTCAAATGCAAATGAGAAAAAGGAGAGGATATTGGGGTGGGAATTTTGGCCAAGTGGGCTAGGCTTGCAGTTATAGGGTTTTATTGTGCGGTGTGATGTTTTCACAAATGCTTTTTTATGCTCCTGAAAAGCCAGCCTAGCTATCGGTGGTATTGTTTATAAGGTTTCGGGTGGACCCTTGGACACAGTGGCTGCTGACCATGTCCACGGGGGGGGGTGTCCCATGAGGGGCCACAGGTCAGGCTCAGCTTTAGGACACACAACATAGATAGATCTTTTATTAACAGTATTGAGGAGCCACCAGAGGTGGCAGTAGTGAGCAGAGATGAAGCCCGGCTGGGCTTGTAGTCCCTCAGGGCTCTGGAACAGCGATCCCACAATGGCTGTGCTGTAGAGAAGAGAAACTGAGATAGTGAGTACAATGAAGTATATGCAAGGTTCTGGAATAGAGCCTTGTTGGTTGAATACTCACACAGCGGTTTCTCTCGGTAGGAATCACAGGAGCTGGAGTAGAGGCAGGCCCTCGAGGAGCGAGAACCTGGTTCCAGGGAACAGTTCTGAGAGAGAAGTAGATAGTAACTCACTCAAGGTGTAGGCAGTGGTATCTTCCAGGCAGAAGTCTGGGAACATGGGCCCTCAAGGAGTGAGTATGCTGCCCCTTTAAGAAGGGGAAGAAGATGCAGGGCTGCCCCTTAGGAAGGCAGGAACAGGAAATGTAGCACCGAGGGCAGCGGCCACAGTTGCCGCTGCATTGCTGGAGAGCAGAGCTGGGCTGCGGAGCAGGCCCCTGCCACTGTAGGAGGCATTGAAGGTGGCTCCGGCCGCCAGGAGAGTCCGGAGACTGCGGCCTCCAGGGTCGCAAAGATGAAGCAGACATTGCCGGCGGCCCCAGCCACATTGAGACACGGCAGCAGGCCCGCCGTGCTGGAAAGGCACCCCGAATTCCGCGGCTCCTGCCTCGGTGAAGGAGGCAAGCTAACGGCGGCTCCTGCAGCGATGCACATCGGCAGCTCCGGCCGCGACGGGAAGGTCAGCACAGGAGGAGAGAGGCCTGCTCGCGGGGAATAGCTCCGCGGGCAGGAGTCGTAACAATAACATCTCTTTACCAGAAAAGCACTGGGATCATGTCCCTGAAAGAATTATAGAAAATAAAATTGTGATTACCTGGGACATTCCTATTCCATCCAATACAAAACTCGATGTCAGGAAGATGGACATTGTAGTAAAAAAGAAAAGCACAGGAAAGACATTGTTAATAGAAGTGTCAGTACCAAGCGACTATTCTATGTAACATATGAAGAGACAAAACATCCTCAATTACAAATGATGTAATCATAGACCTTGAAAATGTGGCAGAAAGATACAGAAATTGTCCCGATTGTTTTGGATGCCACTGGCCTGATTAACTTGAACTTCCAAGCGCTCTTTGATATTATGCCTATACATATTACATCCCTTGAACTCTAGAAGGAGGCCCTCTGGCACAATGCAAGTATTGAAAAGGGCATTAGCCATAAATCTGAGAGACTGACATGATATCCAACGTACCCTGGCTTATAAGTGAATTTTAAGCATGACTGCTCCCGCGTTTGTCATTCAGTGGAACAAGTTTGATTATATGAAGAACTTCTCAGAATACATCAGACTGACATTTGGGTTTAGTGTGACTCCTTAGTGGTGCACCAGAAAACATGCTGCTGTAGCTCTAGGGTTCAAAAACAAAAGCATATACTAATTATTTAAATGAGGGGGATAATGAGCTTCTTATGCATGACCATGTAGTTGTGACAAAAGCATTAAGGGCACAGGGAGGATAATAGAATGCTAACCTCTTCAGCATCCCTGCCCACCAACCCAGCCCAACAAGGACATCCAGACTGTGATCTCCCCTCCACCCACACATCAAAACAAGGCCACTCAAACCCCAATCTCCTCAACCCTTCCTCAACACAACAATAATGTTGCCCACAACCTCTGGAAGCCCACCCAATATAATCCCCCCCCCCAAGACCTTCCCAATCTCTGTACTCCTCTAGAGATATCTCACCCAACACTATCAAACCACCTGACACTTTGCTTGGGGCTGCATGTGTAAAACAGCACTGAGCCAGCGTCAATTTGACAGTAATGAGCAAGTCAACAAGTAATAAGCAACTCTCCTGCCAAGAGGAAAAGGGATGCTTGAGTCCTTGAGAGACTGGGGGAGTCCAAGTGACCTTGTTATAGACAGCTCAAGTTTGGATTGTGAACTTGAGCTATTAATCAAGTTGACTTAGGGAATAGCCACTGCTATTAATTGCATCAGTAGCACAGGATCTTCTTAGTGTTTGGGTAATTGCCAGGTTCTTGTGGCCTAGTTTGGCCTCTGTTGGAAACAGGATGCTGGGCTTGATGGATCCTTGGTCTGACCCAGCATGGCAATTTCTTAAGTTATGTTCTTAACCAAAAGTTATAGTATACACTAAACTCTCATCTAGGCCAAAAATGATGAATCATAAAAAACCCAAAACCATTTGCTAAATACTGCAGGATATACTGCCTAATGAACCTAAGTAAAGCACTGCCATGCATGTGGGTCAGCTATTACACCTAAAATGTAGAAAACTATTTACAAATACAAATACAGTGGTACAATACTCTCTAAAATCAAATATATATATTTACCTTTATCTGTCTTCTCCCACCTCCCAGCCCCAGTCTGCACCTCTCTGTCTCCCTTTTTCCTAGCCCATATGTAGCTGTCTATCCAGGCAGGCTGGAGGGCAAATGGCGCCCTGCGAAAACTGGTGCCATGGTGGAAAATCAGATCTTCATTCTCTTCACTCAGATCAGCATAGTGGGTGATACCAATGGTGACCAGGGCACCTCCTCAGCTCACAGTGCTCCAGGTGGCCACCCAGCATCCCCTGCCTCTGTCTTCTCCCCTTCTCTGAACCTCAGTCTGCAGCTATCTCTCCTTCTCCTCAAAGCCTAGTCTGTAGCACCCTTCTCTAAACTCTCCTTAGCTGTCTCTATCCCTCTCTATAGCAGTCTCTATCCCTCTCTTTAGCAGTCTCTATCCCTGAGGCTTTTTCTTCCCAAGGCTTCAGCAGGAGAAAAAAAGCAGCACTGTCTCTCTAAACAAGCCTCACCCCTGCCAGGGGCAGGAAAGCCTTGCCGCAGATAGGGCTGGCTCTAGGCTAACCAGCACTCTTTGTGAAAAATTAAATTGGTGCGCCCCCCCCCCCCAGTGAAAAATATTAGCTTTACTCATGCCACTGTCTGCAGCCTCATTCTTAATTTCCATCCCCCCTTCTTGCTCTTATTTTCTATCCCTGTCCCTATACCTTCCATCCCTGTCTCTCCCATGACTTCCAACCTTGCCCTGCCCCCAACCTCCAACCCTGCTACCCCCTCCTCTTCCATCCTCCTCTCCTCTCCCTTACCTTCCATCCCTGCTGTCCTCCCCTTCGTCCATCCTCCCTTCTTACCTTCCATTCCTGTCCCAGCCTTGCTGTCAGGAGAACAGTGCTGGGGAGGGGGGGGGGGTTTGGCATTTTTAAATGTTGCTTCCTGCTACCAATGTCGCTCTCCCTCCTGTGCAGTTCAGACTGTGTACTGTGCAGGAGAGAGGCCTGCGTGGCAGGAAAAGGAGTTTAGAAGAGCAGGCCCCCCCCCCCCCCCCGGGCTGTGCTCCTGTTGGGGGAGGTGGCAGTGTAAGGGCTGTTATCTTTCATACAATCTGAATTGTTTAGATATCAGATAAAATTTGACTTCGATTAATGAGGGTTCCAAAAATCTCACACCTTTTGAATTAGATAATAGGGATGTTTATTATAACAGCTCAAGATATGCAATGGTTAGATACAGTAAATATTATTTTAACTTTGTGGCTTAGCATAGTAAATCATTTTGGTTACAATGCTTAGAAACCTATTTTTTTATTTTAGTTATTTATTTTAAAATCTTATAACCCACAAATTCACAGTAGTTCAATGCAGGTAACAACATACATACATAATTAAAACAAAAAAACATTAAAAGTACAGTTCAATTAAAATACACGAATAATAAATAAATAATACCATAAAATCATTACCCTCCTTTTATGCTACCAACCCTCATTCTGGGTAAGCCTGCAAAAATAGAAACGTTTTCAGCTTCTTCCTCAATGCTTTATTATTTTCTAAGGACAATTACAAGGAGAGCTTATTCCACATTTCTGGACCATTAATCGAGAAAGCTTTCGATCTTATACTAGCTAGCCTAAAATCTTTCACCTCAGGAATACCGAGTAATTTCTGGGTTTGAGATTATAATGATCTCTTTGGTACATATCCTGATACTCTTTCTGCTAGACAGTTATCTTCTTCATAAACCACTCTATGTAAAATATTATACAATTTAAACTGTATTCGCTGGGCTATTGTGAGCCAATGAAGCTGTTTCATATATTGCTTCACCTCAATACCCCATTGCAACCCATAAATCAACCTAACTGCCACAAACTGGACCAACTGTAGAGCTTTTATAAGATACTTCGGTAATCCCATATTGAAAGCATCACAATAATCCACTGAACATAAGACCAAAGCTTGAACAATTAGCCTAAAGTCTAACGTGCTTAAATAATTATGCAAAGGCTTCAGTAAATGGAGTTTATAAAAGGCTAGTTTCCGATACATTTCTGATCTGGCTCTTCAATGATAGTTTACTATCAATCTATAAATCTAAATTATGAGCCTTCTCTAAAAAGCAATGTTCTGCTTAATCTCAACTTGCACTTCATAAATATTTTATTGAAGCTAAATATCCAGCATAAGAGTAATAAACCAGCCGATTATATGTACATGAGGAGTGCTAGAGACTTCTCAGGCTGTCTCACGTTCCCTCACTCTTAGCTGCTATTCAGGTCTCAAAGGGTTTGGTCCAGTTCACAGGAGCTGTAACCCTGGTTAACAAGTGACAGGTTAGCAAATGACTACAGTCCCAGGGCAGCAATCTGGGACATTTACAGAATTGTCTGTAAATTGTTGCAGACTGGATGCAGGAACGATTGTTGGTTTGGCCTGTAAAGGCATGTGCAATGCATGGTGCCTGGGTGGGTTATTCAGCAAGAGACGAGCAGGAAATAGCAAAGCTGAGCAGAGCAGGGCTGCAGGAAGCTCATGTTCATAGCTTAGGCTGGAAGTTCCAATCCTTTGTTTCCAGATTCTTTTAGAAGGGGAGGCGAACCGGGCTTGTCCCGGTATCGCCGACAGTAACGCGGGATCGGGCGGGAGGCGAGGGCGGGTAGTGAAGGGAGGAAGGAGGGGGGGGGGGGCAGGCGCAAGTAAGGAGGAGGACCAGGGAACCAATGGCGGCGCGGCAATTTGAACTGCCGCGCTGCCATTGGGCAAGGAACCAAGAGAAGGGAGCGAGGATAGTCGGGAGCGGGCATTGACGATTTCGGCAGCGAAGTAAGTGGAGGTAACTTTGCTTGCTCCCCGTTGCTTCTCTGCCGAAATTTCCTCTGCCGCGTCCTGCGCCTCAATTGCTGGGACTCGATGCGGCGCTCTAAACGAGGAGCGCGGCGGCCAGGCCCACCTCCACATCGAGATCTCGCCCGCCGGCGAGACCTAGGATGCCCCGTGTTCCGGCTCCGACGGCGGACTCTGGCCCAAGCGCCGTGAGTATTGCCCCTCTCGTCGGCTCACCCCCCCTTGGCCAGCCTCCGGCTCCGCCTATTGCCTGTCTCCTCCCGTACTTCTCCGACTCGGGGGAGAGTGGCCCCGAAGCCGACGTGGGCCCGCCTGCCGCCTCACCCCATCGCCCCCCCCCTCCTGGCCACCCTGCCTCGATCCCCGAGTCAGCCCTTACCTTTTCTTTTTTGGCCCGCTCCCCCCGCGGCTTGCTGAGCTCAGCTATGCCTGCCCTGCCTACTCCTGCAGCCTTCGCCGCCGGCTCCCAGGGCGCATGTGTCGCCTCCCCCCCTCGCTCGGTCAGCGCCGGCACAAGGGGCCGCCGCCCGAGCACCATACCAACAGCCCGGAGTGGCCACCTCCCTACCTCCCCAAGGGCCTCTTCCCGGCGACGACCGGTGCTTCCGGCCGGCGGTCCAGCTGATAGTAACTGGGGCTCTCAGGTGCCTAAAGGCAGGACCGGCAGGGCCCGCACCGCCCGCCCTGCCTTCCCATGCAGGGACTTGCACGGGCACAGCTCCCATGGCCCCTTGGGTTCTCCAGGCGCCCTACCCTTAGCCCACAATGCCCCCCAGGAGGCAGCGGTGGTGGTGGCCTTCCTGGAGCGCATGGCGAAGGCTGGGTACGGTTTCTTTCCGGTAGCCGATGCCCCGCCGCGTGCGGCTGCTGCCCTGCCGCATGAATGCTTAAGCATGGGGGCCTGGCAGCATGGCCCAGCCCCCCCCCCTCGGGAGAGCTCGTATTTCCCCAAGGTGGGCAACCGGCCCCCTGTGGAGCATCGCCCATGGTAGGCAGCCGGAGGGCCCCCCCCCCGAGGTCCGGAGGGCTTGCGTCGGGCACCCTGTGCGGATGATGAGCGTCCGGGGCCGTCGTGTCAGGAGGCCTGGAGGGACCGTGATCCAACCGGTTTCCATCTTGGCGGTGATCCTGGTGCCGGTGTTCGTGGACTGGTACCCGGTCCCCGGGACAGGGATGTCGTCAGGACCGCGGTAGGAGCAGGTAAGTCCAATGTCGACTCTGGTGCTTTGGGGAACAAAGGGAGGGCCAAGAGGTCTCGGGTGCGGTCCAGTTCCTCGTCCACCGCCTCGGATACCGGCACCAGTGGGAGTACTGAGCGCTCGAGTTCATTTGCCACCGAGGGCCAGCAATGTGACGTCGGCCCTCCCGCCTTAGCGTCATTGACGGAACTGTGGGAGGAGGTGCCCCGGCGGTTGGTTAAACGCATCCGTAAACGGAAATTTATCAATATTTTCCGGCTTTTGGAGGGTAGACGGGGTGGGAAAAAGGGCTCCAAGAAGGCCAAGAAGCGTAATCGCCGGCGCGGTGTTGGGCCTCGCATTGCCAAGAACATTGTCAATTGGGTGCGTGGGTTTTTACGGATGGCTAGCGTAGTTAGCCATTTTGATGCTTCTCAGTATGGCTCCTTGTTGTCTTATGCGGATAGTATTTTAGGTGCCTTCAGGGACTACGATGGTTGGGCATGGCTCAACTACGATGAGAAGTTTCGCGATAAGATGGCGGGTAATCGGTTTATGTCCTGGGGGACGCAGGACATTCACTTGTGGCTCACGCAAATGACCAATAAAGGGGTCGTGTCAACTAGAGGCGGCTCGGGGGCGGGTGCCGTGGGCGGTGGCCCCACATGTCTGGATTCCGCCGGTGTAGCTGCGGTTCAGTCCTTTCGCCCCGGATCCGGGGGCAAGGGTGAGTCTGGAGTCAAACTTGGGGGGGGCGGGTCTAACGTTTGCTGGAGATTCAACAAGCTTACGTGCCTGTTCCCCGAATGCAAATTTCGACACGCGTGCTCCACGTGCGGGGGAGCCCATTCCGCCCTTCGATGCCCTCAGGGACAAAGTGCTGGGGCCGGTAAAGGAGCAAAATGATTTGTCCCTTTACTGCAAAGCCGATTCTCCGATTCTCTTGGACAAGTTGGAGGCGACGTTGCGGCGTTACCCAGATCGTCGGGCGGCTAACCTTTTAGCCGATGGTTTTCGTTATGGTTTTCGCGTCCCTTATGTTGGTCCCGGTGTTGGGGGGAGGGCGAGGAATTCTCGCTCAGCCTCCCGATTGGCGTCTGTTGCTCGGAAAAAGCTGGCGGATGAGCTTGCCTTGGGTAGGATAGCCGGCCCCTTTTTGCGTCCGCCTTTTGAGGCTATGCACCTGTCGCCGCTGGCGGTCATTCCAAAAAAGGCTCCGGGCAAATTTCGACTCATACTGAATCTGTCCTCCCCGGATGGTTCTTCCGTCAATGATTTCATTCCCTCGGAGGCTTGTGCCGTCACCTATGCTTCCTTCGATGATGCCGTAGCCTTGGTTCGTGCGGCGGGTTCGGGTGCGCTTTTAGCCAAGGCGGACATTGAATCCGCTTTTTGATTGCTCCCCATTCGTCCATGTTGTTTTCCGCTCTTTGGCTTTTATTTCGAGGGTCACTATTTTTTAGATCGCTGCTTACCCATGGGTTGTGCAGTCTCCTGTGCGTTGTTCGAAGCGTTTAGTACGTTTGTTCATTGGGCCACGAACATGCATAACGCTTGTGAGGCCTCCGTGCATTACTTGGATGACTTTCTGTTTGTAGGGCCGGGAACGGACGATACGTGCCGCCGACAATTAGACGGTTTCTTGTGCACAGCTGCGCGTCTGGGTGTCCCCATAGCTACCGACAAGACGGAAGGTCCGGTTACCAAATTAACCTTCCTTGGCATAGAGTTGGATTCTGTGAGCATGTCTTGTTGCTTGCCGGCGGATAAGCTTCTTCAGCTCCAGGGTTTGATTGCGCTCGTCCGAGGAGCGGTGAAAGTCACCTTGCGACAGATGCAAGCCCTCATAGGCTCCCTTAATTTCGCGTGCAGGGTCATTCCAATTGGTCGGGCGTTTATTCGCCGCCTGTCGGCGCGGACGGCGGGGGTCCGAGCGGCTCATTATTATATTCGGGTCACCAAGGCGGTACGGGATGAGTTGGATATCTGGGCCGCGTTTCTGGTATCTTTCAACGGAGTTTGCATTATGCAGGAGTCGGAGGTGTCAAATGTTGATCTTGAACTATACTCGGATGCGGCGGGGGCGGCGGGTTTGGGCCTATATTTTCAAGGCAGATGGTGCGCCGAGCGTTGGCCGGCTAGTTGGATAGCGGCTGGCACGGTCCGGAATATTACGTTCCTGGAACTGTTCCCCATTTTGGTAGCTTTGACTCTGTGGGGTGAGGACTTAGCCAATAGACGAGTGGTCTGGTGGTGTGATAATTTGGGCGTCGTGCAGGTGGTTAACAAGTTGGTGGCTAGGTGCCCCCAGGTTTCCAAGCTAGTTCGGGAATTAGTGATGTTATGTCTCCGCTGGAATGTGACCATCAAAGCGCGCCATATGCCTGGCACTCAGAACTGTATTGCTGACGCTCTCTCTCGTTTTAAGTGGGATGTCTTCAGAGCTGCGGCTCCACATGCCTGCCCGACGGGGGAGAGGGTGCCCGTTGGCCTCTGGAAGCTCGGCACCCCCTGCCGTGGGACCTGATCCAGCACTCTGTGGCGCCGGCTACCTGGAAATCATATCTCTCCGGCAGACGTTATGTGGCTGGTTTTCTGTACTCTTCCGGGTGGACGGGGGGGGGACGTGCGGGTGGACGATCTCGTACGGTTTATACTGTGGGCGAAACGATCGGGGTTTTCGGTCGCCTCGGTCCGGAGCCAGTTAGCCGGCTTTGCTTTTTTCCAGCAATTAGCCGGGTTTGGCAGCCCGTTTCGTAGTTTTTTGGTGCGGAAGTTATTGGCGGGCTGGCGCCGCGGTTTGGGTCGCCCGCCGGATCGGCGGCGGCCTATTCGGTTTCCCGATCTGCTTCAACTTACTGCGGGCCTGCGGGATATCTGTAGTTCGCCTTTCGAGTTGGCCTTATTCTGGGTGGCCTTCGCGTGGGCCTTCTTTGGTGCGTTTCGCATCGGAGAGCTCGTAGCGTGATCCGCTCGGCCCGGGAGTATGGGAGGCCTCTTAGTTGGGGATGTCTGTTTATACGAGCATAGTGTGACGCTGTGCCTTCAAACTTCTAAAACGGATCAGAAGGGTGCGGGGGCGTGGATATCACTGTGGCGTGCCCCGCACAGCCTGGCGTGTCCGGTTCAGACGGCGCTGCGCTACGCGGCTTTGCGGCCTCGCTTTGGACGGCAATTCCTGGTGCATGAGGACGGGGCCCCGTTGACGCACTTTCAGTTTGCAACCGTGCTGCGGAAAGTCGTGGCGTCGTTGGGGTGGAATGTGAGACAGTATACGCCGCATTCCTTCCGTATTGGGGCTGCCACGGTGGCGGCGGAATCCGGGTGGCCTGCGGATCGCATCCGGGCGTTGGGTCGATGGAAGTCTGCTGTTTATCGCCGGTATGTCCGGTAACGGGGTTCCTTGGCGGTTGCGGGGTTCCCTGGTGGGGGATTCAGGGGGTCTCCGCTCGAGCGGTAATGTATGTGTTTTTTCTTTCAGATCTGCATGGACTCGAGTCGCCTGGAGATTGTGCTTGGATCGTGGGCCACTCTTTTGTTCATCGGGCTCAACGTCGTGCTCGGAAGCGGCCATACGGGGAGAATCTGAACGTGGCTGCACCCGAGGGCGTTGTGCGCTGGCTGGGAAAAGGGGGAATGCGCTGGGGTAGTCTCTGCGACTTCTTGCAAGGCCAGGTTGAGGCTTTTGGCGTCCCCAGATTCCTTGTGGTTCACCTGGGCGGTAATGACATTGGTCACCTCACCTGTCGTGAGTTCATTAAAATTATCCGTAAAGACTTTGCGTTTCTCCTGAACCGCTTACCCACTACGAAATTGGGGTGGTCGGACATCATCATTCGCCTTCGCCACCGGGAGGAGCCCATGTGGCGCCATGGCGTCAAAAAATTGAATCGCCAAATAGGCAAATGGCTGGTCCGGGAAGGGGGGTTTTGGATTCGGCATGACTGGTCATGGGAGGTTTTAGACGGGTACTTCGTGGGTGATGTGGTTCACCTTTCCGACATTGGTATTGATCTCTTCAACAATGCCTTGGAAGAAGGACTTAAGTTGCAGTTGCAAATGTGGCCGCAGTGGGGGAACAAGGCCATTTAATTTGCCTTGTTGGTGGCGGAAACCCGAGCCTTATTTGGTTGTTTATTATGTTGAATTGGGAAGGGCACATTGGAAGGGGGGGTAATGCTCGTGCAGCTTGGGGTTGCTGCACGGGAAGGCCTAAAGAGCAAGGGGTGGACCGATGCTCAGGCCGCAAGCCTACCCTCGCTGACGACGCGGCGGGGTAGGTGAAGGGGGGGGGGGAACTCCAAGCTGCTTACCATTGGGCCGCGATGGTAAGTGAAGAATTGACATGCGGCGGAGGAGGCGGAGGTGGGGGAATTATTTTGGAACATTGTTAAGTTGGCTCGGGTTAGGTTTAATAAACTGCGGCCTTATTTTGTATCCAATCAGTTGTAGTGTCTAATTTGTAATGGTTGTGGGGGGGGCAATGTTTGTGTGAGCGCCTGAACGACTGGTCCCGAGTACCTGCGTTAGGGGAGGCGAACCGGGCTTGTCCCGGTATCGCCGACAGTAACGCGGGATCGGGCGGGAGGCGAGGCGGTAGTGAAGGGAGGAAGGAGGGGGGGGGGGGCAGGCGCAAGTAAGGAGGAGGACCAGGGAACCAATGGCGGCGCGGCAATTTGAACTGCCGCGCTGCCATTGGGCAAGGAACCAAGAGAAGGGAGCGAGGATAGTCGGGAGCGGGCATTGACGATTTCGGCAGCGAAGTAAGTGGAGGTAACTTTGCTTCCCTCCCTCCCTCCCGCCCTAATGTCGTTCGGCGCTGTTTGGTGTTTTGTTGCTGGACTGTCGCAGTAGGCGGAAACCCGAGCCTTATTTGGTTGTTTATTATGTTGAATTGGGAAGGGCACGTTGGAAGGGGGGGTAATGCTCGTGCAGCTTGGGGTTGCTGCACGGGAAGGCCTAAAGAGCAAGGGGTGGACCGATGCTCAGGCCGCAAGCCTACCCTCGCTGACGACGCGGCGGGGTAGGTGAAGGGGGGGGGAACTCCAAGCTGCTTACCATTGGGCCGCGATGGTAAGTGAAGAATTGACATGCGGCGGAGGAGGCGGAGGTGGGGGAATTATTTTGGAACATTGTTAAGTTGGCTCGGGTTAGGTTTAATAAACTGCGGCCTTATTTTGTATCCAATCAGTTGTAGTGTCTAATTTGTAATGGTTGTGGGGGGGGCAATGTTGTGTGAGCGCCTGAACGACTGGTCCCGAGTACCTGCGTTAGGTTTTCTTCTGAACGTATCTGTCTTGCATGCAAATGTATAGGATGCAGGACATTACCACAATCGCTTAGGGCATAGAATGGGTGTTTCTGTCCTAGCTGATGAGTTCCCACAGATTTCAGCATGGATCACGACATGCTGAAAGACACCTGGTTATCCAAGATGGTCCTCTTAATTAAAACACTGAACCTTGAGACCACAGAACCCGGCAAGGCTGTGTATGGCTTTACAAACCAATTATAAAGGCATGTTCAGTTTATCCTGCAATAGATTTCTCCACAAGTGCAGCTTGGCATCCATTTCAGAACTGCAAAACGTATCATCTGGTGCTGGCTTCTATTTTGTGTGCTAGGTCTACGCTCAGTTTGGTTCACAGCTGCACAGGCTCCTTTTTAGGGTGATTGGCTAGTCCCCACAGCAGCAGCAGCAGCAGCAGCAGCAGCAGGTTTGGCCCTGTGGGAAGCAAGGGAAGAGGGGTGGCACTCGACACTAACTCTTCTTCACCCCCCCCGGGCAGGTGGGATGTGGCAGTGACCCTTTTTTGGCCCCACGGGGAACTACAGCTCTTCATTGGCCTCAATGGAAAGGGGGTGATGGTTCTCCCTAGTGCTCGACACCCAGTGCAGCCGCAGAGCTTGCATACCACAGAAGCCAGCCCTGACATGGAGGCAGGGCTTTTAAATCAGAAAGGAGAACTGTTACAGTGACCCTAACTTTCAGAGAGAAGAGAAGGAAATCACTTCCTGAATTAGGAGCTAGAACTTTTCCATGCTCTCCTTTTTGAGGGGGATTTTAACTACATTCCCTATCCCCTGGAAAGGTTGGAACAATGCAGAGCATCTAAGGAAATTTAGCAGCCATGGGTCTAGTTAGAGGTGTAGACACACAACCAGTCAAACAATTTACTTCCCCTCCCCCCCAATACATCCACAAACACAAAAATAAACAAAACCATGGCGAAAAGCAGTACCTAGTGCAACTGTTTATTTTTACATAGGTAGATGTGAAGCAGTTCTGAAGTGTTGGTAGTTCCTGACATGTTTCTTTTTGATGCTGTAGCTCTGGCAATGGGACTGTTAAGGTGGGTAGGCTTCCTGGAATGTATACCACCTTATAGCCTATATTCAGAAAGGTACAATAAGGTGGCAATGCTCATCCACTGGAAACTGCATAACTTCGCAATACCAGAGAAAGACTGAGATCATGATCCTGACAGAATTGTAGAGACTGAAGAAGTTGTGATCACATGGGACATTGCTATGCCAGCTGATAAAAAGCTCAGTACTAGAAACCCAGATATAGTAAAAGAGAAAAACACAAGAATAGCATTGGAAATAGAAATATCAGTTTCAGGATCACTGACATCTTGTAGCAACTCATTATCTGAGCTCTGCAATTTTGGCCTGGATTGAAGGGGGGTAAAGGGGGAGAAGCGGGACGGGGAGGTTTGGAGAGGGTGAGGGTTTGGGGATAAGCATACTGGACTCCTGTTCCTTCTTGTTTAAGCAGAGCTAGCCCGCTATAGTTGTTCAATATGTCAGACTAGGGGAGGTATCAGAGTGCAGCCTCTCCTAGTTTGTTGGCGACATGAGTATTCTCTAGGGTGGCTCTAGAGATGTCTTAGACACAGTTATAGATATCTGGAAGGGGGAAAATTGAGGAGTGTTTCCTCATGGTTCTGTGATTTGTGTCATCAATATCGTTTGCTGTATTATGTTTGCTTGTCTGTTATCGGCAAAGTTTCATATTGTGTCTGAGGATCACTCATTAAAAATTGTATTACAAAAAAAAAAAAAATGGAGGAAAGAAAGAGTAACAGTAAAACATACTCATCCAAGCTTTGAACACCAGTTCCCAGCCTTATGGATGCCTTTGTTCAGCATATAGCAAGATTGGAGTTACCCAGGATTGAGTTACCCAATCATCCCTAGCCAGTGAAAGTGCTACCTTCACTGGCTAGGGAATGATTAATCTCCTCTGAGGTGGGAACATTTCTTAAGTAACTCAGATGTTGGTGTACGGGGCGGGAAAAATCCTCAGACAAATGCTAAGGAAACCAAAGTCCATTTCCAGCTAGAAACAAAGATTGATAGTTCTAATAGTGTCTATTTATTCATAGAGAACATCAGAAAATACTGAATCCACATCCACAGCAAAATCCACAGTGAGATTAGTGTATTACTCCAGGAGTATAAGATAGCATCAAGTAGCAATTCTCCTTCTCTTCATTAACAGAGAATTGCACAATGAAAAGTCCAACTCACTATAATATCAGAGAACTGTCCCAACCATAAAGATGAATTTCCTCTCACCTTGAGCTAGGACAACAGTCTCTGTCTTCTCGATTTCATCTTCATTGACCATACAAAATCACAAATCATAAGAATATTTTGCTCACACATTCCTCCTTGTATAACGATCAGTGAACCTTTCAAAAGCATAAAAAAATCATAAGGCATTCCTCCTAGTGGCTAGATATACATCAGGAACTTGGAGCCGGAAAGTAGTTGTAAACTCTTCGTTTATTTTATTTATTTATTTAAAACCTTTTATATACTGCTGTTCTGTGTACTATCACAGCGGTTTACAATAAAAGAAAATAAAAAAGATAGCATACAATATAAACAAAAAGTTGAAAGTATAAATACAGACTAAAATCAGTAAAAAAGCAAATTAACAAGATAAATAACCTCATAAAAATTAATTAAAACAAAGAAGATAAAAACAAAACAAAAGGTTAAATAGTTAGCCTCTTTTGATTAACAGCTCCTCAAACGTGTCAGCATCGCCATAAAACTTGCATACTTCTCAGCATCAAATTAGATGGATAAAAGAATCAATCATATCAATCGCTACCTTCAAAGGCTTTTTTAAAAAGCCATGTTTTAAGAAGTTTCTTGAAAAATTTAAAGTCAGTATTCTCAGATCACATGGCAAAGACTTCCAGACCTTCGGCCCTGCGGTTGAAATAGCTCTGTCTCTTACCTCGCTTAGGTGGGCTGATCAAATGGAAGGTATGGCTAAAAGGCCTTTATTGGCTGATCTGAGGTTTCGCTGTGGGGTATAGAAAAGAAATGCAGGGCAACATTAAGCCATTCAATATTTTTGATAAATAAACTTATGTAAAAGACAGAGTATTTTAAAGTCAATTCAAAATTTTATGGGTAGCCAATGTAAGGAGCTTAAGATTGGAGTAATGTGGTCAAACATTTTTGCCATCTGTTAATGCTCTTGTAACCGTCTCTTTTTCGTCAGTAAGAAGGCCCAGACAACTGATCCGTGAAGATAGACTTTTATTGCCAGCAAGATGCAGCTAAGACAACGGCTTAGTACAACTGCATGCCACGCCCCCTTTGGAGCAAACCTTTATACACTTTACAGTTCTTATCTTTCACACATGCGTTCTGGTTTTGCTGAACAAACATTTTACAAACTGCTGAGCGAGCATATTCCGGCTGAAGGGGCTACTGACCCCCTCCCTAGACACCCTGGAACTTTCGTGAAACTTCTCCCATGTTCTGCAGGAGAGGCTGCTGGGACTTGCAGTTCTGGAAAGGAATTCGCGAGTCTGCAGTAATACAGCCCATCACATAATACATCCATTGTTCTAATCTAGGTTACAGCAGTGAAAGCTTATCAGAGAATAAGAACAGCGAAGCCAAAAAAATGAAAATGTGCAATGTGCTGACAGAGAGTTTCTCAATGTCCTAATTACAGCTGTATTGCAGTCTGTAAGTAAACCCGTCATGAAGCAGGGAATTCTGGTACATGAAGTCCTTTGTCAGGTTGAAGCGTTCAGACTCCTTCATTCCCCCCTTTGATACTTATCATTCACTATGAAAAGTATCACACCATCACAACGCAACTGTGGAACTGAAAGAAACAGAAACAAGAAAAATTAGCAATTTGAGTTCTCAGGGGGCCCTAATTTCCCAAACAGTCCGATGGTTTCTTCACGGGTTTGAGACGGATGGGCCCTAATGGCTCCACCCCCCTTTGTAGCCCGAACTTGTCATGTATGGGAAGATGGCCCAGGATAAAACATGAGGATGTTTAAACAGGTTCTATAGGCTCAGAGGAATACATGTACTGTAACAGGAGCTGCGTGGCTGTTTTGCGTTCAGCAATGTCCTTCATCACCTGACGAAGGCGGTTTGAGCAAGAAAGGAATAATTCAGGGTCCTAAAAGACAAAACAGAATTAAACTGGCTGGGATAACAAACAAGCTCTTAAATCCACCGATTATGGAAAACCAACCACGGAATCCATTGGTCCAGTCCCAAGCACTATTCCATTGCTGGACAGGGACGTGTGCCATCTTGACCATGCGATCAGTGATATCTTGGATAACCTTGCTTTGGTCATCTACCTGTAAACAACAATTGGAGAGGTTAAATGTTCCACAAACCCTCCTTCCTGGGCCAGAGGGTAATCTAAAACCAATCTATTCTGGTACACTGCAGTCATAATTTTGGTATTTTCTTTTGCCCAGAGTTTAAGAGCGAAAGCAGTCGTTGGTGATGAGCTCCAGGACTGCCTGAAGCCTGATTGTTCAGTTGTTTTCCCTCTATAATGCTCCATGCACTTGAATTGTAAGAAAGGCATATTTAGAGTCTGTATAGATATTTACAGTTTTTCTTCTGCCAACTGCAGAGCTCGAGTAAGAGCAATTAATTAAGCTTTTTGTGCAGACGTTCCTGGGGGAAAAGGTTGAGCCTCAATGATTTCATCTTCGGATACAACAGCATATGCAGCAGAACGTATCTCATGAATGATTTGGCTGTTCCCATCAGTGAATAAAGTCCAAGCTCCCTGCCAGGGTTGATCCCTCAGGTCTGGTCTACTGGAATGTATTGTAGTCATGACTTTTTCACAGTCATGGGCGACTGGTTCAGGTGCCGGCATAAGAGTGGCCGGTTTCAAGTTTTTGCTGTCCTGTATTTGAAGTTCAGGTGTTTCACACAGTAAGGCTTAATACTTGACGAGACGTGAATTAGTCATCCATTTTGGTCCATGGGTCTCTGGTAGTCCTTGAATAGTGTGGGGGGTCGTTACATTCAAGATTTGTCCAAAAGTTAATTTGACTGCTTCTGGAATTAGTAAGCATGCAGCCGCAATGCTTTGAAGGCAACCAGGCCATCCTTTTGCAACATTGTCCATTCCTTTTGAGAGATATGCAACAGGTCGCTCCCATGAGCCTAAGGTTTGGCCATGCCTTTTTTCTCGTCGACGAATAGATGGAATGGTTTCATCACATCTGGCAATCCTAAGGCAGGTGGTTCAATCAAGGCATCTTTCAGTTGTTGTAAGCTTGTCAGTTCATGGGTTTCCCACTGAAAAGGCTGAGATTCTGCCTCCTTTCCCCGCAGCTTGTCGTACAGGGACTGGGCGATAACAGCGTAGTTAGCAATCCACCGCCTACAGTATCCTGCAGCTCCAAGGAACGCTCGGAGCTCTTTCTTGCAAGTGGGTACAGGTTGACCTCGTATTGAACTGGTACGGGATATTCCAAGGCAGCGGGTACCTTCCCGGATTTGGAATCCCAGGTATTCTACTTCCAATTCACAAATTTGTACCTTCTTTTTACTTGCACGGTATCCTTTTGAGTACAACGTCTTTAACAAGTGGAGTGTGGCTATAGCACATTCGTGATACGTTTCACGAAACAACAGAAGGTCATCCACATACTGTATGACTGGCCCATACGTGACTTGGTACATCTTCAAGTCTTTTGCCAGTTGCTCCCCGAACATCTTGGGTGAGTGCTTAAATCCTTGCGGTAAGCGAGTCCATGTGTACTGCTGCTTGATTCCAGTTTGTGCATTTTCCCATGTGAAGGCAAAGATCTTCTGGCATTCTTCTGCTACTGGAACGGAGAAGAAAGCATCTTTGAGGTCAATGACACTGTACCACTTGGAGGTAGGGGAAACTTGAGCCAAGATTGAGTATGGATTTGGTACAAGGGCTACTAGATCTGCTACTTGATTGTTTACTTTCCGTAAATCTTGTACAGGTCGGTAGTCAGAAGAACCGGGTTTCTTTACGGGCAGTAGAGGGGTGTTCTAAGCAGATCGGATTCGCTTGAGAATTCCCAAATCATACAGTCTTTGCAGATGTATCTGGATTCCTTGCCTGGCCATATATGGAATGGGGTATTGAGGTTGATTAATCACCTGTGCATTCTGTTTCATCTCTATCCATCAGTTGTCTTCGTTTTTGTTGAGGGGGGTGTTGTTTTCATATCGATGTTCGATGGTTCGTTCGACTATGGGAAGATGTAGTCTCCATTCTTCTTGGAGGGGACAGATGAGTATCACTGGATGGTCCCCGAAGGAGGCTTTAACTTCCCCTGTTGGTTGAAATCTCAATGTGGTCTGAGGCTTACACAGCAGGTTCCATCCGATAAGGGATACCATAGTCCCGCCTACTTGTATACTTCATTCTTTCTGCAGAGGGGCAGTGAGTACCTGACCTGAGGCACCCACTATAAAAACAGTCTCTTTCGTCGGGGGGGCCGATTGGTGCAGTCATGACAGATCGTTGGCCTCTGAGTCCAACAGGCCCCTGATTTTTGTTGTGTTACCTCATGGATCTCCACCAGAGGGTCAGTGGGGATTCTTCCCTCCCGATCTCTTCAGGCTGTATGCTCCTTGTCGCCTCCCCCGCCATCTGCCAGTGGGGGTTGTCCAATCTCCTTCCTCCTCGGCCCCTTTGTGTCGGTGCAGGTCCATTTTTGTCGTTAGTATTCACTGCAGGGCTCCCGTATTTCTTTTGCCATTCTTCACAGTCTCTCTTCCAATGGCCTTCATTTTTGCAGTACGCACACTGATTCTTTCCCAAAGGGGGGTCTTGTTCCCCCTCCTCTTCGCGGTCTGCCATTGTCTTGGCTCCTTCCCGTCCCGAGTGTCCTCGAGAGCGGCGGCTAACAGTCACTTTCTCCTTCATGTCTCTACTTGCTTCTCTCTTTTCTCTTCCACTTCTCTATTTCCACATACTTGGTCTGCTATAGCTTTTAACTGGCTGAGGTTCATGCCCTCAAAGCCTTCGGCCTTCTGCAGGTTCTTTCGGATGTCAGGTCTATTATTAAGTTCCTGGTTGCAGGGACGGGCCCCTTTTCTTCTCTTCCTGATCCCTGTTCCCATACATCTCAAAATACGATGAAAAGATCACAGTCCATCTGGGAATTGAATAGGTGACCTGCGCCTGGAGGCAAATCAATTCTGACGAGGCTGAGAAGCTGCAAAACATTGCTTCCTTCATACTTGTAAGTTTGGCATTGGGTTAATTCAATAAAGTCAACCTGGATCTGCAGGCAAGGATCCAGGGGGGGCGCTTTAGGTGTGCAGGAGTGATGATCAAACCCTTGGAAGCCTTGTACCAATTACATTGCAAACACTAAGAACATATGGTAATAGCCAGAGCCCAGCCCCCACCAGTGGTAAAAGAACATAATTGCAATATATATATATATGTGTGTGCTACTACTTTATCATTTGGGCCGACTCATATTTGCTCTTGTTCCTAATCTTGCATAGTGGCCCTTTTCTTGCCCACAACTTCCAATAATCCTTATCTTGCGCCTGCCACTGAATCAAAAATTTTTAATATTAAGTCTTTGTTTTCTCCGTTTTTTTTTTTTTTTTTTTTTTTTTACAAACTGCATCCTGTAATTCCCACAGTCAGCGCTGCACATGCTTGGCTGTCTTATCTTGCCAGTTCCTTAAAACAGGGAGTAGCTCTGCATATTTAACTACTGCTAGCCAAAGAAGCAACAAGGAAAACTTTAACAAAGAACCCATTCTTAATCATTTCTCTAAATTTCCCAGAGACAGCTTCAAAATAAACTGCGTCAGCAAAAGAGAGTTCATATTTTATCATGCGTTCCAATGTAACTTTTAAATAACAGATAATATATAGGAGACAAGTAAGAACAATAATTAACATGGTATTAGAGAATAATTGATTAACCTGTGGATGTATCGAGTGAAGGCGCAATGAATTTGCTGCTATAAAATGTCTTAAAAATAGCCTGCATCATAAGGCACTAAATGATTTGTAAGGGACCCTTGGTTCTGGTATTTCTTTGCAAGTAGCAATCCTTTGTCAGATTACAGACAGTTTTAGCAAGGACCTTGGAGAATAAATTTAATCAGCAGAAACTCGGAGCTACAATCTTCCTTTCTTTTAATTAACATACCACAATTCTATCTTTATTCACATACGCACACCATCAACTAACTTTCAATAATGTTCTGTTAAAACAAACGAAACAATTTTCATTCACCCAGGCTAGCCAAATGTCCCTTTTTTTTTTTTTTTTTTCTCTTCTCTCTCTGGCTCGATCCCCTCCTCTCTCCTGTAATTATCTCTGCCGTTAACCCTTAACTGCCATCAAGTTCTAAACTTCAACACCAGTAAATGCATTCTCCAGTAATCAAATCAGTATTTTAACTTAACACTGTACATTAATTTGTTGTATAGTAGTCTTGTGCAGCATCTGTAAACCAAAACTCTTCTTATTAGGGTTTAAAACAATTAAAATAATTAAAAAAATCCCTGGTACATGTGCTTGCAATTCACAGATAGCAGTTATCAAAAGAAA
Organism: Rhinatrema bivittatum; assembly: GCF_901001135.1. Classification (NCBI taxonomy): domain Eukaryota; kingdom Metazoa; phylum Chordata; class Amphibia; order Gymnophiona; family Rhinatrematidae; genus Rhinatrema; species Rhinatrema bivittatum. Next base: position 257,563,136 of record NC_042616.1, on the reverse strand, counting down.
TAATGCATTTGATCACAAAAAGAAATTTGTCTAACCGATCTACCACAGTAGAATTTTTTTTTTTTTTTTTTTTTCTTCAGGTACCTTACAGACAGACAGACACTGGGGACTTCTGGTTCCCCATTTTGCGTACTTGAGTTACCATTATGAGGGCGGCTCCCTCTACTAGCTTCTTTGCCCACGACGGAGGATTTTCAATAACTGCGATCCACGCGGTTATGTATGGTATATCCTCAGGGCAACCCGGGTTCCCTTCTCGTATGACTATTTTATGGACCCGTGTGGCCGTTTGGAAATTAAAAGTTCCTGTAGGAGGCCAATTTACACAGAAACCGGGCCATTTATGGGTGCATCGTTGAATCATTCTGGGTTTTGTACATTTATGTTCATCGAACACTTCGCTATAGTGTTCCGTCATGACTTTTAACGGAGTCGACCCGCTCCCTCCCATTAGGATAGAGTTCACAGACAAAGGAGGGAAGGGAAGACGGATAGGTAAGGGGTCCGTATCCGTCAGACACAAAGGGTCACAATTGCCCCGACTAGAACGCGGTCGCCCGGTCTAGAACTGCGAGGCCATTCACTCTCTTTCACACAACAAGAAACCTATTCCCACTGTCGTATACGTTACTTATTATTTCCAGACAGATTATCCGCGTGGTCTTCGGAGCATAATTCCTACTAACACACTGCGTGGGGTGTGATCAAGGCCCCCTCGGTCAGCCAGAAAAGACCGGGCTATTTCCTGAGCTAGCTAGTCTTTACTTATTTCCAGATTCCCATAATACTCGCCTGCAGGGGTCTTCCGATCGTCATGAAAGCCTTCTTCCCGGATCATCAATCCAGAGGTCCCGGCAGAATTTCTGTGGAACGATCCCCTCAGAAACCTGATCGCTGAACTCAGCGGTGGCCACTCACCAGGTGTATCAGGGGGACCGCTCCGCCACCAAACTACCGGACCTTCTGGAGAGCTAAAATAGCGTCTCCGGTACCTCCTGGCTGGCTCGCCAATGTAACCGTCTCTTTTTCGTCAGTAAGAAGGCCCAGACAACTGATCCGTGAAGATAGACTTTTATTGCCAGCAAGATGCAGCTAAGACAACGGCTTAGTACAACTGCATGCCACGCCCCCTTTGGAGCAAACCTTTATACACTTTACAGTTCTTATCTTTCACACATGCGTTCTGGTTTTGCTGAACAAACATTTTACAAACTGCTGAGCGAGCATATTCCGGCTGAAGGGGCTACTGACCCCCTCCCTAGACACCCTGGAACTTTCGTGAAACTTCTCCCATGTTCTGCAGGAGAGGCTGCTGGGACTTGCAGTTCTGGAAAGGAATTCGCGAGTCTGCAGTAATACAGCCCATCACATAATACATCCATTGTTCTAATCTAGGTTACAGCAGTGAAAGCTTATCAGAGAATAAGAACAGCGAAGCCAAAAAAAAGAAAATGTGCAATGTGCTGACAGAGAGTTTCTCAATGTCCTAATTACAGCTGTATTGCAGTCTGTAAGTAAACCCGTCATGAAGCAGGGAATTCTGGTACATGAAGTCCTTTGTCAGGTTGAAGCGTTCAGACTCCTTCACTCTCGCTGCTGCATTTTGAAGTAATTGTAATGGCCTCAAGGTACAACCTGAGACGCCAAGCAAAAGAGAGTTGCAATAGTCCAGATTTGAGAATAATAGAGATTGTAATACTGTTACGGGCGCGTCCGCCAATCCGCTGACGGGCCGAGGGTATGGGCGCCCTTGGGTGCAATCGTAGGCGCGAGGAGCACGGCCATCTCTTGAGCAGGTGGTGTGAGCCCTTGGGCCACGGCGAGAGCTAGGGAGGAGCCCCAGCCACACCATGGGAGGTGAGCCGGTGCTGGCATGGTGAGGCAGGCAGGAACAGAAGCAGGGGATAAGGAGCAGAGTCTGACCCTCAGCCGGACCTGCACGCCCGTGGCAACCAACACTGGGAAGTTGATTGATGAACGGTCCTCCGACTGTTCCCGGCCCTTTCGGACCTGCCGCTGGGTAACGGCAATGGGTGGCAGGCTGGACAGAGGACGAGGGCAGACAGAGTCCTTTACACTGAAGACATCGTAGACAAGGCTGGTGCAGAGACATCAGAGGCAAGGACTGGAGCAGAAACATCAGAGGCAAGGGCTGGAAGGAGACATGGGCACTGTCCCACAGGGCTCCCTACTCAGCCCACCTGCGGGACTGAGTCGTGGACCACCCTGTCCCATACACGCCCTACACAGCCCAGGAAGGCTGGTCGCAGACCACAGTGAGAATGGAAGAGCACAGGGAAGATCCAGGCGAGCAGGAACTCCGATGCCGGGAGCAATGACATCCGAAGCCCCTTCGGCTGGCAGGCAGGGAAGCTCCAGCGCGCAGGGACAAATCCCACCTGTTGGCCACTCCAGGGCCCAACAGGCCAGAAGGCTCAGGAGCCAGACAAAGACGCAGGGCAGAACAACCGGAACTGAATCAGGAACAGACATCACGGCAGAGACAGGAACAGACATCAAGGCAAGGTCAGGATAAGGCACCATCAAAGCAAGGTAGACCACGGTGGACCTGGATCAGGCAAGGTTACAGGCAACTGTAGAACCCAATCCAACGGCCAGTAGCAAGTGAAATGAGAGTCCTTATATACTGCAGGTAGTAGGCAACTCCCTGGGAGGAGTTTGCCAGGACCGCCCCTTGCTGGCCCTATAACTGGGGTAGAGAGCTGCGGGCCGGCCCCTAGGGAGAAGGGCGTCGCCAAACAGGAAGTCCAAACACAGCCATGCAAGCCACCCCTCACTAGGGGGCGCTGGAGTTATGTGTGCTCTCCTTCCCCTTCTTTTGTTGTCCCTTTCTCCTTTTGCTTTAAGGGGGCGGGGCGCGGCCTTTGGCCGCCCCCCGCCTCCCTCCCTCCCACAATAGAGCCATGCAAGCCACAGGCAGGCCTCAGGAACAGCTAGGCCTCCCAGGCCCTGGAGCAAGTCCCGGATGGTGCATAGGCGAGGCCCTGGCTTCGAAGCAGCCTCCGGAGGGAAGGTAAGATACCTCCTGTAGCGCAGCAACAGGGGGGATCGCAACAAATACTGTGCAAAAGTTATCCAAGGTAAGGAGTGGTTTTGGTCACCTTAAGACAAGACATTTATTGTAACCATCTTTCATTTTTTTGCTGACGTGTTTCCCCATATTTAAACTGTTGTCGATAAATACCCCCAAATCTCTAGTGTGGCTAACTATTTCAATTTCAGAATTATCTATTTTATTTATTTATTTATTTTATTTATTTATCGAGTTTTATATATAAAAAAAAGGAGGAGGTCTCCTTATTGCAGCAAAAAAAAGCCTAGGCATCACCTTACAACAATCCAATTTTACCTCAAAACTAGAATTTTCACTCTTCAAAGCAGATCATCTACAAATATGCCTCATTTATGCCCCTCCAGGAACATTAGATTCAGACCCCTCTCCTCTGATCGAGCTAATAGCCAAACACATTAACCCAGACAAACCCGCAATAATCTTGGGCGACTTCAACCTACATGTCGACTCTAATCCACAATCCACCAACTGTGAAACAGTCCTCACATCTCTTAACCATATGGGCTTCACTCAAATTGTCAACAGCCCCACCCACAAGGCAGGACATACATTAGACCTCATCTTCGTTAACGACAGCTTCTCTATCTTCTCCAACCCCAACTGTTCGCTAGTCCCATGGTCCGACCACAGAGTCATCCACACATCCCTGAAGATAAGAAACCGCCCTAAACAAAACCCTACCAAAACCACCATACACTTCAGGAAACCCTGCTCACTGGACTTACTCACGGAACACATCTCCAATGAAATAAACATGCTAGACCTCACAGACGCATCCATAGCCACTACCTCATGGATCAATATTACCAGTAAAATTGCGGATCAAATTTGCCCATCGACCACCAAAGTAACACAACCAACACTTGACAACAGAAAACCCTGGATTACACCTGAGATCAAATCCTTAAAACAAAAACTAAGACATAAAGAGCATAACTGGAGGAAAAACCCTACCACCTCATCTCTGGCGAGTTATAAATCCTGTCTTAACACCTACAGAAATATCATCCACAAAACTAAGAAAGATTTTTATGCAAAAAAAATCCACAATTTTGTCTTCGACTCAAAGGCACTTTTTTCATATGTTTCATCTCTTACCAAACCATCACCCCCTCCCATTCCAGACGACCAGGCATTCAACAAAGCTAACGAACTCGCCAAATACTTCAAATCTAAAATCACCAACCTAACTGGTGCGCTTACAACCCACAGCTCCTCTACAATAATGCACCTCACAACCCAGCCTCAACAAAATTGTAGTCTAGAATCCTTCGAACCCACATCAGATCTTGAAATAGAAAACATCCTCAAGAAACTAAAACCTTCCTCCCACCCATCAGATCCTCTACCTACAAACCTGCTCATTTCCATCCCGAATACCATCGCTAAACCATTATCTAAAATCATTAATACCTCTTTATCTCAAGGAGTGGTTCCCAATCAATTAAAGCTAGCAATCCTCAAACCTTTTCTAAAAAAACCAAACGCCTCCCCTACAGATCCAGCTAACTTCAGACCTATCGCAAATTTACCGATGATAGCCAAACTGATGGAAAAAACAGTCAACAAACAACTCTCAGAATACCTTGAGGATCACAACATACTATCCTCAGCTCAATACGGCTTCCGCAAAGGTCTCAACACTGAATCCCTTCTCCTCTCACTCACGGACAACATCCTCTTAAACCTAGAAAAAAAACAAGCCTACCTACTGGTCCTTCTTGATTTATCTGCAGCCTTCGACACGGTAAATCACACCATACTCATCGATCAACTAGAAAATATAGGCATCAAAGGGTCTGCACTCAGCTGGTTTAAATCTTTCCTGAGCGACAGGTTTTACAAAGTAAGGATAAATAATACAGAGTCCCACCCGGTACTATCAGACCAGGGAGTCCCTCAAGGCTCCTCTCTATCACCCACTCTATTCAATATCTACCTCCTCCCTCTTTGTCAACTTCTCTCAAACCTGAATCTCACCTATTTCCTCTATGCGGATGACATACAGATCCTCATCCCAATTACAGAGTCCTTACAAAAAACCATCACTATCTGGAATGAATGCATTCAACCCATCAAACAACTACTCTCCAGTCTCAACCTTGTTCTGAACGCTAACAAAACAGAGATGCTCATTATCACCCATGAATCCCCTTCTAACCCAACTAATCTCTCCCTGCCCTCTTGTCCTAATATCAACTTCTCACCTGTCGTCCGGAATTTAGGAGCCTGGCTGGACAATCTACTAAATTTAAAAAAATTTATAAACAACACGACCAAGGACTGCTTTTACAAATTGCAAGTCCTAAAAAAACTTAAACCCCTCCTTCACTTCAACGACTTCCGCCTTGTACTTCAAGCAATTGTTCTTACAAAGATTGACTACTGCAACTCTCTCTTACTCGGTCTTCATCTCAACTCTATCAAACCCTTACAGATGGTCCAGAATGCCACCGCCAGAATTCTCACTAACTCTAACAAAAGGGAACACATCACACCCATACTCCGTAACCTACATTGGCTTCCCATCAAATACAGGATCCTTTTCAAAATCCTAACCATCATTCATAAATCAATTCACAACATCTCGCCCATCAATTTAAAGACGCAACTTCGACCTCATACCTCCTCACGACCCATCAGAAGTGCATACAAAGGTATACTGTATGCCCCACCCGCAAAAACATCACGAAGGAAACGAGCTCTCTCAACTGCTGGACCTCATCATTGGAACACTCTCCCCCCAGACTTAAGACTAGAATCAAGCCATCCGGTCTTCAAAAAAAAGCTAAAACCCTGGCTCTTTAGCCAAGCTTTCACAGACATATAAGCAACTCAACCCTCGCAGTCTGCCCGCAGTCTGCTCTCCATCACCTTCCATCTTCGACCCTTTTCCCCCTTCCACCCCTATATCACGTTATGACGGCCTCATGTTACTCTATGACTTATGTCAACTTAAGACATTAATGTTTAGGCCTTATGTTAATTCATAAAATTATGTCACCTCATTTCCCTATTGTTTATGCCTTATGTTATTCTATGACTTAGATCACTCTATGATAGCTGGATCACTTGTGTTTTCAGATTTCACCACCCAAAGACTTCGTTACACAATCTGCCTTCGCTTCTTTATTTATCTGTTACATGTTATTGTATTTTTACCTCATTTAAGTAGTTAATTTCAATTCCAATTTTTACTTTATTTTTATATTGTATTTATTGTGTACACTTCAGGGAAATCTAACCAAGTTAAAAATTTAACCAGACTTAGTTCATCTTTATCTAAAACCATCCAGTTTGTCCCTAACCCAGAGAAGTTACCTTATGAAGTTTCCTTGAATCGTTACTATTCATTATGTTATGTAAAGCCTTGTTTAATATGTTTCTTGTAAAGCCAGGGGCACTGTTTCCCGTCCCGCGGCATTATTGTTGTTACCTGTAAACCGGACTGATTTGTTTCCCAACAAGAATTTCGGTATATAAAAATCCTAAATAAATAAATAATAAATATACCGTCGTTCGGTTTCGCCATCACAACGGTTTACAAAGTTTCGATGTTTAACAGAGTTTCCAAAGATTCATGTGACTGTCGACATAAATATTGTAGGCTTTATATACATAGATCGTATTTCTAACTATGCGGTTTCAGCTATTTTTTTGTATTACGAGGTTGCATTGGTACCACATGTTTGAATAGGGCTAGTAGGAGTGAAGTATTATCTGAAAATCACTGGGTGTTTTGGTAGGCTTTGGTAAACATCCAGGTTTTTAGTTCTTTTTTGAAGGTTTTTAAATTTTGCTGTGTTCTAAGTTCGGTTGGGAGGGTGTTCCAGAATTCGGGACTTCCTAGGAATATGGCTGATTTCCGAGTTGAGGTAAGTTGTTTGGGACGAGTAGGTCGAATCTTTAGTAGACCTTTGTTAGCTGAGCAGAGGTTTCTGTTTGGGGAGTGTAGTTTTATAGATGTACTTAGCCAGTTTGTTTGTTTTTCGTATATTATTTTAAAAAACAGGGAATCGGAAAGAATTGTTTTTCTATCCAATAGTATAATTTCTGTCTTATTTAGGTTCAAGACTTTCATGTGTGTAAGTAATTGTCTGATAGTAGAGAGATAAAGCTGGATTAATTTAAGGATGTTATCAATAGTGTCATTAACAGGAACAAGAAATTGAATATCATTCATGTAAAAATAGTGTGTAATTCTTAAACCGGCTAAAAAACCCCAAAACAAAACAAAATATAAAGCTGCTGATTTTACCACTACCCCCTGCAGACTCTTAGTGAACACAAACTAGCCTCTCCCCAAGAGGTTATGCTACTTGTTTACATGCCAATCATTTTCAAGCTCAAACTGCAAAGGTTTTACACAATAGCTTCCACCATTTTGTCTGGCACCGCAAAACAAACTCACTGACCCATGAGAAGACACAAAGGACAGGGATAAAAGTAATACCTATGTATGCTGGAAATGGAGGACCAAGTGACGCATGCAACAACACACAACACCAAAATAGAATACCTCCAGCACCAGCAAGCCAGACAGACAGTATGTGAATGCACACATTCAGCCAGACACAACCATCTAATACAACGCAATGAGATCTGTAAAAAGAAATACTCACAGAATGAAACCCATCATCAGTCACAGCTGGTCTCACAGACCCTTCTACTTTTGTGGATCCTCCATGAGCCATTAGGGCACCCAAGCCCTCACCATCAGTCCGTTTTGCTGGCTAGGAAGAAGGGCAGAATCAGTAGAATGGTGGTGACGGGTTTCAGGTCATTCCGGAAAACTCAAAACAAAAATTAGTTCACCAACTTGACAAGGTGAAATCAAACTACTTATCACCTTGGTAGAACATATTGTACTCATCAACAATATCTGAGTACTATATATTTTACATACAAAATGATAAGGGAAAAGACATGTATGCTATTTAGTTTACTATGTGATCCGGCCTTGCCTGTCACTAAGATTCTTAGATTTTTTTCTAGTATAGATAGTGGGTTTGGGTTTTGCATTTTTGGCATCCTCCATAGCTTTATCCCTACCTTTTTTTGTGGGAAGGCTTCTGTGGGCTATAAATGGTCTTCAGAGCATAGGCGACACAGAGAAAAGAGAAGGCATTTGTTGGTGGGTCTTTGGTCACCAGTGTTGTGGAGTTTTGACTGTTCATTGTCTCATACCTGGAGGACTGATCAGAAGGAAGAGAAGAAGTTTGCTTTTTGATTTTGATCAATCTGCTGAGAGATTTTTCTATTGACATTTTGAACACTGACCAGTCTCGAAGGGCATCCCCCCAATATCCAGGGAGGCTGGACCATTGATTCTTTTTGCCTAAGCATCAAGTAAAGAGCAAGAGTAAGGAGAAAGAAGAGTTTCTGTTCCCGTTGAGTGGGATCATCCGAAGCCGGGTTGGAGTCTGAACATTCTATTTGGAATTTTTGAGACTTTAAGAACTCCGTTGCTGTACTTGGGGATTTTTTTTCTGATTTTTTGACCAGCTCATGCTGGAACTGCATTCAAGCTGCCCTCCAAGGGAGGACTTTTGAGAGTGGATGGGGGTGCAGAGGGGCAAAGACAACGAGGAGGGACAAAATGGACAAGGAAGTCATTGTCTTTCTGATTCTTATGTTTTTTATGCTCTTTTTGATATTTACCATCTTGGCCTGGATTCTTATTTTTAAATTGAAGTAAGCTATCTTTATTTTGAATACCCAGTGTGTCATTTCTACCTCATGGAACTTTGTTTGAACTGTGATGAATGGACAGTGATCGCAACTGGCAATTGTTTTTACTGGATTTTGTGTGGGTCTTCTTGCACCTCCCTTGAGACACCCCTCACCATCCTGAGGGGTGGAATATTGGACTTACTGACTATGCCAGGGGCCGAGAAAATAAATCTCTCCCCCCGTCTGTACTAGAACCCCAGACCCTTAATACCCCTGGATTAAGCCATGCAGCCAAATGGGAGACCTGCTACAACTAGATCTGGCAATAGGTCCCACCAGGGCTAATCACTGTGTCCCAGTATTCATGAAGGTAGACTAGGAAAATGGGCAGAAGGTGGCTGGCAACAATGGCTGCAACTCTGGTAGCCAAGGCTGGTTTCAGTAAATCAATGAGCATAAGCAAGTGATGGCTGACTATGCATAGTGTCCAGCACTACCACTAGAGCAGTGGCTGAGCCATTTAAAGCACCATGTTTGTGCATCTTTGGCACACTGTGCTTTTTTTCCTCACTAAAATAAGGGCATAAAACCATAAATATGAGCAGCAACAATTGCTTTTTAGGCTTCACATATGTACTATTTGGTTTTGAATGATATGGCTAATTATATGTCCAATGACATAAAATAACCCCGCTATTTACCACCAACACATATCAAAAACTAGACTAGAGACAATATCATAGGTAATTGCTCACGGTAAAAACTTTAATCCGCTGTCTCTCGCCCTCAATGGGCCGCAGGCAGTAGTCAGCCTGTGAGCACAAAGGTGTTTAATCATCTATTGTCTCGTGTCTACCCAACTATCATTCAAAACTTTTTTATTATTATTTTATATATGTGAAACATTAAAGTGCAAATTGTTAAAGCATCTCTTGTAAAATCACTAAGCCGGCTAATGACCAAAAATTCAAAAATACTTAGCCACAAAATGGTCAGTCAATCATTTGGAGTTATTCAGTTATTCAACCCCGACATAGTCCATGTTTCGACTCTAAACGAGTCTTTTTCAAGGGGAATGAATATCTCGGCTCTCTGTATAACCGGTCTGGAAATTTCATTTAATTCCGGGATGCCAAAGTCACATTTCTCCGGTTTTCAACATGGCGATTCACGCCTTTGTTGAAAACCGTGAATCGCCATGTTGCGATTCGGCGCTCAAGGCAGTCACAGCATTCATTCACTGCTGGTGGGGGCTGTGGGGGCTGGTGGCCCCCACCAGCCCCCACAGCCCCCACCAGCCCCCACTGCTGGTTGAAAACCACAGCCCCCACCAGCCCCCACAGCCCCCACTGCTGGTTGAAAACCGTGAATCGCCATGTTGCGATTCGGCGCTCAAGGCAGTCACAGCATTCATTCACTGCTGGTGGGGGCTGTGGGGGCTGGTGGCCCCCACCAGCCCCCACAGCCCCCACCAGCCCCCACAGCCCCCACCAGCAGTGAATGAATGCTGTGACTGCCTTGAGCGCCGAATCACAGGGGTCGCACAGGCGCGCATTCATTCAGGCGGAGCTGGCTGCTTTCGCTGCCGGCTCCTCCGCCTGGATGAATGAATGCGCGCCTGTGTGGACCCGGCCTAGATTTAACACGCGACCACCCGCCGCCCACCGACCGTCTCGAACTAACGCGTGTCCCCCCGCCGCCGCTGCCGCCTGGAACAGGCGCCCACCCGCCCGCGGCCTAGATTTAACACGCGACCACCCGGCTCCCGCCGCCGCCGCCTGTACCCACGCGGCCCTCCGACAGGTATTTAAAAATTTTTATTTTTTTTTCTGACAGGTTTTATGTGTCCCACATCATTACATTTTCTCGATCATCTCTGTATCGCTTTTTTTTTTTATTGTGTTTTATTGTTTTTGAGTGTCTTAAGCGGTGTCGATGGATTTGTTACTAGACTCACAGTCCTAACTCCTACTAGGGGGAGGCGGTAAACTAACACGTTACGGCCGCGGCAAAACAGTGCGTTACTAATGAGATAACCTGAGCGCGCGTTACGGTATCGGAGGGGAATAGCTAATTCCTTCATTATACAGCTAATTCGTTCATTTACATGCCGGGTGGGGAAGGGTTACGCGTCTGTTTTAAGAAGCGCTATGGACGCGCGAAACTGGAGACTGTATCGCTGGTTTGCCTTACGCGTCCGAATTGTGCGCAGCGAGCTCGTTACAGACAAGAAATCTTCAAATGAATGTTACTGTATCGAGCTGTTAGTGATTTTACAAGAGATGCTTTAACAATTTGCACTTTAATGTTTCACATATATAAAATAATAATAAAAAAGTTTTGAATGATAGTTGGGTAGACACGAGACAATAGATGATTAAACACCTTTGTGCTCACAGGCTGACTACTGCCTGCGGCCCATTGAGGGCGAGAGACAGCGGATTAAAGTTTTTACCGTGAGCAATTGCCTATGATATTGTCTCTAGTCTAGTTTTCGATATGTGTTGGTGGTAAATAGCTGAAAGACTATTTCCCTCTCTAGAGTGTTACACTTTATTTGTGAGTGACTATTTGAGAGGTGTTTGCTTCTGTTTAGTGATAAAATAACCCCGTACAGAGCAGGAAAAAATCTGGAGATAAGAAGGGCTTCCTTTCAGATAGGTTATTTTCTATATATGGATGATGAATGCACTGTACGAATATACATTAATTTTATATTTATTGTAGTTTATAAATGCACAAAAAGATCATGTAAAAAAGCAAAGAGCATAAACATCAGACCCAATCAATCATGTAATAAAATAAATATCAATGTATTCTTTCATGAATCCTTTTTCTAGAACAAATCATAAGAATGAGTGCAGAGCAGAAAGAGGCAGTTCACATTAGAACCTAACCTGCAAAAATAAAAATATTCAATTTCTAGTATCACCTCAGCAAAACAAAATCTTTCCATTGCTAAACATTTTGTGACATAACACAAATCCCTGCAAAAAACAAAACCAAACCAAAAGACACCTAGAACCTTGCCATTCCATACAATCACAGCACTAACTCTCAGGAATCAAACAGCAGCATTAGGTATGAAAATTGCACAATATAAATACTACAGCAGGCCTTAGAACACTAATATACCAGCTACTGGGCAAAGAGAACAAGCTGGACTGCTTCAAATCCCTACAAACTACACGCTAGCCAAAGTACTGCACGTCTGTCTCCCATGCACAACATAGACAGACCCTTACCCATTCCAGATATAAGGGACTACAAATTAGAAAGAGAACCGTGCAGACAAAACCAAAACAGAAAACCTGAGAAAGCAAATGTTGAACAGTGGAAATCTAAAGATGGAGTATTCCAGTCATTAAAGACTCTACATTTTTTTTCACCTTTGTTGTCTGATAGTTTTATTTTTCTAATTGGTTGGTCCAGATCTCTTTTTTCCCCACTTTCCCCTTGTCTGTCTTTTCCTAATTCTTTTCACAAGGTCTTGTTTTTTCTTCCTATCTTCTTCCCTTCCTCTCTCTCTCTCACACTCACACACACACACACACACACACACACACACGCAGTCTCTCGCTCTCTCAATTCCAGTAGACTGTTTCCAACAGTGGCTAATTCAAGTCACAAATACTTGGCAAGATCGCAAACAGTAAATAGATCCCATGCTGCTATTGTGCAACAATAAATAGTCACTATTTCTTAAGTCTACTTGGTTAATAACTGTCTATGGACTTCTCCTCCAGGAATTTGTCCAAACCTTTTTTAAACCCAGCTATGCTAACTGCCTTAACTACATCTTCTAGTAATGAATTCCAGAGCTTAATTGTGCCTTTAATGAAAAATAATTTTCTCTGATTTGTTTTAAGTGTGCTACTTACTAACTTCATGGAGTGCCCCCCAGTCTTGGTATTTTTTGAAAGAGTAAATAACCAGTTTACATTTACCTGCTCTATTCCACTTCTGATTTTAAAGACCTCTATCATATCCCTCCTCAGACATCTCTTCTTCAAACTGAACAGACCCAACCTCTTTAGCCTTTCCTCATAGGGGAGCCATACCATCCCCTTTATTATTTTGGTCACCCTTCTCTGTACCTTTTCTAATGCAACTATATATATTTTTTTAGATGTAGTGGACAAGAAATGCATTCAGTACTCTAAAGGAGTAATATTCAATAGTCATTATACATTTAAAACTGGTTTTACATGTGTAAATGCACTTCAAGCACATAAATGGCTTTTGAAAATTGCTAAGATATTATGTTACATTTACTTGCGTAACTTCTTTGAAAATTATCTCCTTAGTGCAGCCTCACCATGGAGCAATAAAGAGGCATTATGACATTTGCCATTTTATTCTCCATTACTTTTCTAATAATTCATCACATTCTGTTTGCTTTTTTGACTGATGCCACATACTGAACAGAGAATTTCAAAGTATTTTCCACTTTGATGCCATAGGTCTTTTTCCTGGGTGATTACTCCTAATATGGAACCTAATATCTCTCTCTTTCTCTCTCTCTCACAAACACACAGACACAGGTTCTCACTATCACATGCTTACCCTCACACATACAAAGTTCTCGCTTTCAGGGTCGTCATCCCCCCCATGCTCTTTCTCACACACACACTCTATACTCTCATACATACACACAAGAAATGAGTCTCACACTCATCCCTCACTGCCCCATCTCTACCAGTCTCACACTCACCACTCACTGCCCCTGGTCCTCGGCAATCTCACAGTCGTTCTCTCACATCCAACCTTGTTCCCGCTTCTTCCCTCTCACTCACTCGCCTTCCCTTTCCTGCTTCCTTCTTTCTCACCCCCTTCCTTCTCATTCACTGCCCTTCCCTTACCCCTTCCTCACTGCCCTTCATCCCTTCCCTCTCACTCACTCACCCCCTTTCCTTCCCTCAAACTGCTCCTCCCTTTCCTTTCTTCTAATTGCTTTCCCTCTCACTCATTCCTCCTATCTTTCAAATCCTTCCTTCTCCTCTCACCCACTTTGCTCTCATTCCTCCTCTCACTAATCCCCTTCCCCTAACTCATTCACCCCTTTTCTTCCCTCTCACTATTCCTCCCTTTCCTTCCTTCTTACTGCTTTCCCTCTCACTCAATCCTCCTTCCCTTCAAATTCTTCCCTTCCCTCTCAGTCACTCCTCTTCCATTCCATTTCCTTTCCTTCCTTTCCCTTCCCTCTCACTCACACCTCCCCTCACTAACAACCCTCCACCTTCTCTTCCAGTATGAGTGAGGCACATGGAATGTTAAGTGATGGGGAGAGGAGGCGAAGGAGAGAGACATTCACTCCTCCTCCCTTCCCTTTCACAGCTTGCTGAGAAAAAAAATGACCCGATGGAAAACGAAGTTTTTCAGGGGATGGCCAACCCGTAGCCCGGCATAAGAAAACTAAGCACATCTCTAGGAATTACTAGGAAGGGAATGGTGAATAAAACAGAAAATGTCATAATGCCTCTGTATCGCTCCACGGTGAGACCGCACCTTGAATACTGTGTACAATTCTGGTCGCCACATCTCAAAAAAGATATAGTTGTGATGGAGAAGGTACAGAGAAGGGCAACCAAAATGATAAAGGGAATGGAACAGCTCCCCTATGAGGAAAAGCTAAAAAAGTTAGAGCTGTTCAGAATGGAGAAGAGATGTCTGAGGGGGATATGATAGAGGTCTTTAAGATCATGAGAGGTCTAGAAGGGGTAAATGTGAATCACTTATTTACTCTTTTGGATAATAGAAGGACTAGGGGCACGCCATAAAGTTAGCAAGTAGCACATTTAAAACTAATGGGAGAAAATTATTTTTCACTCAGCACACAATAAAGCTCTGGAATTTGTTGCCGGAGGATGTGGTTAGTGCAGTTAGTGTAGCTGGGTTCAAAAAAGGTTTGGATAAGCTCTTGAAGAAGTCCATTAACTGCTATTAATCAAGTTGACTTAGGGAATAGTCCCTGCTATTACTGGCATTAGTAGCATGGGATCTACTTAGTTTTTGGGTAATTGCCAGGTACTTGTAGCCTGGATTGGCCACTGTTGGAAACAGGATGCTGGGCTTAATGGACCCTTGGTCTGACCCAGTATGGCAAATTTCTTATCTTCGTAAATAAAGTTTTCCATATTAAGAACTTAATTTCTGAAGTAGCCATTGGCTCATATGGAGGCTTCACAAACTGTATCAAGTTGGTATTTAAGTCCCATTGAGGTACTATTTCCCTTACTGGAGGTCTAAGGTTGAACAGACCTTTATGAACCTAGCTACTGAGTAGATAAATTGGTATTCCATCAGTAGTGTTGTAGAAGCTGTTATTGCCCTCAAATGTGCTCTGATGAAATTTGTCTTTAGTCCAGAGTGTATGAGGTGAAGCAATGTATTGGAGTATTTTAGAAGTTGGACATGTGGTAGGTTGTTCTTCTTTATGTATGTACCAATTTGTGAATCTCCTATATTTGAAATTACAGGATTTCTTTGTAGAAGGTTTTCTTGATGCAAACAGAATTTTATTTTCTCTTTGTTACAATTAAAATTGTTTAATTATGTTGCTTTCAGTATCCATGCTGTTAATGCTAAAGACTGGAGACTGAGATGCAGGAACTTTCTGTCATATTGAATTAGCTTCTGAATTGTTGATAACCTTATTGAGCTATCCTCTGCTAATCTGATTAACCATGGCAATCAACTTTGTCTTGGCTAACTGGGGGCTATAAGGAACATTGTTCCCTTGTCATATCTCAGTTTTAGAATGGTGTTTGTTATTAGTAGAATTGGTGAGAAAACATCACCATGTCTTCATTCCATTGAATTAGAAAGGTATTCTCTACTACAGCATGTTGTGATGGCCTTTTTGAAAAATACCATGGTAGTTTGCGATTGAATGGAGATGTGAATAGGTCTATTCCTGGTGTGCCCTATGTCACAAAATGGCTCTGCAGTATATGAGCATTGAGAGATCACTGGTGCAATTGTAATTGATGGCCTAATCTTTGGCTATTAAGTTTTTTTTCCCTGGAAGCTATATTTCTGAGATCAATATTTTCCATTTGACTGCCCAGTTCCATATCGCTTTGGACTCTTTGTAGAGTTGGTAAGAACCTGTTCCTCCATGTTTGTTTATACAGAACATGGCCACTTGATTATAAGTTTGTATCTGTAGTGTTCAGTTTTTCAACCATGGCTCGGATGTCTTTAGAACATTGAACATTGCTTTCATTATTAGAAGACCGATGTGAAGCATGGATTCTTCTTGCAATCAATTCCCTTGAGTACAAATAGTGCTGAGATGTAATTTTCATCCGTAGTGTGATGCATCTGTAGTTACTATAGTTTGTATAGTTACTGGGTAAAAGTTCTGACCATATATCTAGTTTCTCTTGATTGTCTACCATATGAATGAATCCTTTATTTCATTTTTTTATCTAGATTTTATAACATAGCAGTTCACTTTCTCTTCAGATACCATTGCACTTGTCTCATTTTGAGTTGTGCTAATGGTGTTATATGTGTCCTAGTAGTCTCATGAACTTCTTGGCTATTATCTATTTCCTCGATTTCATCTCCTGTGCTAAACTGATTAGTTTTTTTTCATTTTCTTCATTGGTAGATATAAGAACATAAGAACATGCCATACTGGGTCAGACCAAGGGTCCATCAAGCCCAGCATCCTGTCTCCAACAGTGGTCAATCCAGGCCATAAGAACCTGGCAAGTATCCAAAAACTAAGTCTATCCCATGTTACTGTTGCTAGTAATAGCAGTGGCTATTTACTAAGTCAACTTAATTAATAGCAGGTAATGGACTTCTCCTCCAAGAACATATTCAATCCTTTTTTAAACCCAGCTACACTAGCTACACCCAGAGTTTAATTGTGCATTGAATGAAAAATAACTTTTTCTGATTAGTTTTAAATGTGCCACATGCTAACTTCATGGAGTGCTCCCTAGTCCTTCTATTATCTGAAAGAGTAAATAACCGATTCACATTTACCCGTTCTAGACCTCTCATGATTTTAAACACCTCTATCATATCCCCCCTCAGCCGTCTCTTCTCCAAGCTGAAAAGTCCTAACCTCTTTAGTCTTTCCTCATAGGAGAGCTGTTCCATCCCCTTTATCATTTTGGTCACCCTTCTCTGTACCTTCTCCATCGCAACTATATTTTTTTTCAGATGTGGTGCCCAGAATTGTACACAGTATTCAATGTGCAGTCTCACCATGGAGCGATACAGAGGTATTATGACATTTTCCGTTTTATTCACCATTCCCTTTCTAATAATTCCCAACTTTCTGTTTGCTTTTTTGACTGCCGCAGCACACTAAACCGACTATTTCATTGTGTTATCCACTATGACGCCTAGATCTCTTTCTTGGGTGGTATCTCCATATCCTAATATGGAACCTAACATTGTGTAACTATAGCACGGGTTATTTTTCCTTATATGCATCACCTTGCACTTATCCACATTAAATTTCATCTGCCATTTGAATGCCCAATTTTCCAGTCTCACAAAGTCTTCCTGCAATTTATCACAATCTGCTTGTGATTTAACTACTCTGAATAATTTTGTATCATCTGCAAATTTGATTACCTCACTCGTTGTATTTCTTTCCAGATCATTTATAAATATATTGAAAAGTATAGGTCTCAATACAGATCCCTGAGGCACTCCACTTCCCACTTCCTTCCACTGAGAAAATTGTCCATTTAATCCTACTCTCTGTTTCCTGTCTTTTAGCCAGTTTGTATTAATCCATGAAAGGACATCACCACCTATCCCATGACTTTTTACTTTTCCTAGAAGCCTCTCATGAGGAACTTTGTCAAACGCCTTCTGAAAATCCAAATACACTACATCTACCGATTCACTTTTATCCTCATGTTTATTAACTCCTTCAAAAAAGTGAAGCAGATTTGTGAGGCAAGACTTGGCTTGGGTAAAGCCATGCTGTCTTTGTTCCATTAAACCATGTCTTTCTATATGTTCTTTGATTTTGATATTTAGAACACTTTCCACTATTTTTCCTGGCACTGAAGTCAGGCTAACCGGTCTGTAGTTTCCTGGATCGGGGCGATCCAGGAAATGGAGCTCTTTTTAAATATCGGGGTTATATTAGCCACCCTCCAGTCTTCAGGTACAATGGATGATTTTAATGATAGGTTACAAATTTTTACTAATAGGTCTGAAATTTCATTTTTGAGTTCTTTCAGAACCCTGGGGTATATACCGTCCAGTCCAGGTGATTTACTACTCTTCAGTTTGTCAATCAGGCCTTCCACATCTTCCAGGTTCACCGTGATTTGGTTCAGTCCATTTGAATCATTACCCATGAAAACCTTCTCCGGTTCAGATATCTCCCCAACATCTTCTTCAGTAAACACTGAAGCAAAGAATTTGTTTAATCTTTCCGCGATGGCCTTATCTTCTCTAGGTGCCCCTTTAACCCATCGATCATCTAACGGTTCAACTGACTCCCTCACAGGCTTTCTGCTTCAGATATATTTAAAAAAGTTTTTACTGTGAGATTTTGTCTCTGTGGCCAACTTCTTTTCAAATTCTCTCTTAGCCTGTCTTATTAATGTCTTACATTTAACTTGACAACGCTTATGCATTATCCTATTTTCTTCTGTTGGATCCTCCTTCCAATTTTTGAATGAAGATCTTTTGGGTAAAATAGCTTCTTTCATCTCACTTTTTAACCATGCTGGTAATCGTTTCCTTCCTTCTTTCTTAATGTGTGGAATACATCTGGACTGTGCTTCTAGGATGGTATTTTGTAACAATGACCACTCCTCTTGTACACTTTTTACCTTTGTAGCTGCTTCTTTCATTTTTTTTCCTATTATTCTCATTTTATCAAAGTTTCCCTTTTGAAAGTTTAGCATGAGAGCCATGGATTTGCTTACTGTCCCCCTTCCCCTCTTAAATGCTTTTCCTTTACCATATTCAACTATGCACCTATGAACTCCAGATGCTGTCTTGGCCTGCATATTGATTTTTTGTAATTGACTAAGAATCTGAGGTAGTACATTTTTTATATAAGTAGATTTTGAGTCATCTATTGAGTCTTCATAGGATAGACTTGATATTAGCCAGTCTAAGTTTGGAAATACTAGTATGTTCTCTTTTCTCATATGAGCATTGGTGAATACTCTGAGGGCTGTTGCAAGTCTAAAAGATAGCACTCTATATTGTAGGGATGTGAATCGTTTTAGGACGATTAAAATTATCGTCCGATAATTTTAATATCGTCTTAAACCGTTATGGAACACAATACAATAGAGATTCTAACGATTTATCGTTATAAATCGTTAGAATCGTGAGCCGGCACACTAAAACCCCCTAAAACCCACCCCCGACCCTTTAAATTAAATCCCCCACCCTCCCGAACCCCCCCCCCAATGACTTAAATAACCTGCGGGTCCAGCGGCGGTCCGGAACGGCAGCGGTCCGGAACGGGCTCCTGCTACTGAATCTTGTTGTCTTCAGCCGGCGCCATTTTCCAAAATGGCGCCGAAAAATGGCGGCGGCCATAGACGAACACGATTGGACGGCAGGAGGTCCTTCCGGACCCCCGCTGGACTTTTGGCAAGTCTTGTGGGGGTCAGGAGGCCCCCCCCAAGCTGGCCAAAAGTTCCTGGAGGTCCAGCGGGGGTCAGGGAGCGATTTCCCGCCGCGAATCGTTTTCGTACGGAAAATGGCGCCGGCAGGAGATCGACTGCAGGAGGTCGTTCAGCGAGGGTTCCGGCGCCTCGCTGAACAACCTCCTGCAGTCGATCTCCTGCCGGCGCCATTTTCCGTACGAAAACGATTCGCGGCGGGAAATCGCTCCCTGACCCCCGCTGGACCTCCAGGAACTTTTGGCCAGCTTGGGGGGGGGCCTCCTGACCCCCACAAGACTTGCCAAAAGTCCAGCGGGGGTCCGGAAGGACCTCCTGCCGTCCAATCGTATTCGTCTATGGCCGCCGCCATTTTTCGGCGCCATTTTGGAAAATGGCGCCGGCTGAAGACAACAAGATTCAGTAGCAGGAGCCCGTTCCGGACCGCTGCCGTTCCGGACCGCCGCTGGACCCGCAGGTTATTTAAGTCATTTGGGTGGGGGATTTAATTTAAAGGGTCGGGGGTGGGTTTTAGGGGGTTTTAATGTGCCGGTTTTGCGATTTTACGTTTTTTTGATTTTTCACGATTTTTCACGATATTTTACCCCCCCAAACGGCAACAATACGATTCCCTCCCCCTCCCAGCCGAAATCGATCGTTAAGACGATCGAGGACACGATTCACATCCCTACTATATTGGTAATGTCTTTTAGGATAGATCTTAGATATTTCCAGTGAGACCTATTGATTGGGATGTTCACACAGGTGTCTTTTAGATCCAAAGATACTGGCCAGACACTTTTTTTTATAGGACTGGTAATATCGTTCCTATTGACTTCATCTTGAACTTTTATCTTTTTAGAAAGATGTCAAATCTTTTGAGATCTAGTATTGGATGTAGATCACTTGTTTTATATTTTTCAGAATTAGGAAGTATTTTGATACTTCCTGTTCCCCTTTGTGATTTGGGAACAGGTTGAACTGCATTCAATTGAAGAAATGATTGCAACTCTTTCTGTAGTATGGAGATTTGCTCTTTTGAGTGTTGCTTGTAATGTGGTGGGTTTGTGAGTGATAAGTTTTCAAAATTTTGAAAGTATCCTTTGTTTTTGTTTTTTTTTAATTCATTTGTCTTTTGTTATTCGACTCCAGTGATTCTTGAAAATTTATAAGTTTCCCCCTGCTTCCAGCTCTGGAAATGCATTTTGTTGAAAGCTTGCATTGGAGACAAAAAGATGGTGTAGATCTCTGTGGAGGTTGCTGGCTCTGTCTCTGTTGAGATTTTTTATGGTTTTATTGTCTAGATTGTGATTGCTAAGCTTCCGACTGTGCTGGTGTTGCTGCTGTATCATAATAGGACATTGTCTATAAGAGTACTAGGAGTTATAGATATATGGCCTCTTGGTCTTGTTTGAACCTCTTCTATGTTGTGGATTCCTGTTGAGAAGAAGTCAGAGATTGAAGAGGTGCATTTTGATTCTTTATCACCTCTAGTGTCTTTTTCACCTTATTCGCAAATAAATTGTCTACTGCACAAGGTGTATCTGTCAGTTTTTCATGGACATCATCTCTGAGACCTGATGCCCTTATCCATGCTAGTCTTCTTGATGCTATGGTTGTTGCAGGTACCCTTGTAGCTGTATCAAAGGAATCGTAAATTGCCCATATTATATGTGTCTCACAGTCTTTTGTGTCTGCCATGTTTTCATTGAAAGAACGTTGTTCTGGTAAATTTTTAGAATGTTTGTGGAGTCTTTCAAGGTTATTGAAAAGATATTGTATCATTTTGATTTGCTGCACAGCAATCCTTACTTGCAAGGTTGCTCCTTGCTTTTTTTTTTTTTAAACTAATTATGGCCCAGATTTTCAAAGGGTTACGCATGTAAATCCTCAGAATTTACGCGTGTAACCACTCCTGCGCGCACCAAGCCTATTTTGCATAAGCCCTGGGATGCGCGCAAGTCCTGGGACGCGCGTATGTCCCGGGCCTTTGTGAAAGAGGCAGGCAGGGGGTGGGCCGGGGCAGGACCGAGGCCTCTGGTACAGCGGCCATGCCAGGGGATCATGTGCCCGCACTTGGCCGGCGCGCACAACCTACGCCTGCCCGGAGGCAGGCGCAACTTATTAAACAAAGGTTAGGGGGGGTTTAGATAGGGCTGGGGGGGCGGGTTAGGTAGGGGAAGGGAGGGGAAGGTGTGGGGGGGGGCAGAAGGAAAGTTCCCTCTGAGACTGCTCCGATTTTGGAGCAGCCTTGGAGGGAACGGGGAAAGCCATCGGGGCTCCCCTAGGGCTCGGCGCGCGCAAGGTGCACAAGTGTGCAACCCCTTGTGTGTGCCGACCCCAGATTTTATAACATGCATGCGGCCCTGTATAAATGATCTGTGGTCCTTTCCTTGGAGGAGAATTCAAGAAAACTTTTGCCTTTTTGGCTTTCTTCATCGCCGATTCTATAATAATGGAAACATGAGGGAGTTGTACTTTCTCATGACCTGGGCATTTTTGTATTCTGTACTTAACATCCACATTTTAAGCTACCAGTGGTCCAGAGAAAGGTGACTTCCAGATTTTAGTTTGAACTTTCAATAGCATGTCATTGCTTCAGTGGCTAGATGAAGCATAGCACATCTTCAAGTCGGTAATATCTTCTGCGTCCTTTTCTAAGCGGAATGGTATTGCCTCTGACATCTTTTGTAGAAAATTTGGGTATGTGGAGTCTTCTGGTGGAGTTAAACTCCTAGGTTGTTCTGACATTGAGTCCAATGATGGATGTGGGAAACAGTATATCTGTTTCTATTTTAATAACTTCATTTGAACTGCATGGATGGATCCTTTAGCTGGCACTCAGGAGCACATAGGAAATGAGAGATGGACTCTTTCTGGAAGCAACCCCTCTTCAATATCTCTGCCTCCCCATGGATAGCATTTACATTCTCAGTTCCAGGGCTCCCAGTGGGGGGGGGGGGGGGGGATAATAAATTCCATGGCCCTTTTGAAACAGTACATTACAAGTCCCACTTCTTCCTAATAAACAGCACTATTAATTATCACAGTCTGTTGAGCCACAAAACACACAGAAAAGCAAAGTGGTTTCCAACTTTTTTTTACTAATTGTTGATTAGATGACTGGAGAATATTTACAGCTTCATTTCTTGTTCAAATAAAGTCAATAAATAATAGGACAGTAGAAGAATGAATAAACTTGTGACCTTACTTCTGTAGCAAAGTTTCTTTTTGATTCCCAGTTTGATCCCTGCTTCTCTCCACTGTAGAATGGTCAGAATAAAGTCCCAATATATTATTAGATCACAGTCCCAGTTCTCATACCTTTCCTGAAGTCGTGTCAAATACTTTAACTCCTAATGCAGTACCAGAAGGGCATTCTCCTCTAAAACAAAACCCTGCTTGAATCCACAGCACACCCAGTTCTCAACATCTTCAGCTCCTTTTGTTTTCTGCAATGGGCAGAATCCCTTCCAAGATGATTCCTCCACGCTTCAGATTCTTTCATAGTGAAAGACATCTCTCTCCCAATGTAGAGGGTGTTGAGTCCCTGGTACCAAAAGCATCCAGCTCCAAAAAATAACTCCAAATTGGGAAAAATCAATTCAGAGACAGGAAAGATGGTGTAAACAGTACACCCTTGGGCTCCAAATTATCTCAGGCACTGTCATGTGTGTAGCCAGATGGTAAGGCTTTTGGGGTTTCCACTTTTAAAGATAGTATGGAGATAGTTTGCACACCCAGAGTGTCTTCTCCAGAAAATAAATCAAAATAGAAAAATGATTTCACAGGCACTTAAAGGATTTTATTTTGCTGACAAATGGATAATTTTCTAGGTTCTTCACCTCTAGAAACAAGTGTAATTATTGAACAAACAAACTTTTCAATAATGTCAATAATTTCAATGAGAAATAATTTACTTCTGGGGCACAAAAACAATTTTTCATATGTGGGTCATTCTAATTCTTAACACCATTTGGAATAGAAATCAGTTCCTGTACAAAGATTACTTGTTTATGAAAACAAATGTTGAATTTCAGCTTTAATTCAAGAAATCTGATTCTTTATGTTAACTTGTTATTACAAGCTCTTTAGGAAATTCTGGAATTCTCCAGGTAAGTATTAACAGCTTTTATCTTTATACTGTTTTAACTCAATGACTTTGACCTTTTGTATGTCTATGTGTGTTGCATTAGTGCAGTTTACCAAAATTGTGTCATAGTTTGTTGGTGCGCAATTATCTTTAATTGCTGAGTAATAATTTTTTAGAGAGCTGCTTGTGAACGCTGGGTAGAGAGCACTGACCCCGGAATGATGTGACGCATTTGTGGCATGTGATCGAGGAATAGCTCACACTGCTTGATGGCGCAGTCTGGGCTTGATCTACCATTCTTGACCCTGAAGTCTCAGGATACAATGGTTTACCTACTATACTATCTCAAACCAAATCAATAATATAGACTGACTGCCTCACACCGCCAATCTTCTGCAGTCTATAATGTTACTAGTGTGTGTGTATAAATGAGACTGGAGGTCTTGCTAATAGAAATCAAAAAAATAATTATCTCAACCCTATCTAAGGTTGCTGGGTTTGAGAGAATTCACAAAGTAAAGAAAACATTTAATCACTCTCTCTTTCCCTCACATTCCACACTTATTTTGCCAATAAAGGCAGGAACAAGTTGTAGGACTTCTATATTACATGTTATGTCAAATTATTTTTTTTCCTCTAAGGAAGCAACACAGGGGTACCTTTATTTACAGGTCCTGTGATTAAACACTGTAGCACCTTTATCTATAGGTGGAGTATACACAATCTGAAATCTGTGGAACTTAATGAAAATTGTGCTTTCTGAGGTAGTTTACACTTCAGTTAAATCAGCTCAGAATCAGACTATCAATCATCCACTTTTCTCACATCCACTTATCTATCAAAGCTGGCAAAATACCATGGACCAGCTATAGGAAGTTATCCCTAATTTTAAAAACATAAGAACATAAGAAATTGCCATGCTGGGTCAGACCAAGGGTCCATCAAGCCCAGCATCCTGTTTCCAACAGAGGCTAAACCAGGCCACAAGAACCTGGCAATTACCCAAACACCAACAAGATCCCATGCCACTGATGCAATTAATAGCAGTGGCCATTCCTCAAGTAAACCTGATTAATAGCAGTTAATGTACCTCTCCTCCAAGAACTTATCCAAACCCTTTTTAAACCCAGCTATGCTAACTGCACTAACCACATCCTCTGGCAACAAACTCCAAACCCAATTGTGCGTTGAGTAAAAAAGAACTTTCTCCAATTAGTCTTAAGTTAGCTACTTGCTAACTTTATGGAATGCCCCCTACTCCTTCTATTATTCGAAAGTGTAAATAACCGATTCACATCTGCTCATTAAAGACCTCTCATGATCTCATTCTGTTTGCTTTTTTGACTGCTGCATCACACTGAGCCGACAATTTTAAAGTATTATCCACTATGATGCCTAGATCTTTTTCCTGGGTGGAAGTTCCTAATATGGAACTTGATATCGTGTAACTACAGCAAGAGTTATTTTTCCCTATGTGCAACACCTTGCACTTGTCCACATTAAATTTCATCTGCCATTTGGATGCCCAATCTTCCAGTCTTGCAAGGTCCTCCTGTAATGTATCACAATCCGCTTGTGATTTAACTACTCTGAATAATTTTGTATTGTCTGCAAATTTGAATACCACACTTGTCGTATTCCTTTCCAGATCATTTATATATATATTGAAAATCACCGGTCCAAGTACAGATCCCTGAGGCACTCAACTGTCTACCCTTTTCCACTGAAAAAATTGACCATTTAATCCTACTCTCTGTTTCCTGTCTTTTAACCAGTTTGTAATCCACGAAAGGACATCGCCTCCTATCCCATGACTTTTTAGTTTTCTTAGAAGTCTCTCATTCCTTACCTCAGAAAAGGATTAGAATTACAATAAGCACCATTTTCACCTACTGTCATAACAGCTCTGCCGGCAGCCTATAGCACATAGCTCTCTCAGACTGCACATGCTTTCTCTGCCTCAGACTGCAACACATAGCCCTGCCTCAGGCTCCACGTGCTTTCTCTAGCCTCAGTCAGCAACGCACAGCCCTGCTTCTGGTTTCCAGCACAGTAGCTCTCCCTGCAGCCTCCAGGCACACAGTTCTGCCTCAGTCTGCATAGCTCTCCTTGCAGTTTCTAACACAGCCTCTTTCTGTAGTCTCCATGTGCATTCTGAAAAAATCCTCAGAAGAGATCCTTACTCCTCTGAAGTCTCTTTAAGAAATAGTTCTCATCTACTTAAAAAAACCCTTTCTTATCCCTCAAGAAACCATTTAAAAACATCTTGACTAAGAAGCACAGCTTTCAAAATAATTTTAAGGATGTTTAAAACATTCTTTTAAGGCAAATAACGTCTTTAATCTTTCTGTGCTTTGCCTCAACTTGGTGTTATTACACAGACCTAATCACTCTGCTGCCTTGCATAGACCCTAGGGTGGGCTAGCGTTACCATGGCATTGTCTATAGGATGGCAAAGAGTTTTCTTTTTTTTTTCTCTCTGAGAACTGGAAAATGAAACCAATAAGAAAACTTCACTTGCACAGTTCAAAATCATACCAAACTTTCAGATTAGCTTCTAAATAAATCTAACAGTAGTCCTGTGTCTTTTCATGACCATTTTAGTTATTTTAACATTTTTACAGCTAATTATAATTTTAACTTACATAATAAAATTGTTCTCCCAAACTAAGGGTTAAATCCATATTTATATGATCTCATCTGGTGATCACCACCAAACCCCAGTTTCTGACAGGTTTTTGTCACCTTTTAAACTTTAATTTTTCCTACAGGCACTGTGTAGGCAGTACTTGCTAACATCATTGCCCCAAGTCTGTGAGGACCTCCAGGCCTGCACTATAATCATGCTGGGGCTTTGGTTACAGCCCTGACACTCTCTGCTGGCTTAAGCTGGCAGCAGCAGCATTCCCAGCTCTGCTGCTGCAGTGTGGCACCAGCCACTCTGAGCTGCATTTATCTATTTTTTTAAAAAACTCATTGCAGCACTTCTGGGCTTTCTCTGGCTGCCAAGAGCTCCACAGGCTCCCATGGCCTCAGCAACAATTGGCAGGTATTTATTTTAATTTTATTTATCCCATTAACAATGGAAACACTTCCTTGTCTCCCAAACTGAGGAGATAGTCCAAAATAGTTAGATTAAAGTTGAAACTCTTCTGCATTATGTCTCTGATGGTCCATCCTCTGAAGGAGAGATAGTACACTGCAGGTCTTCTCTATCCCATGATCCAGCCTTGAACTCAGAGATGCACCAATCCACTATAACAAAGGGAATCAGGCTCTCACGGAGAATTCTCCAAAATGGATTAAAAGAGTAAAACAAATGGGATTACACATGCAGTCAGACCCTTAAGGGAAAAGAAAGACTCCATTCTCTTCAATAATTAAGGAAAACTAAAGAGTAGAAGACTAAAAGCTCCTGTCCTCTTGACAGGCTAACTAACAATGGGGTAGATTTTCAAAAAACGCGAATAGGCGTACTTTTGCTGGCGCATCAGGCGCCAGCAAAAGTACGCTGGATTTTAGTAGATACGCGGGGAGCCGCGCATATCCACTAAAATCCTGGATCGGCGCGCGCAAGGCTATGAATTCTGTATAGCCGGCGCGTGCCGAGCCGCGCAGCCTACCCCCATTCCCTCCAAGGCCGCTCCGAAATCGGAGCGGCCTTGGAGGGAATCCTCTAACGCCCTCCCCTCACCTTCCCCTCCCTTCCTCTACCTAACCCACCCGCCCGGCCCTGTCTACACCCCCCCCTTACCTTTCTCCGGGGATTTACGCCTCCCGGAGGGAGAAGTAAATCCCCGCGCGCCAGCGGGTCTCCTGCGCGCCGGGCCGCGACCTGGGGGCGGGTACGGAGGGCGCGGCCATGCCCCCGGACCGACCCGGGCCGTAGCCACGCCCCCGTACCCGCCCCCAAAACGCTGCCGACACGCCCCCGAAACGCCGCGACGACTGGGCCCGCCCCCCGACACGCCCCCGACATGCCCCCCTCGGAGAACCCCGGGACTTACGCGAGTCCCGGGGCTCTGCGCGCGCCGGTAGGCCTATGTAAAATAGGCTCACCGGCGCGCAGGGCCCTGCTCGCCTAAATCCGCCCGGTTTTGGGCGGATTTAGGCGAGCAGGGCTCTGAAAATCCGCCCCATTATGCGAGGACTGTTGATGCTTGAGGATGATAAAGAGCTAGACTACACCATCTGCAGCTTCCACATGGGAGATTAAAACCCACAACTCTATTGACTACATCTGCATTGGACCTTCCCAGCAATTTAGTACATTCCTTTTTGGGAGGGAAACTAAATATAGGTTGATATATATTAAACCGTTTCAGATTTGTTCTCCGCTTCTCTTATATTCTCTTCTTGTCTCAAAATAAGAGGATGGAAGTTTTGATTGTAGCTGCTCCCACAATTTCTCTAGTATGGGTTGAGTTGAGGATTTTTGTTGACTAGGCACCTGTTTCATGCATATGATTACAAAGTCTTCTCATTATCTCTATATGAATGCATGACATTCTTGTATTGCTTGCCCTGTGATCACATCTTTTAAGCATCCTTTTCACTCCTGGACTTTTCTGTGAAGAAAGCTTTTTTTTTTTTTTTGTAGTGTGCTCACTACTGGACTTGGTTTTCCAAACTCCATGCTTCAGGGTCTTTTGGTCCTTTTCTGTCAGTTCACTACTGCCAGGAACACTGGGAACAAGAGAAGAGCAATGCTGCTGCTCTACCATGGCTATGTCAGCTGCAAAGGACAGAGAATGAGGATGATGGCACTAGCATATGATGCCTGCGTGATGCACAAATTCTGGATAATAGAAGTTTTGGCAAATAATGGATCAGGGCATGGGACTGCAATATTTTTTTTCAGATAATGATTCTTTGGATAAAATATGCTGTACTATACAAGGAATGAAACATAAACCTCATCATATATATGTTATAGGAAAACTGCAAATTTTTTTTTTTTTTAGAAAGTAATTTTTATTGAGAGAACAACCAACAAAACAGTCAGTAACACATAAAGCTGAAGACCCCCAACAATTTGAGTTTCAATTTTTCGTTACCATGCCCCCCCAGTAGCAAGCCCCCCCTAGAGACCCCCCCCCCATCCCTCCCTCCCCCCCAGCACAAAGATCAGCAAATAACAGAAAACAAAGATACAAATCATACAATCTGGGCGTACATGTTGAAATGAGAATAAGCTTGTACGGTGCTCTGGAGTCACCCTGGCATTGGGTTCAGCAGACCTGGAGATCCACTGTGGAGCACACCCAACCTTCGGGAGTTAAAGGGCAATAAGAAACAGGACAAAGTCCCTCATTCTTTTGGCTAGTAAAATAAAGAAATCTAAGTGCCAAAATATCAAACAAAATGTCACAATACCAAAAGTCAGACTCTCGATCTACGTAGGACTGGGAACATCACTCGTAAGAGGTGAGAGTTGCTGAACAGACGTTGGAAGAACAGCATAGTATGCCCGCCAAATGTCACAGAAATGCCTCTTCTTACTAGGTGGGTATTTCCTGTACAAAGAGCCGTGCTCCAACTGGTAAAGTTCCATCATAAGATGGGACCATTGCTGACGTGTGGGCACATTGGGTTCAATCCATTTCAATAATATACATTTCTTAGCAATGAGACAGGCTTTAGACACCAAAAGAACATTGTCTACAGAAACACTGGAGTCTCCCACCTCAATATTTAACAGGCAGAAAGAACAAGACCAAACAATATCAGACCCCAACATGGCGGAGAGCGCGTTCCTGACGTCCTCCCAAAACGCCTGGATATATCTGCAGGTCCACAAACAATGTATCAGAGTCGCTCTGGAGTGCTGACATTTTAGGCAATCATCTGTCGAGACGAGACCCATGATCCTGGCTCTGGCCGGAGAAATAATGGTCCTGTGAAAGACCCGTTGTTGAAGTTCACAAAGAGTACTGTTGGTTACCATTTTGGGGATAGAAGCATAGGCATCTTTCAGCATCAATACCGTCAAGGTCTCTCCACAGTCCTGCGACCATTTAGGTAGCAAAGACGGGTAGATGGTATAATCGTGGGTAGCACACAAATAAGAATATAAACAGGATAAAGATGCAGTATTAGTGCGAAAACAAGTCATCAGATTGGAAAATTGCGGAGAATCAATACCCCCAGAGATCCCCTTCATCACAGTATTGTAAGCTGCCCTGAGACTACTATACAATAAAAAATGGCTGGGCCGCATGCCCAGCTGCTCCTGGCATTGTTGAAAGGAGCGTATGTGACCCGTAGGAGGTAGGCACAATTCCCCCAAAGGCCATCCATTAGCGATAGGGAGATTAAAAGCTTTAGGAGGGAGAGGGGTGATGGCAATAAGGCTGGCGAGAGGGAAATATGGAGATACTCTAACAGGGAGACCCAGCTTAGAACGAACTTGAGACCAAATCTTCCGCATGGTTCTAACCATCCCAAATCGAAGCTGACGTTCAAGTTGCCCCGCTGACTGGTTATGTAAAACAAAGCGAGGGTCCAGCGGACCACACATGGCCCTTATCAAAGGCGTATCAGTGTAGTGGGAAGAGCCGAAAAGCCAATCCCCCAAAAACCGAAGATTGGCTGCCTGAGAGTATCCCATAAAATCCGGGAGCCCTAACCCACCCTGGACTCTAGGAGCCCTCAATGTACTGTAGGCCAATCGCGCCCTTTTCCCCCTCCACACAAAAGCTCTGATGGCCGCTTGCAATTTACAATTGTCCCTGTTAGTTAGCATGTAGGGAAGCATGGAAAGTAAGTATAGTAAACGAGGGGCGAGCACCATCTTGACCAGAGCAATTCTGCCTTGTAGCGACAATGGTAAATTATGCCAACTCTTAAGGGTAGAGAGAAGCTTATCAATTGCAGGAGGAATATTAAGAGCATACCAAGTGGCGGGGTCGGGATGGATCTTTATCCCCAGATATTTTATTGTGGGCCCCGCCCATTTCACAGGGAAATTCGACCAATCGCCCGCCAACTGTCCAGATATCTCAAGGGCCTCCGTCTTGTCTAAATTGAGTTTAAAACCGGAGAGGACTTGGTAGTGAGAAAATATCTGCAAAGCTGCAGGGAGGGCAGTACGGGCCCGCGTAAGAAGGAGAAGAATGTCATCTGCAAAGAGCAGAGTCTTGTAGACCTGGTCCCCTACCGGGATCCCCTCCACCCCCGTAGAGTGTTGCAAGGCACAAACCAGGGGCTCCACCGTTATTTAAGCAAGCCTTCCCAGATCCATATTGAAAGACAGTAACATCTTATAAGACACTACACAATATTATGTAAATTATTAATGTAAATAATTCATCTTTACTACTCAACTATCTTACTCTAATTCTCTCCCCAGTTTTATGACCCTGTTGTAATGTAACTTTTATTTCTTTGCACTTGTTTATGTTCTGTTTTTGTGCACACCCTCTTGTTATTTGTAAACCGGCATGATGGGGTTCCTAATCTCGAATGCCGGTATAGAAAAATCTATAAATAAATAAATAATAAATAAAAATAATAAATAAGATAAATAACAGGGGAGAAAGGGGACACCCTTGCCTGGTACCCCTTTCCAAACAAAACTCCGGAGAGAGCAGACCATTAACCAAAACCCTCGCTGTGGGATTGGAGTAAAGAAGGGTGATATAGTCAAAAATCCACCCCGTAAACCCCATCTTAGCGAGAACCTGTTTTAGGAAGGGCCAGGCTACCCTGTCGAACGCCTTCTCTGCGTCGCAGGTCACAATCAGTGGATCAACGAGAGAAGAATTTTGGCAATTCTCCAGGGCAGCCTGTACCTTATGTATATTGACCGCCGACCGCCTACCCGACACAAAACCCACCTGCCCCGGGGAAATGAGCAGAGGCATGAGAGTCTGCAATCTCGTGGCCAATATTTTAGCATACAGTTTGATATCTAAGTTCAGAAGGGATATCGGCCTATACGAGGAGGCCAATAAGGGATCCCGACCCGGCTTGGGTAATACAACAATCGTTGCTGAACGGAGCGTAGCCGGCATAGAGCCCTGTGACGCCATCTCCTCAAACAAGGATTGCAAAATTGGGGCAATATCCTGCGACAAGGCCTTGTAAAATGTCGCAGACATGCCATCGGGGCCGGGTGCTTTATGCTCTTTTAGGGCCTTGATAGCCAACAAGACTTCAGAGATGTTAATGGGCTTATTCAGAGAGAGGCACTGCGCCTCCGTTAAAGTTGGTAGAGGGAGGTGGCGTAAGAAATCTGTAATCGCCAATTCATCCACTGGCTCCGCGGAGTATAAGGTATGGTAATAATCAGAAAACAACTGGGCAATATCTGTAGACTGAGATTTTACGGCCCCCCCCAGGAGCCCTCAGATTGGCTATAAATTTAGAAGATTCCTGAGCCTTTAAAATACGCGCCAATAATCCACCCGCTTTGTTCCCATATTGGAAAAAAGTATACTGCCTGAAGCGTAAGGACTTCTCTGCTCTGGCATGTATAAGGTTGTTCAGTGTTAACTGAACCGCCTTGTATTGCGAGAGCACCTTCTCACTTCCCCCAGTATTCATCTGACGTTTAAGAGCTCGCAATTGTTTCTCTAAGGAAATAATGGCCAATGCTGCAGTCCTTTTTTTGTGGCTGGCATAACTGATGATCTCCCCCCTCAGGACAGATTTGGCAGTCTCCCACAGTAAGACAGGGTCATTGATATGCTGTGCGTTGAAGGACATAAAATCTTGCCATTTACCCCGCAAAAATTTAGGAAAATCAGGATCAGTGGTCAGATGAGAGGGCAATCGCCATTGCCTAGGAGTAGCGGAGTCTGAGATACAGAAATCACCGACCACGGGACAGTGATCCGAGATCACCAAGGACTCGATAGAGGCCCTTTCAAATTTAGGAAAGAGGCTTTCAGAGACTAACAAGTAGTCAATGCGAGTACGCGTGGAGTGAGCCCGTGCCAGATGAGTAAAGTCGTGTTCCCCTGGGTGTAAAACCCTCCACAGGTCCATCAACTGTAAATGTTTACACAGAAAAACCGGCCCTTTTCTCTCACTGAGGGGATGCCCGCCCAAAGCAGGAGACCGATCCAATTGAGGGTCAGTAACTATGTTTAAGTCCCCACCCAGAACAATAGGGCAGGAGCCAAATTTTGATAATCTGGACATGAGATTACAAAAAAAGGCATGGTCATACGAGTTTGGAGCATAAACAGACACTAAAACTATAGAGGTACCCATCAGATCCCCGTGTACTATGAGATATCGCCCAGCAGGATCCGCCTCCGTATCTTTCACCTTAAAAGCAGTATTTTTGTTGACAAGAATAGCAACCCCCCTGCTCTTTGTCGTTCCTGTGGCATAAAAAACTTGGGCCACCCATTTTTTCCTGAGTTTAACCACCTCGCCAGAAGATAAATGTGTCTCCTGCAGGAAAGCGACACTGGCATGTAATTTCTGGAGACGTGCAAGCACCTTCTCCCTCTTAATCGGGGTGCCCAAACCCGCCACGTTCCAGGATATGAATTTTAGTCCCATGACAAGGAGCAAAAGGATATTTCTAGCAGATTCCCAGACAGCCAAAAAATACGTCGCCTCCAGGCCTGCACGTACCCCATTACAAGCTTCATAATACAGACAGGTATGACATCCCAGACAAAAAAACACCTACTGATCTTTGTATTCCCCAATCCAAACCCCGCTGCCTCCCTCCCCCCTCCCAACCCATTTCCTGACTTATCAAAGCCCAAACAAGACATGAGCAAATATTGTACCCCAACCCAGAAACTGAGCATCCACAAATACCCCCCCACAAGCATGAACATCATAACAGGAGTCACTGTATCCTCAGTGTGCTCGACCACCACCCCGAACAACTTCTCCACAACAAGATAGCCAGACTCAATAATGATTATTTCGGGCTCTATGATCCTTCCAACTCAATTGGAAAAACTGGCCAGAGTCAATATTTGGGAAGGAATAAAATAGTAATAGACAACACCAAAAGCAAAAAGCAAGGCAACACCCGTAATTTAGCCAAGTCATATGCATAGTCCACTTCAAGCACCATGAGCCCATAGTGAGATAAATCTCAAAACTAAAAAATACAAAAATAAAAGTCCAGGGCTCCCTGTCAGAAAATAAACTGGCATGGGATCACCCAGCCCGGAGATTAATGCCCTCCGTCGCCCGATGAGTCTGGCAAACAGCAAATTAGGACTAACACCCTCCTCCAAAAATCAGTAGCAAAGTCATGGAACCTCTGCAGCTGGTAAATCCTGTAAAGTTTGAACATACACTTTCGCTTCCTCAGCGGAGGAAAAAGACTGCGAGGATCCCTGATAGGAAATGCGTAGTTGAGCCGGGTATAAGAGCGAAAAGCGAATTTTCTTGGCAATGAGTGCAGAGCAGACCTCATGAAATGCTTTCCGCTTGGTAGTAACCGCAGGCGAGAAATCCTGAAATACCAAAATTTTTGAAGTCTCATACAAAAATTCTTTTTGCCTGCGGTAATGTTGCAAAACTAAGGATTTGTGAGCAAAATGTAAGAAGCGGGCAATAATCACCCTAGGCCTGCGATTTTGCTCTCCATCAGGTCTCCTACCTATTCTATGAGCACGCTCAAGCAGCCCCCCGGAAGGAGAGGCCAGAGAGGGAACAAGGCCCAGCAGCCATGCTTCCAGCAGGTGAGGAAGATCCGCTTCTGCCAGAGACTCAGGAAACCCCACAAAGCGCATATTGTTGCGGCGAGAGCGGTTCTCTAGATCATCCAGCTTATCCGCGGTGATTAGCGCTGCCTTTTCCAGATCTGCTACTTTTCGCTCGAGCGCGCCCACATCGTCCTCCACGAGGCCAACCCGTCCTTCAACGTGCTCAATGCGGGAATCAAAATCAGTTAGGGAGGCTCTCACCTCTGCGATCTGTTCGGACAGCTGGTGAAGCCGAACATCCAGCGCGGCCACTACCGCCTGAGAGATTTTGTCCTCCAGGGACTCAGCGGGTAAAGCGGGCTCCTCCTGAGCTGCGGCGGCCATTTTGGAATCGGGGGGCCTCGCTTTTTCTTTTTCTTTGCGCGCTGTCCTCGTCGCCATAGAAAGAAAGATAGTCACTCTCCCCGCTTCTGCGTCGGCTCTGGAGGCAACAAAGGTCCCGATACCAGAAAAAGAGAAAAGCAGGAGGAGGATGGGTGGGGATGAAGCAGGGGCAGCGGTCGGAGCTCAGCTTTTTTGCTGCCGCTGAGCTCACCACATCACGTGACCTCCCAAACTGCAAATTTTTATTCATCATTTAGAAGTACAAAAAATGTTATTTCAAAATCAAGAAAAGGACTAAATATATAAAAAATTTATGGTCAATCATATACATATGTGCTGCTCACTGACAGAAATAAATTAACGCATAATAGGTAAATTCAAATAATAAACATCAACATTTTAAAAAATAAAGAAAAAATATATATATAAAAATACATTCCAAAACAAACAATAAATTAAACTCTTGCATGGCTGTGTTTTGGCATTCAAAAGCCTGTTTATTTGAGAAAACCCAAATAACCCAACACATTCACCCTCTGCCTCCCAATGACAGCGGAGGTGAATCAACCTTTATTGTGTTACAGACACATGCCAGATTTACTGATTTATTTTGATCAGAAATGCCTTACTATAAAAACTGGAACATTAGGTTTTATGATATGGCCTTCTATTAATTAATTTCTATGGCATGATGTGGAATGCAGGAAATGTAAGTTCATTGCACTTATTTGTTTATTTATTTATTTATTTGTTTGTTACATTTATAATCTGCAACATCCAAACCTGTTGATTTGTGTGGCTTACAACATTAAACATTCATAATCTCTTATATATCACAAAGAGTTAATTTTTAAAACAATTTGCTTCCTCTATGCCAAGGAATGTTTGTAACACATAGGATAACCAAATGCCTGGTTTTGGACTGGACAGACTGGCTTTTAAACTAATTGCACAGTGTCTGGTTGCAATTAGTTGGACTCTGTAATGTCCAGTCAGCTACATGGACCTGTCCCTATCCCAGCATCCATAACAAAAGAGAGCATGATAGGCAGGTTCCAACCTGACCTGTCATATTGGTCAAATGAGGAAGGCACCCGTCCCTCAGCATTTCTTCGAATCATTTTGTTCCCCTGGGCTTGAGTGGCAGATGCTTAGGCCAATCAGATGTGGTGACATGCAGCCAATGACAGGAAGTGTAGGCTGGGATTGGGAGTTCATGTGTCAGATTGTTAATGAGAGTAGTGGAGCAGGGATCCCACAGAGAAACAAACGCAGGGCAGGAAGGGATATAAAAACTAAAGCAGGCTTTGGAGACCCAGGTCATGCTGCTTCAGACTTGTACTCCATCTCATGTAAGTGAGTGGGAGAGAGAGAGCATTTATATGTATGGGAGAGAGAGAAAGAGTGTGTATGTGTGTGCATGTGAGGAAGAGAGCATGAATAGCAGGAACTGGAGAGTACGGTACTTAGTATGGATGCAAGTTCAGGGAGAGTGGGAGCAAATTTATGCAAATGAGGGGGAGGGGAATAGTGGGCAGCAGCCCCCTCCCCCCACCATCCTCAAGTGTCCAGTCCAGGTCTGAAGAAAAGCTGGCCACCTTAGCAACACATCAGGAGATATTGTCCAATTGGATGTGAGGGGCTTGCGGTAGCAGGAGCATAGGGAGCAGAGAGAGCAGATATTGCAGCCTTGAGGGTGGGGGGGAGCTGTCAAACCAGCTGTTTTGTCATGGGCATTTATCTTGAGCACTTGCATACTTATTGTTTGATAAACACTGGGGTAGATTTTCAAAGGGTTATGCGCGTAACCCTGAAAACCTGCTCCTGCACGCGCCGAGCTTATTTTGCATAGGCTCGGCGGCACGCACAAGCCCCGGGATGTGCATATGTCCCAGTGCTTTGAAAAAGGGGTGGGAAGGGGGCGGGGGCGTGGGCATGGCACCAGTCTGGAGGCAGGATCGAGGCCTCCGGCACAGTGGCTGTGTCAGGGGATGGCGCGCCGGCAGCTGGCGGGTGCGCTCAAGATACACCTGCCAGAGGCAGGCGTAAAAAGTGAAACAATATAGGCGGGGGATTTAGGTAGGGCTGGGGGGTGAGTTAGATAGGGGAAGGGAGGGGAAGGTGGGAGGGAACGGGGAAAGCCATTGGGGCTCCCCTAGGGTTTGGCTCGCACAAGGGGGTGCACAAGTATGCACCCCCTTGTGATCGCCGACCCCGGATTTTATAACATGCGTGCAGCAGCGCGTGCATGTTGTAAAATCGGGTGTACATTTGTGCGCACCGGGTAGTGCGCACAAATGTACCCCATGCAGGCCGATTCGAAAATCTGCCCCACTCTGTTTAGCTGGATAAATGGGAAATTGCACTTTAACAATAAGGGGCAGATTTTAAAAGCCTTACGCACACAGGGGGGTTATGCGCGCTGAGCCTATTTTGCATAGGCCTGGTGACGCGCGCAAGCCCCGGGGCTTAAAAAAAGGGGCGGGACAGGAGCGGTCTGGGGCGGGGTCGTGGCCAGAGGCCTTCGTAGGGCCACTCGGCCGGCGTACGCAACCTACGCTTGCCCAGAGGCAGGCGCAACTTGTAAAACAAAGCTGAGGGGGGGCGTTTAGGTAGGGCTGAGGGCGGGTTAGGGAGGGGAAGGTGGGGGGGGAGGAGGGAACGGGGAAAGCCATCGGGGTGCCCCTAGGGTTCGGCGCACGCAAGGTGCACTAGTGTGCACCCCCTTGTGTGTGCCGACCCCGGATTTTATAACATGCGCGCAGCTGTGCGCGCATGTTATAAAATCGGGCGTACATTGTGCGTGCCCGCGCGTACCTCTTAAAATCCGGCCCTAAGGGTGTGCAGTGACATTTTTTCATTTTGCTTTTTTTTGTTTGCTTCATTTCATTTTGTTTATTAGAGAAACAAACAGAAATGAAAAGCAAAACAAAAAATTGTTCACTTCTGCCCTGCCTCAAACCCCTCCCCCCCCCTGAAAAAAACCCCCTCCACCCTCCTTCACCACCTGCACACCTTCCGGGCCCTTTCCTGATGCTCCCAGCTTCCCTGGATGCTCTTACCTCATAAACCTTTTAAAATCCATTTAAATCTTTACAGTGCAGGTGCTATTGCTGGTTGGCGCTGCCCTGCAGGTGCTGCAGTTTCAGATGACACTGGCAGACAGAGACCAGCACATTATTACTTTCTTCTCTGCAAAATGCTGTCAGCCAGACTCAGGCCAGCACCATTCAATATGGAGCAAAGTAATAATGGCACCAGCCTCGGTCTGTTGGTGCCCTGCCAAATAGTGGATGTGGCGGGGCAGGAGCAATGGGGATCAATGCTTGACCTGTGAAAATGAAAAATTTTTTTTAAAGACTTCATGAGGTAAGAGGGTCTGGGGGAAGGCTGGGAACATCAGGCAAGGGCATTTAACAAATGAAATGAAATGGAAAATTTTGTTAAAATTTCCTGTTTTGTTTCAACAAAAGAACATCCCTGTCAAACAATAAGGGGCAGATTTTCAAAGCCTACGTGGATAAATCCAGGCTCGAAAAAAGCGGCGGGGTGTAGGTGGGGCGGGGCAGTCCAGGGGCGGGGGCGTGGCCGGAACCTCCAGGCACAGCGGCCATTTGCCGCGTGCCCGGGATCGCGGGCCGGACGTTAGCCGGCGCTCGCAACCTACACCTGCCCAGAGGCAGGCGCAACTAATAAAATAAAGGTAGGGGGGGATTTAGGTAGGGCTGGGGGCGGGTTAGATTGGGGGAAGGTGGGGGTGCCGAAGGAAAGTTCCCTCTGAGGCCGCTCCGATTTCAGAACGGCCTCAGAGGGAACGGGGAAAGCCATCGGGGCTCCCATAGGGCTCGGCGCGTGCAAGGTGCACTAGTGTGCACCCCCTTGTGCGCTCCGACCCTGGATTTTATAACATGCGCACGACTCCGAGTGCATGTTATAAAATCGGGTGTAGATTTGTGCTCGCCGGGTTGCGCGCACAAATCTACACCCGCGCGTAGCTACTAAAATCTGGCCTTAAATGTGTAAATTGCTGAAAATAAGGCAACTTAGCCAATTATTCAAGCATTTGCTTTGCTCCCATTTATAAATAGAGCCCTTTGTGCACTGCAAGTCATAAAGTGAGCAGTGAAGTACTGTAAAGATATATTTGAAGCTGATCTTATGGCTTCCACAGCAAACGGGAGACTAACATTGCCCTTTTAGAAGTGGGGTGGGGAAGATGGCATCCGATTGCAATTTAGAAAGATCTTCATATATGGGACAAATGTAATAAGCATTTTTCTCAATAGATACAAAATAGGGAATCCCCTTTAGTAGTTCTAGCCTTATAGTTTGGTAACTTAATTGCCTTACCTAGCTGACTACAGATCTGTATTAATTGGAAGCATCTACCAATTTTTTCACTTTTTCAGCAGCTTTTGATGGTTTTTTTTTTTTTTAACTGATAGGAAGATGCTTTTTTTGAGAAGATATTTGCTTGATGACACAACTGTTGTAATTCTAATATCTGAGGCATGTCATCCAAACATACATATATTCATTCCAGTTTTTAACAGGATTCTTAACAATAGGTACAATCAGAGCAATAGTATGGATGAATCTGAGCAGTGAGCAAAGTCAAGCGAGCTAAGATAGATGGGGTGGAAGATGAAAAAGAGGATGAGAAATAACGCCCTAGATCCGTAGGGAAGGGGCATGGCCACTGAACTGACATGGGTGGGCGAAGGTTAGCTTGAAAAGACTAATATGGGTGGGTACTGTGGCCAACCTCCACCTTGCCCCCACCACTTACCCCATCCTATGTATATTTTCATGTCTGTAGCTGCAAAACTTTTCGGCAACACTCTGTATCTCCTGTCTCTTCAATCTCTCCCTGCTCTGTCTCTGCTGTTTCTCGTTGTCACTCTGCAGTTAGTGCAGATACTTTATGCAACAGTTAATCTCCCAGGCCGCTGAAGAACAGTTATATAAATAGACTTCCAGCCTTCCACCCAACCCATGCATTTCTGAATTTTTAAGGGGCTGAGAGGAGGGGAGATATTTACTTGCAGAAAGTAAACAGAAAGACTTTGATGGCTTCAAACTTTTACAAATCTAGTCCAAGACTAGTCTAGTTTCCTATTCAAGTTATCCCCCTTAAAAGAACAGGGGATCATAGACTGGCAGTGAATCCAGTGCTTCCAGGCCCTCAAATTCCTATACTTTTTAAGGGGCTAACTCAGATGGTTCATTAGACTGATGCATGAGGTGGGGGCCTGAGCCAAAAGTGAAGGGTCAGAGGCATGGACCAAGCAGTGAAAATGCTCAGAAGCAGGAAGGGGCCTGCCTGGTGAGAGGAATATAGAAAAAGCATCAACCTGAAAGTGGAAGCAACAAGTTGATTTATAATGTTGGAGGAGGGAACAAAGATACAGGGCATATGTGTGTGTAGATCTATTTATATATTGTGGGCGGGGGGAGAGTCTATTGATGTCTACATTTATAGAGGACAGAGACAACAGTCATACCTTTCATAGTATTGACTCTCTCTGTGTAATGCATACCATGGCACCATATCTCAGAAACAGAGAAGCACCCACCCGTTCATGGGGCGAGGGAGGGGAGAGGCTGCCCCATATAACAGGATGAATACTCACCTAAACTGCACTGTTTCTTTCTTAAGCTAACATTTAGTGCCACTGGGTAAATCACACAACAGAAACACCTTGCCTTATATATCATTTTAACACTCTTGGGCAAATCTGAGAGAGAACAACTGGCATTTACATTTTCAGCTTCACTTGGTATGCTGCCCAAAATCAGACACGCAGCAATTTTTCTAAAATTTCCTTTAGCAATTTATCACCTTTCTGCAAGTCACACATGGAGGGCACCCAGGTTTTTTTTTTTCTCTTTTTAACACCCCTTTGGCAAGTCAGATGGAGAGATCTACAAAATCTTAAGTTTTAACACCTAGAGCAAATCATACTCAAAATGTGTCCAAAATCCTAAATCTAGTTGGTAAAGAAATATATATACATATATATGTTAACAACTAACACACTTGCAGCAAAATGAATGCAGAGAGAAAAAAACAATATAACAAAATACACCTTTTTGTTCATGAACAAATCTGCATTGGAAACAATTTATGCTCTCTCTATTCCATTTTGTCACCCGGGAATGGTACATGTAATTATTTATTGAATTCCTGGAGCAGTGCAAGAAAGCAAGTGATTAAGTACAGAAATAAATGCAGTGTCGTCTACTTCATCAAGACACACTATTTATTCATACTGGAAAGTTGGTTCCACCATAACCAGGCAATGAAACAGGGTGCATAGTGAAAAAGCATCTCCTGCCACCTAGCCCAAGTCACCCAAATATGAGCTCTGGAGAAATAGGCATTGGCATTATTGTGAAATAAGTTTCATTTTGAAGATTCCCTTCGGAGTGATACCCTACATTATCCCAATGTGTGGGCTTGATAAAGGCTAGCATCAATGCTGAAGGAAAGGGGTGGAGCAGTCAGAGGAGAGTCACAGAGGGGAAAGAGGGAAATGTTCAGAGTTAAAAATCTCTTGCTATACTCAGTCACTACCCCAATCTCTCTGTGTGTGCAGGGCAGAGGCTAGGTAGCCTTAGAGAGATATACAAGCATAATCCTAAAACTTGTCTTATAATCTGGAGGGTTTTCCTAGGGACAAGATGTATTGGATCAAGAACTCAAATTGTAATATTATGATCCCTGAAAACTGAGGGGGGGGTGGGGGCGGGGAATGGCAACATGTCTGATCTCATATAAACAAAAATTGGATGGGCCAGTATAGAATTTACAGTGTTCTTACTTGGGCAATGCTATCTGCCTCAGATCTAAAAATCTGCTATTGTAGGAGCAGGCTTGACGCTTTAGATGACTATTAGATCCCAGAGCTACCATGCCTCTTCACATAAACGTTTTCAGCTAGTTCTCAAGAAGTATTCCACCAGTCCAATGAATGTCTGTGATGTGTGTACCTCATTTCCATATAAAGTATCCCTTATCAGATCCTACAAATGTTAGAAACTAGGCTATGCAGAATCAAAAATATTGTTTCAGTTGGTTAATTTCTTTTGTAGATTTACAATCATTGGTTTGGTTTGTTTCAAACAAGAAAACATTTTCATTTATTTGTTTTAGTTATTCATTTGTT
Organism: Rhinatrema bivittatum; assembly: GCF_901001135.1. Taxonomy (NCBI): domain Eukaryota; kingdom Metazoa; phylum Chordata; class Amphibia; order Gymnophiona; family Rhinatrematidae; genus Rhinatrema; species Rhinatrema bivittatum. Next base: position 257,521,485 of record NC_042616.1, on the reverse strand, counting down.
TACCTTATGGTCAATGGGGAAACAAGGCAGCCCATTTTTGGGCTCCAAAATTGGGATTTTGTAAACATTTCTAATGAAACTGGTGATAGATATAATCAGAAGGGTGCCAAGACAGGCCAACACATCACAATTATGTCAACATGGCACCAAAAGAGGCATGAAGAGCCTAAAGATCCAAAATACGGCAATACGGTACCAGCACTGGCAGGAGTTTTCCAAGGCACCATCAGAGGAGCAAAGCAGCAGCAAGAATGGCCATCATCATTAAAGTAATTAATCTAGAGTGATGTTTAATTAGATGGATCTTCACTGAGCGACGAGTACACCTTACATATACTTTAGGGCAAGGGCAAACAATAATATAGACCACATCAATAGAATCACAATCTGTAGTAGATTTTCTCTTCACTGGGTATCCTGTAACTGGGTCTATCTACATAGCTTTGCTACATATTACATTGATTACATTTTCGATGACTTCCCGATGAGTAAGGGGGAGTATTAAGATAAATACTTCTCTGAGGCAATTTAAGAACAAGAGTGTTAAATATCTAGGACTGTTTATAATAATATACAGTATGATGTATGATTCAGTCACCATTTGTGGAGAATAGTTTTTGAGTGGCGATTTAACAACCGGCTTATCAGTGAATTTTATTTGAAGACTTTCACAGTCAATTTTAAGTGCATAAAAAATTTCTTAAAACAAATTTTTTTGTGATTCATGTTTTTCTGGTGCTTTGATTTTTGAAAAAATGGTGGTTGGTGGTTAGTTAATGATTACAATCATTAATCACTAGGTAATTATTAGGAAGGGAATGGTGAATAAAATGGAAAATATCATAATGCCTCTGTATCGCTCCATGGTGAGACCGCATCTTAAATTCTGTGTACAATTCTGGTCGCTGCGTCTAAAAAAAGATATAGTTGCGATGGAGAAGGGACAGAGAAGGGTGACCAAAATGATAAAGTGGATGGAACAGCTCCTCTATGTTGTGTCCGTCGGTTGCAGATGGCTGCGACTGCTCTGCCTTACCTCTTTTCTTCCTTTTTCCTCCTCCTTGGACAGGATGGCTGCCTCTGGCGCCGAGTGCCAAGGGTCTCGGCGTCTCCAGCTTAGTATGGGCGTTCCAGTCCGCCATGCTCGCTCCCGTGGCCTCCTAGGGCGCACATGTGCACATCTCCTAAGCTCAAATACATATCATGGCGGGAACCTCGGGGGTATCCCCACCGCATGACGTCAATACCTCCGGGTATTTAAAGCCTCCGCTTCGCTACCACCTTTGAGTTAGCAAGGACTTTGGTTTAAGCTACTCTGACCACTCTAAGCTGCATGCTTTGATGCCGCTCTTCACTCCAAGGGCCTTGCTCCTTTAGAAGCTCAAGACACCCGCTCCTCGGGGGTCTCTCGCTTCCATCACCCTTCGGGGACTCTACTAACTAAGACAACCACTCCTCGGGGGTCTCTCTTATTCTTTTCAGGATCTCCGGACTATCAGGTACTTGCTCCTCGAGGGCCTACCAGTCTATGTATCCTGTACCATGGACCTTCAGTCCCAGCATCTTACTACCAGGAAGACGCCTACACTCCTGTGAGTACCTCTACGATCCGGTGCTCCAACTCCACCCACCAGGCTCGGAGTTGCCCACACTGTGGGTCCCCATCTCTCTTGAACATCTGGGTGAGATTCTACATCTGAGACTGTTGAACGTATTGGCACCTCACGGACCTCAGTGCCTTACCTTCCTGCTTCATACCATCTATCTACAGCAGTACAATAAAGCCTTCCATTCATTCCATGTCTGTTATCTGAGTTTAACCTATCACTTGGTTCCCCACGGGGCCCCTCCCATGGGCGGAGTCATCTCCACAGCGACCAAGGGTCCACAGTGCCACAAACACAACACCCTATGAGGAAAGACTAACGAGGTTAGGACTGTTCAACTTGGAGAAGAGATGGCTAAGGTGAAAGAGGTGTTTAAAATCATGAGAGGTCTAGAACGGGTAAATGTGAATCGGTTATTTACTTTTTCAGATAATAGAAAGATTAGGGGGCATTTCATGAAGTTAGCATGTAGCACATTTAAAACTAATCAGAGAAAATTCTTTTTCACTCAATGCACAATTAAACTCTGGAATTTGTTGCCAGGGGATGTGGTTAGTGCAGTTAGTGTAGCTGGGTTTAAAAAAGGTTTGGATACGTTCTTGGAGAAGTCCATTACCTGCTATTAATCGAGTTGACTTAGAAAATAGCCACTGCTATTACTAGCATCAGTAGCATAGGATATACTTAGTTTTTGGGTACTTGCCAGGTATTTGTAGCCTGGATTGACCACTGTTGGAAGCAGGATGCTGGGCTTGATGGTCTCTTGGTCTGACCCAGTATGGCATGTTCTTATGTTCTTATATGAATAATATTAACATATACCTGTATATGATTTAACACTTTTTTATTAATCTTTTAATTTAATACAATTTTATAATCCAAAGACACAACTTTTAAAACAACATCAACACTCTCACTCGTACCACATTCACACATACTCAATCACATTGCACCAAAAATATTGCACCTATTTCTAATACAACAATTCACCTATTGCTAACATGTTAAAATACATCCATATATCATTTATCAATATTATTACAACCAGATAGCACCAATATTGTGTATATATTTCATTTATCCTTCTACCAACAAATATCTTAACACATCCTTATTTCAGTTTTTACTTATCATCCTCTTAGTTCCCTTTCATGTTCTTGCTAATTGTGAACTCCTGACGAAAAGCTTCCGTTTCACCGAGGTGGTTTCCTCAGGGGACCATTATCAACTCATTTCTTTCACTTGAGAAACTGGGAACTTCTCTGTTTGTTACATGTGCTATCTATGATAAAACACAATCCTATATATATCCTATATAATCCTATATATTGCTCTGTATAACTCCTTAACACTAATATTCTCAGATTCTTCCACGCTTTTCACTACCTTCCAATGGTATTTACTTCCACTTCTTATCTTAAACACCACTAACTCCGTGAATCAGCATTTTTAAGACTTGAAATCCTTCGTGAACGCCGCTGCTTCACACACCTTCAATCATTATATCTTTAAACTCTGATTTGAATGCGCCGTCCACTGTCATACTACATTCTCATCTTCTAGCGTGCCTTCCACAATTACTCCATTTTCCCAAAGCGCCGCGGTTGCGCATTCAATGCGCAACCGCGGCATTTTGGGAAAATGTGTTCTCACTATCAAGTGTTCAAAGCAATGCCCTTATCATATTTTTCCTGCTGTCTGTCGCAAAGAAACCTGCCTGAATACTCCTGCCTCTCTGATCTACCTGCCAACACTCCAGCATCTTTCTTATGGCTAAAAGAATATTACACGAGGTATGAAGGCTATCCATCACCTGGGTGTGCAGCACAGCCTGTCTGCATCCTGATGCCCAATCCCCACTAGATCTGCTGCCTGCCCCTGTCTCAGCCAGGTCCCACCAGTTTGCCATCAGGGAGAGATAAGAGTGCATAGCATTCGTGCTGGTCCAGATATCATTGGTGACATACATGGCTTGCATGCTACCCCCTCTGCCTTAGCCAGCTCTGCCTGCATGCAGCTATAGCATTGGTTGTACAGGGTGTGGATAATTTGCCTACTAAATTAGTCCTGGAGGACACTTTGTAATTAGGGGATAACACATGCAGCAGATGCTTAAAGCCCATGTTCTCCACTATCTGCAGGGACTAGTCATCCAGAGCAATCATTTCTCCACTGCACCTCATTACTATTTTCAAAGCTGCCTGCCTCTTGCCCCGGACAATGATACGGAACACCATCCCATTTCCTCTATGTTGGGTTGCCACTGCAAGTGCATGCAAGGTGGAAGAGGTCAAGGAATCAGCTTGGGTAAAAGTCTTCTCCTTTTCAACTTTCCTCTCACGTTTGTGTTTAGTGGCAGAAGGGGGTCCTAGGCTACTAGTGCCACTCTCCTTTGATGCCAATGCTAGCAGGTGACTCTGCATACCAGCATTTATCAGATGCCCTAGTATTTTCCCTTGACTGATGATCTGTTTGTTGTCAATACACTGAACAAAACACGGGTCCTCCATCACATTAAAGTGATTCTAGACCAGGGATGTCTTGCACGATCTCTTCTCTGCATCCTTGAGGGTTGATGCTTGCAATAGAGTTGAAATTGAGGGTGGACCCTGAGGAAAAAGGCCAAGGGCATCACTCATGCTTTCTACCTGCTCTTCATGGGGATTGCTCTCAACACTGTCAGTATCATCTCTCTCATCCATCACTTCACTGGAGGCTAAGACTCTACTGACTGAGACTCCCAAATTAACTTCAGCTACTAGCTCTTCAATTTCTGATTCAGGAAATCCCAGGAAAGATTATTCCTCAGAATCAGTTGTTGACTATTGTCTCCATTACCTGAGAAGCAGTAACCATAGAGTAACATCATGCTGGTTTGGCTGTTGCACTTCTGCTGCCCCAGTCCATGCCCCTGCCTTGGTAATGCCAGCCTTAAAATGACTCTCCTGCCTTTTGCCCCTGCTCCAAAACAAGAGCAAGAGGAACATGCTCTCCAAATTTGTATTTCTTCTGGCTTTTTAGTGAAGGGGCAGGACTGCCTTTTTTCTTGCTGCTACTGCTAGGCTGAACTGGCTGTACAGCAAATACTTTGCCTTTTATTCACAGTGGCATGATGAAATTTGAAATGCCTACTGTGGATTTTGATATCACAAAGGAATTTATTAATATTGTATCACAAAGCCACTGTAATGCATGCAAAAATGTCTATCTGAAACACACATACACACAGACACATACAGTGTATGTATGTGCATTGCTGCCTGATTCCTTTTCCACACAAAACTATTAAAAATGGAACCATGAAGGCTGGCACCTGTTGTGTCCATTGGTCTCAGACGGCTTCGACCCTTGTGCCTCACCTTTTTCTCTGCTCTCCCCGCTAGCCTTGGGAAGATGGCTACCACCCCATCTGCAAGCCGCACTCTCCGGCGTCCTCAGAACGGCTATGGCATTGCCTCCCGCCATGTTTCTCCCAAGGGCCTCTTAGGGTGCACGCACGCTACCCACGTCTTTATTCCAGCTATGGCGCGAACCTCAGGGGCGTCCCCCTCAAGTGACGTCATGCCATCTGGGTATTTAGCCTGTACTTGTTTGCTAGCTCTTTGAGTTAGCAAGGATTGGACTCGCCCAGTCTAAGCTACTCTGCTGCTTCTGTGCTGCCACTGGAAGCTCTCTCCCTGCCCTTCAGGGTATCCTCCAACCTGGGCACCCGCTCCTCGGGGTCTCTCTGCTTTATTTCAGGTGCCTTACTGGGATCAGGTACTCGCTCCTCAAGGGCCTGCTCTCCCTGCCTCGGTGCCTGTACCATCTTCTTCAGCCTGGTGGAATCGCCAACCTGCAGCTACCATCTAGTGAGTAATCTAACTCTCAGTCTGTCTCATCCACAGTACTGCCTCGCTGGGAAATCTACACTGGAATCTCCCTATACCAACTTGGGGAGACGGGTCCCCTCTGCCGAGGGTCCCGAGACTGCTACCTCTGGATCACCTCACTACTGCCACCTCTAGTGGTACACATCAGCTGTACAATAAAAGATCTAATTCTGTTTTTGTGTGTTCTGAGTCTAGCCCAGTACTGTGGCTCCCCACGGGGCTCTTCCCCGTGGGCGTGGTCATCTGCCACAGTACCCAAGAATCCACCAAAACACCGCTAAACCATAACAGCTTCACTTCAGTCTATCAGTGTCTACCAACCTCAGTGCACTGCGTTGTGCTATATCAGGCAGAGATAAAAAAAATCACTGACATTGCTTCAATCTCATCTTCCCTTTACTCCTACTCTACCCCAGTGAACACAAAAGCAGTGCAACTGCATCTCTGTTTCTGACACAGCAAGTGAGAGACTACTGCAGCTGAGATCAGAAAAAGCTCTTTACCAATGATAAAAGCCTCCTTTTTAAAAACATTTTTCCACTCTGAGAGAGCTTCTGCAAAGGGAAACTTTTCTGTCAACTGATAGGGCAGCTGTTCCATGCCCCTTATGAGGAAAGGCTAAAGAAATGTGGGCTGTTCAATTTGGAGAAAAGATGACTAAGGGAGGATATGATAGAAGTCTACAAAATCATGAAAGGACTTGAACAACTTAATGTAAATCAGTTATTTACTCTCTCAGATAATAGAATGACCAGGGGGCACTCCATGAAGTTAGCAAGTAGCTTATTTAAAACAAATCAAAGACAATTCTTTTTCAATCAGTGCACAGTTAAGTGCTGGAATTCATTGCCAGAGGATGTGGTTACAGCAATTAGTGTAACTGGGTTTAAAAAAGGTTTGGATAAGTTCCTAGAGGATAAATCCATAAACTGCTATGATGGTAATTAAAAAGCAAGAGTAGCTTGTGATCTACCTAATGTTTGGTTACTTACTAGGTATTTGTGACTTGGATTGGCCACTGTTGGAAACAGGATACTGGGCTTGATGGACCCTTGGTCTGACCCAGTATGGCATATCTTATGTTCTTATGTGCCAGAGAGCAAATAGAGTTCCTTGCATATGCTAAGAACTTTCAGTGTGAGGGCATCAGCTTCACTTATTTAATTATTTAAATACACTTGTATACAACATAATTTGTCCAAAGACATCCGTTCACATAACTTCACATCCACAAATAAATAAACATTTTTTAAATTACATCAATAAAGTAATAACAATGACTAATAATAAATTGCTGCTGCTCCCAAATACTACTCTCCTTTTTTACATGGAAATAAATGAGCCTTCACCATCTTTCTAAATTTCATGTAATTACCTTCATTTCTTGTCATCACTGGGAGGCTATTCTATAATAATGGAGCCACTGATGTAAATGCTCTATGAAAAACATGCCATATATCAGATGTAATTGGGCAGTCTGTGAAGATCTAACAGCATGACTAAGAGCATGCCACTGTAATTTAGACGCCAAATACTGTGGGCCATTCCCTTGTAGGCAGCAGAAAGACAGCATGATCAGCTTAAACTTTGCACTCTCTGCTACTGGCAACCAGTGTAATGATATTAACAATGGTGATAACTGGTCCCTCCTTGTCTTCTTACACACCAGGCGAGCTGCCATATTTTGAATATGCTGTAATTTATTTATAAAATAATCTCATAGTCCAACTAATAATCCATTACAATATTCTAATGCTCCTAAAACTAATATTTTTACTGCATCACTATCTAAATAAAATTTGTAACTGTCAGATTCCTTTAAATATAAGTAAATCTTTCTACAAGTTTGATTCACAAAAGTTTCCATTGGGAAAGTAGGCTCTAAAACCACATTAAGACTCCTTGCTTGCAAAATCACACTCTCCACTCTACTGCTCTTAATGAGCTGTGATGAGGCCAAAGGATCTAAAAATGTATGGCCTATTCCGAAACAGTTTTGAGGGATTCAGAATCAATTGACTTTCAAATAGTCAGTCAGTTATACATTTTAAATAAGAACTGGATGTCATTGGCATAAATATGTGCCACAACATCCAGGTCGTGAAGGAGCAAAACCAATAGATACATAAAATATTAAAAAGAAGAGGTAAAAAACAAGAATCTGGATACTTTGAGAACACTCACACTGTACTTGTACTATTTGAGACCGACCAGATAAAAAAGAAGAAATCCAATCAAGCACCTTTCCCTCCAAATCCTACCTGTTGACATCTTTGCAACAAAATATCATGATTCACTAGGTCAAATGCATTGGTTTGATCTATCAATTCCAATATACCAGATTTGCCTTTATCCAATTGCTGTAAAACATTATCTGATATAGAGTCCAAGGCCCTTTCAGTGTTGTGGGCTGATCTAAATCCTAACTGAATATCTGCTAACTTCTTATTTTCTTCTGTTAACTACGAAATTTGCTTGCCTCCAATCTTCTCTAACAACTTGGCTAGGAATTATAAGTGAACTACCAGTCTATAATTTCCATAACATGATAGACCTAATTGGGCCTTCTTTAACAATAGAAACATTAAAGAGGTTTTCAGACCAGCTGGAAAATAACCTTCCTTCAAGGAGGTATTAATTAATTCTGCTAAGCACCGGAGGGCCTTACATCATAATGATTTAACCAATACTAGCCTAGAGCTACCACTTGGTCCAGATGGCAGCTATAGGCTAGTTAAAAAGATGTTTCACCATGATTTGTCCTCTGGCTTCCTTGGCAACTTGTCCTATCTTGGCTCCCAGAAGGCTCTGATGTCACACAGGCACGAGATGGTTGCTATAGTTACCAGTTATTGTTTGCTATAGTTACCAGTTATTGTTTGCGCATTATGGCCATAGACTTTAAAAACAAATTACCCTCTGTGATATTTACCATAGACTTGAATGGGCCATAGTCTTGAATGGAAACAAACAAATGAGACAAAAACATTTTGTTTAAATTTGTGGGCATCCTTTATTTGTTTTAGGGGGTCCATGAATGAAATAAAAATGAATTCATTCATTGCATTTTACCCATTAATTTCAAACTAATGTACAAACCTATTGGAAACTGAGACTGTCACTGTTGGTAACTTGGTCTCAAATCTCCATGTGACCTTCTCTTATTCTAAGAATGGTCATGCTTTGTCACCTTTTATTCTTATCACATACAGCAGCATTATACTTCATACACTCACTGACCTTTTCTACCTACTTTTTAAATGGATTTTAATTATATGTGTGAGGCAATCTGGTTGCTTCTGAGCCATAATATCTGAAACTACTACTACTGCCATCCCACATATAGAAAATGGGTTATCCACATTCTAAAAAAATATAGCACTTAAGAGTTAGACCACATTCACAGAAGAGAGCTCTGAATTTCCAGACTTCTTTTGGATCATGGACTCATTTAGAGATTCCTTGCTGGCTATTGTCTCTCTATTGTACCAATAGTGATGGGTCCAGACTAAGACTTGAAATATACATCCTTCTACAGCCCATATCTGTTTTGATGCAGCAAATGACATTCTAAGGCATGCATTATACAAAGTCCTCAGACTTAAGACAAAATTGCTTCCTGAAAACTGTATCTTAATTTGAAATACTGTAAGTAAAACTCCATTGTCCTACAAGAACTATGGGAAATTGGCTCCAGCACTCTATTTTCCAATACTCTATTTTCACCAAATACTCTATTTTCACCAAAATAATGTATAATTTAGTAATCTATAGGATTGCAAAAAGAATTGATATAGTTTAAAGCATTAAAATGTTTATTTTAGAACAAAGTTTCACAATATACCTATAGGATATTGCACTGACTTTGTTCTGAGGAGAGGAAGTCTCTGGCATTGTTCCTGCTATTGTCATTTTGCTGGGCTTCATGAGCATTAGCATACCAATTCGAGCCACTTGGGAGATGCTCAGGTATCTTAAAGTTGAAATAAGAATTGTGTTGGGAATTCCAGCCGCAGACTGCCGCAGCCGGGTCCCCCTTCCCTTACCGGCAGACGCCGGCGACAGCTGCTGCCTTCCTTGCTCCGATTCAGGCCATCCCGGGGCCTAGCCACTTCGTCCTCCCCATGAGGGAAACGGCGCTGATCTCTTCGGGGACTCCGCCCCCTTAGGCACGCGCACGCGCCCAAGCTTGACTTTTAAAGGGGCTGTGGCGGGAAACCTCGGCCCGGCCCCAAATCCAACGTCATCAGCCAGGGCCTATCTAAGGCCACTCCAGACATTCTTTCTTTGTCTTGGCAAAGGTCAGCTCATCTTCAGTCGCTAGTTGCTAGTTCCTGCTTGTTCCAGCCTTTGTTCCTGTGTTCCTGCTTGGTCCAGTTCCATCCTGTTTCTGTGGTTCTGCTCCTTCTCCTGCTCCTGTCTTCAGTTGTTCCCTCGGTTTTGACTTCGGCCTCTTATCTGGATTCTCCTGTCTTTTGCCCGGCCTGACCTTTGGCATGTTCGGCTTCCGCTTGTCTTCTGCCTGCCCCGACCTCTGGCCTGGTTCATTGTGTTGCACCGCTGCTGTCCACCTCAACCTCTGGATTGTCTCAGTTCCTCTGGACCTCTGCCAGCCTTGACTCAGACCGCTTTCTGGACTTCTTCTGCCAGGAGACCTCCGCCTAAGTCATGCCGGCCCTGGCACTCAAGGGCTCAACCTGCGGGGAACGTGGGCTCGTATAGGTGAAGCTTCTGTCAGGTCTCCTGGTCTTGCTCCACCTTCCGACTATGAGTACCACTAGAGGGCCTCCCCTCAGTGGATCACCAGCTCTCGAGCTGGCTCAAGGGTCCACATTTTCAACAAATTGTTAATCATATTATGAATGTTGAATCATTGTAACTTGAAATCCTTTAAACTGAAGACTTCCTGCATTATGCACTATCTGGATGGGTTTGCATAGGAAATAACAGTGTTACATCCAGCTAGGAAAACCTTTTCTATTTTCAAGCAAGAGTAGAGAAAAGTGTGAATGTGTATACAATAGGCAGTGAATTGGACTGATGATCTGAAATCACATTGAAGTCCATATTGAAATGCATTTAGCCACTAAGAAGTTATCTAGCTGAATTAAAATTTATACAAATCTTAGCCACCTGAACAGTGATATATAATTAAAATTGAATCAACAAAATGAACAAACTGTTCAATCACTGTACTATCCTAAGGGTGTATTTATTTATCTATAGTCAATCTATTTTCTCTAATGTGTATTAATTTTTACTAACTATATAAGTTTTTAGTAAGCTACACACCATAGGACCCAATATTATCATTAAGTGTTCAAAAATAATTTTTATAAAAATATTTGGAGGAGTTAGTTGAAGGTTTCATACAATCGTGTAGGCATCCCTGCAACGTATATGCATATTATAATCATTAATCTCCAACCTCCTCATATTTTTTAACTTTTTTTTATATATGAAACAAACTTTTCGGTGATATTTTTTTTTTAAATTTTTGTTTGTGTATTTGTAACATCCAATGAGGTTATTCCTATTGTGCATGGACGGCATCCACTAAATATATTCTTGAGAGACTCCAAAAATATTTCCAGATTTTCAATAAATTCAAAAATGTGTCCCCACCACTGCGTTAACACTCTTTTGATGTAATATGGATCTCTGTATACATCTATTGCTATTCAATATATGCTTAGAAGTCCCGACATGTACATGTTTCAGATGAAAAATGTCTTTCCTCAGGGGGTGTGCAGGCAGATGGTGTCTAACACACACAATATCTCAAACTCACTGCATAATTGAAAAAACTTGACCACTTCCCTTGAATTCCACGGTGGAGTAAGTTGTTACCGCCGAAGATGTTAACCTCAGATTTTCCTAGTCTTTCGTCTTTATACTCATTTTCCTTGATGTTCATATTTCAAACGGATGTCCATGTCTCTTCCCGTCTGGATGTCGACTGAACCTGTATCCAAATGCTCTCCCTTATAACCAGTGCCACAGTGGGAATATTGAGTCAATCAGGCAATGTTTGAAATCCTAATATCCAATGAGGAACCGCCTTCTTGAATGTCCTGTTACACTGGAGATTTAACCAGGGCGCTTTAAACACGCCCCCTTGAATATGTGGCTGTCAATACATCAGACCTGGTTGTAAACATCCACAGAAATCCTTAAATGTGTAACTATCAATATGTCAGACCTGGTTGTAAACATCCACATAGTCGGTACTGCAATTAAACGATCTCCCCAATAAGAATGCAACTGAATCTTGGTTACCAACCCTGTGCAGCCTAAAACGGGGGAAAGAATCCCACCGATTAGAGGAGCAACTGCTGTTATAATGCGGATTTTTATAAAACTGTAGACAAGTTGAGTTCTTCATTCATTCCCGCTGGGTGTGTGACTGTAAAGTATAAATCCAAACTAGTACACGATAGTTGAATCAAACTCTAATCACCTCCATGAGGGGAAGCTGTAACTTGTTCCAATACTGTCCATTTTAAATCCCATATGTCATGACCTGCTTCCTTCAAATGTTGCACCATAGGTGCCGTCAATTTAGCTGTGGTGTACCGTGACTTGTGTTCACTTAATCTAACGCATACTGGGTGCGATGTACGACCAACATAAAGTTTGGGACATGGGCAAATGATAACATATACCACATTACTAGAATTGCAATTGGTGTTACTCTTTCTCCAAACTTTATACTGAGTGACCGGATCCACCCATTCCTTCCCCACTATGGTTTGGTGACACCAACTGCAACGACCACATGACTGATGTCCTATTATTTCCTCTGTGGGACAATCACGTTCCAATTGTGCATGTACCAACATGTCTCGAATGTTTCTGCCTCTGGATGTAGCAAACATGGGAAGTTCTGTAAATTCTTTATGCAAAGACAAAATATGCCAATGCTTCTTGATAGCCGAAATGATCGCTCCCATGACTGTAGACTATTGTAATACACATACCAAATGAGATGTTTCCTTTTTGGGCTTGTATAACAACAATCATTCACTTTGGAAAATAAACTGATTCCTATCAAATCACATGCTAAAAACTTAGGTATGATCATAGATTCACGATTAACACTATCCAAAAATATTTTTGAAGTAGTTAAGAAATCCTTTTATAAAATACACTTGTTGAAGAAAATAAAGCCTTTACTGTCACCAAACAATTTTCGTCAAGAAACCCAAGCATTAATACTAACTACTTTAGATTACTGTAATGCACTTTATCTCGGCTTACCGTTATCATCAATTCACCCATTACAGCTTGTTCAAAATGCAACAGCGCAAATGTTATATAATGTTTCACGTAGAGATGATATTACGCCCATATTGTACAAATTGCATTGGCTTCCAATTTCCTTTCGTATTACCTACAAGATACTGACCACAATTCATAATTTGCTATATAATTCTAACTCAATCTGGTTATGCTCAATTTTAAGATTATATAAACCTAGCAGACAGCTTAGGTCTATGGACAAATGTATATTGGAAGTTCCAACAATAAAATCACAAGCTTAGCTTTAACAAGAAAGCGAGCTTTCTCAGTAGCTGGTCCTATACTGTGGAACACATTGCCAGAATATACGACTTACAGCAAACCGTAATGAATTTAAGAAAACTCTGAAAACATACCTTTTCACATGTGCTCACAACACAGTTTAATGCTTTTCAAGTTTAAGTTTATACTAGACTGGTCCAAAACCTCAGTTTGAATATATTTTATTTGCTTTTATTTTGTCGTATTGTCATGAAATTATGTATGTTTTTATACTATGTACATCGCCTAGATGGTCAGATTTCTGTCCCTTGGCGCAGTATATAAAAAACTTTAAATAAATAAATAAACAATTGTTGGCGATCACTAAATTTCACCCTTTTGTATGCCCTCTAAATGGCCTTATGGGGATAACCTCGAACTCCGAACCTCTCCTTTAGTATGACTGCTTGGATTTCAAATTCCTTATCTGTGGAGCAAATACGTCTTATTCTAAACAATTGGCTTACTGGTAAGCCAATTTTGAAATTATACGCATGATGACTTGGAAATTTCAGTTAATTATTCCTATCGGTGGCTTTACGATATACCGTGATGTTGAGGGATCCGTGTGATTTAGAGACTTGTACATCCATCAATAATGGATCAATACTGTGGACAGTAATTTGAAATTCATAGCACAGACATCATCGAATCAGATCACTTTTTTTGGATGTACAAGTCTCTAAATCACACGGATCCCTCAACATCACGGTATATCGAAAAGCCAATGATAGGAATAATTTACTGAAATTTCCAAGTCATCATGCGTATAATTTCAAATTGGCTTACCAGTAAGCCAATTGTTTAGAATAAGACGTATTTGCTCCACAGATAAGGAATTTGAAATCCAAGCAGTCATACTAAAGGAGAGGTTCAGAGTTCGAGGTTATCCCCATATGGCCATTTAGAGGGCATACAAAAGGACAAAATTTAGTGATCGCCAACAATTGTTGTTATACAAGCCCAAAAAGGAAACATCTCGTTTGGTATGTGTATTACAACAGTCTACAGCCACGGGAGTGATCATTTCGGCTATCAAGAAGCATTGGCATATTTTGTCTTTGCATAAAGAATTTACAGAACTTCCCATGTTTGCTACATCCAGAGGCCGAAACATTCGAGACATGTTGGTACATGCACAATTGGAAAGTGATTGTCCCACAGAGGAAATAATAGGACATCAGTCATGTGGACGTTGCAGTTGGTGTCACCAAACCATAGTGGGGAAGGAATGGGTGGATCCGGTCACTCAGTATAAAGTTTGGAGAAAGAGTAACACCAATTGCAATTCTAGTAATGTGGTATATGTTATCATTTGCCCATGTCCCAAACTTTATGTTGGTCATACATCGCGGCCAGTATGTGTTAGATTAAATTGACGGCACCTATGGTGCAACATTTGAAGGAAGCAGGTCATGACATATGGGATTTAAATGGACAGTATTGGAACAAGTTACAGCTTCCCCTCGTGGAGGTGATTAGAGTTTGATTCAACTATCGTGAACTATTTTGGATTTATACTTTACAGTCATCACACCCAGTGGCAATGAATGAAGAACTCAACTTGTCTACAGTTTTATAAAAATCCGCATTATAACAGCAGTTTGCTCCTCTAATCGGTGGGATTCTTTCCCCCATTTTAGGCTGCACAGGGTTGGTGACTGAGATTCAGTTTAATTCTTATTGGAGAGATCGCTTAAATGCAGTACCAAATATGTGGATATTTACAACCAGGTCTGACATATTGATAGTTACACATTTAAGGATTTCTGTGGATGTTTACAACCAGGTCTGATGTATTGACAGCCACGTATTCAAGGGGGCATGTTTAAAGTGCCCTGGTTAAATCTCCAGTGTAACAGGACATTCAAGAAGGCAGTTCCTTATTGGATATTAGGATTTCAAACATTGTCTGATTGGCTCAATATTCCCACTGTGGCGCTGGTTATAAGGGAGAGCATTTGGATACAGGTTCAGTCGACATCCAGACGGGAAGAGACATGGACATCCGTTTGAAATATGAACATCAAGGAAAACGAGTATGAAGACGAAAGACTTGGAAAATCTGAGGTTAACATCTTCGGTGGTAACAACTTACTCCACCATGGAATTCAAGGGAAGTGGTCAAGTTTTTTCAATTATGCAGTGAGTTTGAGATATTGTGTGTGTTAGACACCATCTGCCTGTACACCCCCTGAGGAAAGACATTTTTCATCTGAAGCATGTACATGTCGGGACATCTAAGCATATATTGAATAGCAATAGATGTATACAGAGATCCATATTACATCAAAAGAGTGTTAAGGCAGCAGTGGGGACACATTTTTTAATTTATTGAAAGTCTGGAAATATTTTTGGAGTCTCTCAAGAATGTATTTAGTGGATGCTGTCCATACACAATAGGAATAACCTCATTGGATGTTACAAATACACAAACAAAAATAAAAAAATATATATCACCGAAAAGTTTGTTTCATATATAAAAAAAAGTTAAAAAATAGGAGGAGGTTGGAGGTTAATGATTATAATACACATATACGTTGCAGGGATGCCTACACGATTGTATGAAACCTTCAACTAACTCCTCCAAATATTTTTATAAAAATTATTTTTGAACACAACGATAATATTGGGTCCGCTGGTGTGTAGGTTACTAAAAACGTATATAGTTAGTAAAAATTAATACACATTAGAGAAAATAGATTGACTATAGATAAATGAATACACTGTTAGGGTAGTACAGTGATTGAACAGTTTGTTCATTTTGTTGATTCAATTTTAAATTAAAATTTAGACACTTAGCCAGCTTGTTACTTGATAACTATTTGTCTGGCTGGAAGTTGGCTGGATAAGTGATGTGGATTCTAGGGGAAGTCCAGAGGGGGTCCGAGTAGGAAGGAGCTGAGTTAGCCTAATAAGTTATTCATCTAACTCCAATATTCAGAATTATAATTTATACCCTCCAAGAAGTTTATATTCAGTGAGCTGGTGAGTGTAAAAGTTACCCAGCTGAACTTAATCAGTTAAGTTTTCCCAGATATTCAGCTGAACATATCTGGATAACTTATCCGACTAACTCTGGTTGTCCTGTAGAGCTAACTTATCTGGCTAACTTAAAGATAGCCGCATATATTCAGCAGCACAGTTGTGTCATTGAATATACAGCACTAATGAATCAGATAAGTTTATCTGGCTAACTAGAAGAACTACAAAGTGGCTGAATACGGAGTCCAGTATGTTTGAAAGCATAATTTTCAAAGGATTGGTTGAAGAACACTTCTTACTTGACCCCATAGGCTCAATGAAACAAAATGTTTAGTATGTTCTTGCTTTAGGAACCAACTGCTGGTTGCATAGCTCTCCCAAGTGTTTCTTAAATTAAAACATTTGGAAGACCTTTCCTACCTATTATTTTTATTACATTTTAATCATATGTACGAGACAGTCTGGTTGCTTCTGTGCCATAATATCACAAATTCCTACTTCTATGATCCCACATATAGCAAAAGGTTATCCACATTCTAAAAAATGACTCTTAAGATTACCTGTTTTATCGACTGCCTGTATTGATCTTTTATTGCACAGCATGGAGCAGTGCATTTTTTCCCATCTTTGAGAGCTGTTATGTAATTAGAACAAAGTTGGCCTCTATGGACCTCTGGTTTCTTCCATCCAAACCAACTATGGAACTATAAAAAAAGAGCATCCAGAGCTCTCAACTCTCACTACTAAGCAGTTTGAATATGAGTGGTAAAGGGCTATACAGTAGTATGTGAGTCCCTATGACTAAAATACAATGGATTTATGTTAAAGGCAACTACCTTCTCTATCAGCAAGAAAACCCAATTGAACCTTTGCTAAGTCTAAGTGGACAAAAAAATGAAGACATTCTGGTCAGATGTTCTAAGCATTTATTTATTTATTTGTCTATATTATTTTAAAAGATTTATAACCCATACCCTCCAAGAAGTCAATATTCAGTGAGCTGGTAAGTAGAAAAGTTACCCAGTTAACTTTTCCCAGATATTCAGCTCAACATTTATATATTTTATTTATTTGTTTTTTATATATCGATATTCAACTGGAGTCATCACATCGGTGTACATATAACAAAAAGTTAGAAATGTTACATTGTAATAATCATAACAGTGAGAAGTCTAAATGTAAAAAGAGAAGAAAAAATAAAACATGTGTGAAAAAGAAGTAATGAGAAATAGTTAAAATGAGATTAGAAGAATAATAACATATCTGTTTAACTTTATCCAGGTAATTTTAGGACAAGTAAAGGTCCTTATTCAGACACAGTCTCGATAGCAAAGTTAGCCAGATAAATTTATCTGGCTAACTGTGGAGATATATTCAATAGTGCATCCACACTAATGAATATAGTTGGCTATCTTAAAGTTAGCTGAATAACTATAGCTGGCTTACTTTAGGATAATTCTTTGGCCCAATCCAACTAACTTTGAATATAAGACTTAGCTGGTTAACATAGCCGGCTAACTCAACTCCTCCCAGTTATGCTCCTGGAACGCCCCTAACTTATCTGGCTAAATTCTAGCCTCCTAGCTTATTAGCTGGCAAGAATTTAGCCAGATTAGTACCCAAATATTCATTTAGCCAGCTAAATGCTTTTAAATATGGACCTCAGATTTTTTGACAAGACTTAACCAACTAAATTTAGCCAGGTAGCACTGAATATCTGCACTTGCCAGCTAAAAGTTAACCATGCTTGTGGAATGTCTTCATCGCCTCCTCTTTTTATTTGGCTAAATTTTGTGCAGGTAATGAGTTGCCCGCACAAAGTTTAGCCAGATATCAGGGGGAAATATTCAAATCCCAGGTTTTGTCCAGTAACTCAAAAAGCGACCTGGATAAAGCCTTTGAATATCGACCTCTGAATTAATAGTGGGGAAAGATCCCTAGCATATCTGCTTCTTTACGACTAAGACCATTTATAAGGTATGAATCATGAGCTGAGGATAGCCACATCTTGGTCTTTTGGCTGAGATTGAGAACCTGTTCAATATGAGAGCCATGGAATAGACTTAGTTTTTGGATACTTGCCAGGTTCTTATGGCCACCTGGATTGGCCACTGTTGGAAACAGGATGCTGGGCTTGATGGACCCTTGGACTGACCCAGTATGGCATGTTCCTATGTTCTTATCACCCTGCCACCCACCCCCACTGGTGATATGAAATTGCTTGGACCAGTGGACCCTGACCAAGTTGTGAGAATTAAGTCTCTTTAAAAAAAAATAGTTTGGTCAGCGTTATGGTGCCTTCCTGTCTAAGTAGAACTTGCAGGCAGATAAGATGTTAACTAGCATTTGCTCCCTTATAGAAACTGCTCAAAACAATTGAAAACCCAGAGGTAGATGACACTTTTCCATGCTGCATATCCCAGAGAAAAACTGCTCCAGATTTATTACATTCCCAGGCTGAAACAGTGATTCTCAATCCCAGCCCTTGGGACCCAATAGTCAGCTTATTTTATAGGATGTCGTCAATGAATGTGTAAGAACTACAGTAAATTTGAGCAGAATGAAGGCTATACATACAAATATAGCTTATGTATATTCATGGTGAATATTTTGAAAACTATATTAGCTCCAGTCTGAGGACTGGGGTAGAGAATGACTAGAATAGCCGACACTCCCACAAATCCTGCATGCAAGCATAAAATTGACCAGGACTCAGTGGTTCATGGGACGTCTGAAGATTTGGAGATAGTGGCCCTGTGGGTTAGGCCTGGTGCACAGTGAGCCCTCAGGATGGTTCCTAGCATTTTCAGAAACAAGTACACAGTGATTCCCAAGGCTGGCCCAAAGTGTTGCACTGATGCTGAAAGATACCAGTAGGGGAATGGGGAAAGGAAGAGAAGGGGAAAGGGCCTTACAAGCTGCACAGTGCCAAAGGCTGAAGGTCCAGGGGCTAACGTACTAAAGTCTGCTAATGCTTTTGTGAACATTAATGCGCAAAAGTGTTAGTCTGCACAATCCAATTTACATAAATTAACAGCACTAAAGAATTTATGCACTTAGAAAATGTAGACATGAAACTGACTAAACACATTCTGAATATAGACTATGTGGCCATATGAAAAAAGGTTTTTGATTCCTTTAAAGATTATTTAAAGAAATTTATGCTTGAATTAGGTTGTGCGCCTGATTGGAACAACTGAAATCACTCTGTGGGTTTCAGTACTAACCTGAGGATGAGAAATGTCCAGGGGAATGGGATCACCATATATGGGATGGATTTTTGAACTATTGGGGGGTGGGGTGTGTGAGCAGTGAACATGAGATGTGAATGGCATATTTGTTGGGGTGTTAGATGAAGGTGTGTCATATTTCTAGGGGGGTTAAAATGAAAACCTCTGCAGTTTTATGGTACAGGAAATATTAACATATTAGGAAACACTAGGTCTGTTATTTTTGTATGATTCTGATATATTTATAGACTGATACTGGCTGTTTGTTTTGCTGATATGTTAATTTTTATTCAATAGTATATGCTACAATTATTTTAAAAATCCAGACCCATGATTTACCCCATAATGATATATTCGCCTACATACAAATTTGATATTTTATTCAGACTGAAGGGATACATAGAGATCTGGATAAGGGCAAAATGCAAATGGAGTATTGGTGCGACCATATGGATGTCTTTAAAAACACAGCTGTATAATTTTGTCAATAAAGATCCCTCAATCAAACCGTCTTTTATGAGAGCATGGGAGACGGATATCGGTAGGCCACGCTCCAAAGCAACATGGGAATCTATATTCTTGGCAACCAAGAGAGGATCTCCTTATGTCAATTTGGCAGAGAATTGCTATAAGGTGCTTTTACGTTGGTACTACTCCCCTGACCGGCTATGCAAAATCACTTCCTCCAATGATTCCCAATGCTGGAAGGGTTGTGGACAAGTAGGCACCTTTTACCATATGTGGTGAACCTGCCCTAAGGTCATATTACATTGGGATTTTATCACATTAATTATACAATAAAATTTGCAGGAAGTGATTACTTTAACCCCTGAACAGGTGCTTTTGAACTTACCCTTAGATGTAACTCCTGATAAGTGTAAACTGGCCCATCTAATAATAATGGCGGCTCGATGCGAGCTTGCCTTACATTGGAGATCCGTCGACTTACCTTATAGAGCAAATTTGCTAGCTCGGTTGCATAAGCTATGGATGTTCCACAGGGGTATAGCTCTTAAACCAACTTATAAAGGTAGGAGAGCGCACTGATGGCAGCCTCTGGGCAATTGGCTATCCAGGACTGGAGAGTTGGGAGAAGCTGAACTAGACAGAGCCATACTGAAGTGAGTGTATATTGTTGCCATATTTTGCTGTTCCTTCCACACTGCTTTGCTCGGACCTTTACTAGCCTTGGTATCCAGATGGACCAGGGGTTCTCATTCATACATTTTTGGACCCGCTTGAATGGACTCAGTTAGGACTGGGGAACTCTTTGATATCCATATATCCCTCTACTGTTTTGCTGTTTTTCTTTTTCTTCTCGTTGCTCAGAGATTCTGAAGATACGATGCTACCCATGTGTCGCTGGGGGGGGGGAGGGGACGTACTCTATGTTAATGGTTATATTAATGTAACATTCACTGTTCAATGTACAAAATACGACACGATGCTGTATTGTATACAATGTTTATGTTATATTGAGTTAAACAGAAGAGGAAGTGCAGTAGTCTTTCAATGAGTCCCAATAACAACTTTGAGGTTGAGATATTTTAAACTTTTATTGGCGGCAACTCCATTGCTTCACAGAGACACAATGCTTAGACGGGGTCCCCCGACACGGATCCTTGTTTCGCCACACGTGGCTGCATCGGGAGGGACGTAATTTATAACGGGATTCTTCAACTTTAGCAATTTGCGCTTGTAAGTATTCTGGTTGGCAAGGAGAGCTTGAATACTTACAAGCGCAAATTGCTAAACTTGAAGAATCCCGTTATAAATTACGTCCCTCCCGATGCAGCCGCGTGTGGCGAAACACGGGTCCGTGTCGGGGGACCCCGTCTAAGCATTGTGTCTCTGTGAAGCAATGGAGTTGCTGCCAATAAAAGTTTAAAATATCTCAACCTCAAAGTTGTTATTGGGACTCATTGAAAGACTACTGCACTTCCTCTTTTGTTTAATGTACGTCTGAAGTGCAGCACTCTGCTCCCTATTTGTTGTGGATTTCATGTTATATTGAGGCAATAAACTATACATAAAAAAAAAAAGCCAAACCCTTGGGCAGAGAGTTGGAGGGACTCCCTGCATTTTATCAGCTATGTGCATTCTTTGCCACCACTGTATCATCATAGTCACCTGTGCTGAGAGATTCATCCATGACATCATTAGTCCAGTGCCTACTAAACGCGGTGTGCAGCAACAGAGGTTGTGTTATAATCTGATATGTTTGTGAACCCAGGAACAAGGTGAGAGCTGATTCCACCCACAGGGAGGAGCCCTGTGGGGACTCACCATGATAGGCAAGGCCTTAGCTGAGACAGACACAACAGTAGGGAGACTTTATTATACTGGAATGAAGAAATTCTCATCAAGTGGGAAGAGAGAGACACAATAAAGAGGAATGAGTTGATCAGTGATAGTATCCCTGATAGTGGTCCACGAAGTGGGGTACACCAGGGAATCCCTCCTTTGATGGAACTTCTCTGAATCGATCCGGTAGTGGCCCACAGTGCAGGGTATGCCGGGAATCACAGAAGAGATGTTGAGAGAAGAGCAGAAGGTCAGTAGAGCTGAATAGCAGATAGTACTCACTCTGAAGCGTGCAATGAAGTTGCTGAGGCAAACACGGTAGTGGCCCGAAGCACAGGGTACACTGGAGGTTCCGTCAGCTGAAGGTAACGAAGTCACAAGGCTGAACCAGACAAGCACAGAGAGACTGATGAGAAAGTCCAGATTTGAAGGTTCTCCGAGGAGTGGATAGCCAGAACATGACAAGGCCCCTGAGGAGCGGATACCTAAAGCGTTCGAGTCTCTGGATCCGGAATGAGTTCAGAAAAGCGAAGTAAATGTCTCCGAAAGAGTGGAATTCAGCAGGAAGGAAGTCCTTGCAAACTCGTAGGTAGCTCATACCGGCTGGTTCAAATACATGCAGGCAGATGATGTCATGCGGAGGGGACGCCCCCGAGGTTCCCACCATGACATTTATAAGATGGGGCCTGGCACGTGCGCACGTGTCTTAGGTAATCTTCGATTCAAGATGGTGGACGGAATTGCCCATGCCGTCCCAGGAATGCTGAGGAGAGCGGCATGCTGAGGCAGAGGTTGCCAATTGTCCAAGAATTATTGGTGCAGGGATAAAGGAGATGAGCAACAGAGGTCGCAGCTGTCTGTGACAGATGGGCGCAACAGGTTGGGAAGAGTTGGAGGGGTTCCCTGCACTTTACCAGCTATGTGCATCCTCTGCTGCTACTGTAACATTGTGGTTACCTGCACTGAGAGATTCATCCTTGACATCATCAGCCCAGTGTCTGCTAAATGCAGTATGTAGTACATTTTTGCAGTTTGACCTCCAGCATAATTTCTTTTATGGAAGACTCACTTGATGGGTAAGAAAAGAAAGGGCAGTGTTAGGTCCTACCCATCTAGCCTTTCATCTGCTCCCTCTTCTTTCCAGCCAATGTAAAAGGCTTTCCAATTTGCAAGCCAAATGTTGGGTTCAGTGGAAGTTGGAGTGAAGGCTCAAATCAGTCTGAGGCTATGGCTTCACTTAGCTCTGATGGAGACTCCTTCAAGGGCTCAGAATCTAACCCATATGGGTTTGTAGGACAGAGAAAATGTGAATAAAGGTCTATCTCCCTCGACTCTGAGTGGGGAATCCCATCCTGTTGGATTGAGTTTCTCTATGCCCTTGAGTCATCTAGACAAACTGGACATAACACTGAATGCTTTATGGATTACCATTACCAGGTTAGAGCCTACCCTATCTTCTAAAATTGATTCTATGCTGAGTTCCACTAGTACTATTTCTGTTCCGCTTAATGAGCACTCTCAGAAGATTCAAGAATAAGCTGAGAAGTTGGTCTCTTTAGTCAACAAAATTTCAACAGTGATGGAACATAATACTATTGTTATGAGAGACAATTTAACCTTACAAAGAAATTTGGAAAACTTGGGTAACTTTGTTAAAAGAAGTAATTTAAGGGTGTTATGTTTTCCTAGACGTTCTATTGTTTCTCCTTTGGAGATACTTGGGAGATTTCTAGTAGACCTCCTTGGTTTCACCAAAGAAACTATTCCTTCAATAGTTAAAGTTTATTATTTACCTTCTACATATCTTGCTATGGGAGATAGTGACATTAGAGAAGATCATTTTGATTTTACTGGTTTCTTAGAGAAATCAGATTTTTCTTATTAAAGACAGGGTTACTCTTTTGGTAGAATTTCTTAAAGAATCTGATAAGCAATTGGTATTAAAACTTTTCTTTCGCTGTAAAGTATGTATTTTTTATGGTCAAAAATTTTCAAATTTTTCTGATGTTCTGAGGGATATTCAATGCTGTTGTAAGCTATTTCTGTCAAGGAAACAGAAAATTTTGGAATGGGGGAGGGGGAGTTTTTCAGTTGAAATTTCTGTGTATGCTTAACTTTCAAGGTAATAGATATGTTTTTTATGATGTAACTTTCTTGTTAATAGGTCAGTTTCTATTCCATAATTGATTTAAGGGTCCATTCAGATGCATTGGCTTTATTTTGATTGCACTACATATTTTTATCTCTCCCCAATTGAGGTTTATGTTTGCAGCCTTCAGAATTATCTTGTTCTAAAAATCTTTTTTCTTTATATTTGAAATGCAATTTCAGATTGTCTGCTATTATTTGGATCCAAGGTTACTTGGACATTTAATTGAAAACTCAATAAAGAAAATGAATTAAAAAAAAAACAACCAACCTAAACTATTCTTCAGGAAGCTTAATTAGGACTTTGTGTGAATGCCTGCTTTAATGCGTTAACTTTAACGTGCGCAACTTAATGCAAAACTCATTTGCATATCATTAATATGGGCTGTTAATACAAGCTAATTAACGCAAGTTAATGACAAATGTTAACTCACCTTAGTACATTGGGCTCTTTGTTTGGTCTTTTAATAACATTTTAAGAGCCTGTTTTATTAAAGCTTTTCTCCCATTTTGTATCTAGGGACAAAATGCTTTTTAAATGAGGCCTTGAATCTGTTAGCCTTGATTTTTTTAAAAGTATTTTTATATTAGGTATACAAAACAGATTTCATGGCAGGCATTCCATTGTTTTAACAAATTTCCTATTGGGGCAAGCAAAGCTAATAAATCTAAAAAGTAGGACATGTGAAATAACATCTTCAGGATCCAGTGATGTAATTGCTAGAGTTGATGCATTTTTTTTGTGTATTGGTTATTATCTGATTTAATTTGTTCCGGTTCATTTGAAACCTTTATTGTAGTGATTCATGAAAGCTTTACTGAAAAAACCCTGTCTGGACCCTGGGCACCTGTATAATTTAAGACCATTTTCTAATGCACGCCATTCATTGCCAGGGTGTTGCAGCACATGGTATTGACTTAGTTCCAGTGCTATTTAGATGAGGATCAGCCTGCTTCAGAGTGGGCCATGCAACTGAGATGGACTTAGTTGAACTCCTTAATGATTTACTGAAGGTAGAAAGTCAACTTATTTAATTCTGTGGGACCTGTTGTTGCTTTTGATACTGTAGGCCACTCAATTTTGTTGAACAGGCTACTTGAAGTAGGGGGTCTAAGGGAATGCACTTGACTAGTTCAGTTTATTTTTGATGCTGAGATCTCGGAAAGAAGTCATGGAAGATTTTTCATTGCCACTTGGGAGATTTTTCTTTCCTATCCTGCAGCATCCCTCAAGGGATACGTCAACTTTGCTATTTAATATATGCATTACACCTCTTGGTGGCATCATGAGAATTTGGCCTGCAGATCCATTTGTTTTTGGATGAGAGCAAGCCCTTTGCTGTACTTGGGTCATCCACTGAACAGATTATGAATAATATTCATTCCTGAGGTCAGCTATTTGGAATCGGGAATCATTAAATAAGCTAAAACTAAACACAGACAAGATAAAGGTTCTCCTTATAGATATTCTAGCCCCCAACTGGATTCTTTTTATCTGTCATTAGCTTAGATGAGTTTTGTAAGCTGGGTGTCATTATAGATTTCAAGCTGAACCTGATTTCCCAGATTGCAAGTGAGGTGAAAGACTTCTGGGGGAATTCTGTGCAAAAAAATTGAAAATTCTGCAACAAAAAATTGAAAATTCTGCACACACATTTTCTAAATTCTGCAAAATTCTGCACTTTTATTTGTCAAAATAACAGTATTTTTTGCAAACCATTCTGCATTTCAGTGCAATCCAGTATTTTCATTTAAATAATAGTACAGAAAACAAAGAGCCTTCCCATTTTTCTCACTTAGGGGGTTATTTTCTAACCCTATCACACGCGAAAAGGGACTAGATCGGGGCAGAGTCGGGGCAGCGACAGCACCAGAAGAGGAGGAGTCGGGGCGGCATCGGGGCGGACGCCACGGAAACTTCGCTGACAGCGAAGAGGTAAGGCCCCTTATAGCCGCCAGCAGTGCGCCCAATAGCACCACCTTTTACGATGGTGCTATTGGGTGCGAGCGATGGCATCGCGGTGGTGCAATCGCTGCTGGCTTTCGCAGGCCCGCCCCCCCCCCCCCGCTTCGCCCCCCCCTCCCGTTACCGTGGGATTCAATGAGCTCTGCGGCATAAGAAAATCCAGCCCTTAGTGATTTCCTTCTGGCAGAAAGTACTAAACTGTACAGAGAATGTTTACCTTCTTCATTTGAGAAAGATCTCAGCCCAGCACCACTCACAATCAGTGACACTAGGATCGTCTGTCAGCAATGGCAGCGGCTGCTTTCACCCTTCCATTTGAGTGTCCTTGGCACCTTGGCAAATGAGCCAAGTTGGCAGGGACTGCTGCAGTTGTTGCTACCCTCCACCTGAGTGTCCATGCCAGGGCCCCTTCACTGCATGGGCTCTGATGCAACTGCACCTTCACCTCTGATTGCAGTGGAAGTGGCTTCTCCAATGGCGGCATCATGCATGCACTGCCGGATGGGAGACTTGGGATGAATCCCCAACATGCTCGCTGTCTCTCTTACATGAAATCAGACGTATGCTTTCTCTCACATGCCATCTGTCACACATATGTTCTGTCTCCCCACATACAACTCTCTCACACACACAAACACACACACACTCTCTCCCACCCCCCTCCCCCCCCACTGGTAGACACCCACTCACACTAGCTCACAACAAAAATAAGGGCTCACGCATACACTTTCAGGGCCTGGGCCTGGGTTTCTTCTTTAGCCACCAGCAGGATGAGGTCTGCTGGCAACCCACGGCACTGCACAGCTGAGCAGACAATGACCGCTGCCGCTTACCTGAATCAGAAAGCTAGCTCCAAGCCTCACATGCAGCAGCAGGAGTCGCATTTAACCAAACATCTCCCGCTGCTGTGGGGCCGGTCTCGTGCAGCAGGAGATGATGTTTGGTTAAATGCAAACTCTGCAGCGGAAGTCAGAGTCCGCTCAGCTGTCCAGTGCCAGGGCAAACATGTCAAAGGCTGCAGACCTTTGGCCCAGAACAAATGGAAATATGAATCCCCCTTGGCCTCTGCCCCTGTCTCCATTCACCTGCTTTCCCCTCATACTTCGAGACCCCACTAGAAACTCTCCCCCTCCCCTCTCTCTTTCCCTTTCGCCTCCCCCACCCTCTCTATCCCTCCCCCTCTCCTCTCTTTCCTTCCCTCCCCTCTCCCTTCTTCCCTTCTCCTCCCTTCTCTTTCCCCTTCATCCTTTCTTCTCGTTCCCCCTTCCCCTTCCCCTCTTTCTCTTTCCCCCTTCCCCTTCTCTCTCTTTTTCCCTTCCCCCTCCCCTTTCTCTCTTTCTGATTGTAGGGTCCTGGCCTTATCACAGTGCAGATTGCTAACCTCGCCTGTGCTGTGCTGCCTCTGCTGACCTTGCGTGAACTTCGCCAGTCCTGCGATGCCTCCGCTCTCCATGCGAGCTGCCTGTGCCGCGATGACTTCGCTCTCCCACGATGGCTCCGCTGTCCATGCGCAGCAAACCTTGCCCATGCCGTGATGCTTGTGCTTTTACTTTCTCTTCCAGCAGAGCATTCAGAAGGGAGAAGCATGCGGCTGTGGTGGATTCTGTGAGGTGAGGGAGGAAATCTTCGGAAAGGGAGAATTCTGCGCAAATTCTCTTTCCGCAGTAGCGCAGAATTCCTCCAGGACCTAAGTGCTTATGAGTACAGTTAAAGCCCTGTGGGGCCGATGCTATAAAAAATGCAGAAAGCGGGCGCTGAAAAGTCAGCACCCGCTTTCTTAATGTGTGCATGGCGCCCGCAAGGGGGGCGCCATTCTATATGCAAATTAGGGGGGTCGTGTTAGCAAGGAGGCGCTAGGGTCGCTTGCGCGACCTTAGCGCCTCCTTGCTAACGTGACCCCCTAATTTAAATATTGCATGGCGCCCCCAGGGGGGTGCCTGGGGCGCATTAAGAAAGCGGGCGCTGACTTGACTGTTCAGCACCCGCTTTCTGTGCCAAAGTATTGCATCGGCCCCTATATGTTGATCTTCTGACTAGTTTATTACATCACTTTTATTTATTTATTTATTTTATTTAAGTTTTTTATATACCAACATTCAAGACGGTAGTCCCATCATGCTGGTTCACAAGAAACAGGGGTGCAATTATAATAAACTTTACAATTTGAACAATAGTGCAGAAAAGCAGTTACATGTAACAAGGAAATCAATAACTTGGAGTAAGAAGGAAAATGAAGATCAGATAATTATATATATATATATAATAACATTGTAAGAGGTGGCTATTAATGCTATTACTAGCGAAGTGTGTTAATCCAGAGCAATGCAGCACCGCTGTTTTCTGGTTGCTTCTTCGTGATCGTATTTCTCCTGTCATGAAGATCCTATATTGGTTTCTGCTGCCTTTCGGATCTCAGTTTAAGCTTTTGTGTATGGCTTTCAAGGAACCAAACTGTCTTGGCCAGAACTCTTTTGTTATTTGTCATCCTGTTCATCGAATGTATATTGGCGCTTCCATCAGTCAAAGAAGCAAGGCTCTCTCATACTCAAGCCTTTTCTATGTGACACCATCTTGTTGGAACAAATTAGCTAAGGACATTCAATCCTTGTCTGATGTCGAGCTTTTCCTGAAGACTTGGTTATTTGATCAAGCATACAAGAGATGACCTTAGTGGTTTAAGTTGCAATGCTGTTTTAATGGGAATCTTTTGCTGATCTAACATGAATGTAAATGCTTTTATTTAAGTGTGATTTCGATTTGACTACAATATAATCTTATGGGTTTTGTTTTATGAGGTTTACTTAATCTGAATCCCCGGTTGAGATGATTTATTTATTTATTTTTTATTTATTTAAGAGTTTTTATATACCGTCATTAAGTAATACACCATCATAATGGTTTACAGATGGGCACCTATAACAAAGTAAATATAGTTCATAAATAACATGGGTGGTGCCGTTAGAAATCGGTAACATATAAGAGTTTATATCAAGCGACATTGATTGTGGTTGGGTGTTTTATAGAGATTCATCTTACTGGTTGTCTACAGTTAAAATAAGTTGAAACTAATTCCATTGAGCGCTGGAATTAAGGCGCTGGGTGCTTTGAGCCACTTAACCTTAAATTGTTCTCTTTAGTTGCCTGTGTCGTTCTCCTTTTGAAGGCTTTTTTGAAGAGCCAGGTTTTGAGTTGTGTTTTGAAAAATTTATGATTGCTCTGAAGTCTGAGGTCAAGGGGCATGGAGTTCCATAATGTGGGACCGGCTAGAGATAATGCGCGATCCCTCACCTGGGTGAGTCTTGCTGTTTTTACGGATGGAATGGGTAGAAGTGCTCTGTTTGCTGACCTTAAATTTCTGTGTGGGACGTGTACTTTAAGTGCGGTGTTTAGCCACTCTGCTTTTTCATCGTGGATGAGTTTGTGTAATAGGCACAGTGCTTTGAATTGAATTCTTTGTTCTATGGGAAGCCAATGTAGGGTGGCAAGTGTATCAGATATGTGATCTCTTTTGCCTTTTCCAGAGAGAACTCTGGCTGCAGCATTCTGTAGAATCTGAAGTGGTCTTAGTGTAGTGTTGGGATCTGAATGTAAATGTTCTCATTTATTTGTGTAGCCCCTGCCCCAACTTCTCCTGGCATGAGAATTCATGAGTCAGAGCAGTACCTATGCTCCTGGGTTCTTCCCACAGAAGTGGGGAAAGAGTTAGTGTTTCAGGACCTTTATGAGTTTTTCTCACCTGGAGCTCTTCTGCAACTAGTCCAGTCAGGATTAAAAACCACACTTCACAATGTAGCTGTTGTTAACAAAAGTAAAACCCTTTACTTGGCACTGTTTGCAGGAAAACAAAATTCACAGACAATACACCACGGTTTAGCACCAATCAGTACAGAAAAAACAAAGTTCAGTAGCACAAAAATAAACTCAGTCACTCACAGTAGCAAATGATGCATACCCTGGCAGATAAGCTCTTTTGGAAGGGGACCCTCCTATCTGGACTTGCCCTTAGTAACTGCTTCTCTGGATGCCCAATAGTAAACTGGAAGAATCATCTGAATGACTCTTAGCCAGCAGCTCTGAAACAGACCTCTACATCTGGCAGTCTTCACTGGACTTTAACTTGAAACTCTACACTTTTCTCAACTTGGAAGCATTCTAGCTGGACAGATTAGAAGAAGGGACTTATACCTTTCTTCCTTGAGACAACATCTGAAGAAATCCCTCTGACATGGCTCTTCAGGAAAACTAGGACACTTCCGTGCATCCCCTCAGTAGAACCTCCCTAGTCCTAGAAGCCTGGACATCACAACCTTGGGCTCCAGCCACCTTCCTGGGACGGAAGACAGACTAGCAGTCCTCTCCCCTCTCCACCACAGGCACCTCTCTGTTGAGAGAATTACCTCTCCCCTCCTGAAGGTTGACTTCTCCCTCTGGAAAGAAAAACCCGAGTAATCTCTCGCTTGAAAAGAGAGGCTAGAAAAGAAGAATCCTGAAGCACCAAGACACAGGGCTTGTCAAACTTAAGATACCTCCCACTGGAGAGAATCAAACGTCTTCTAACACCCCTACTCTCCTCTGACATTGCTCAATGCATTCAGAGTTTTTTTGAGACCACTGATGCACTCTAGTGACGGGCAAATTTGGGGCCTTCTTTCATTTGTGACCTTGAATTTCATCTGTTCAAATATAGTTTATGTCATATGTATTTTTTCATTATATGGAGGATATGATAATGATAGTTTTTTGTCCAGTTTTTATATTTAGATATGGGGTTTTTTTTTTTAATGCATGAGGATATGATTTTTAAACTGTGTTGCTGTATCTAGTCTAGAACAAATTGAGAGCATTTTTCAAAGGAATTTCCATGGGTTAAACAGTGCTTTATTTGCAGGATGACTTGTTATAACATTGCCTGCCTGATATGTGGGTAAACTTAGGCACATATGTTCTGGACTGAGTGGAGCACTCCCAGGAGTGGAACTGGGGGAGGAGTTTGGACTTACATGCATACTTTTGGATTTTCAAAAGTATGCACATAAATTTCCTCACAGGATTTCTGTGTACAGATTAGCAGGTGTAATTGTGTGCAAGTAGTTTTGTTAGGATAATTTTTAAAATAAACATATGTGCCTGAGGGCCAGATTCATTAAGGCTTTTCTCCCATTTTGTATCTTTGCAAAAAACGTTTAGTGAGTCAGGTACTAGTAAGTTCGCTTTGAAAACTCGTGTAACTTATGCAAGTATTTGATGACTTTCTTATGCGGGTTGCTACAAAATTACCCACATAATAATTAGGCAAGAAAAAAATTGGGAAATAAATACATAAGTGTATTGAGAATGTAATTTTGAAAAATTATAATATTTACCTGCCTTATTATTCCATGTTCAGTCCCCATTCCTCTTCTTTGGGTAGTATTGTGCACATCTGGAATAGGAGAAGAGGAATCATACTGAGTCAAGAATAAACACCCTTTATTACCATTTTAACTGAAGATTTCCCTGCATAACTCTATTAGAATGAATGTGACAGAGAGGATTTTACAAAATAAAAAGGAAATCTATTATTCCTGATATGCAAGTCATATATTTATAATTATTGCATTACAGAGCAGGTACTAGATATGTCATTCTATGATAATAATTTTTACTTGGAATAAAAAACTAATTATTGGATTCTCCTCACAGGACATTTTGAGTTATCTAGACTCATTTTTTAAGAAGGTACCTGTAATGTTTTCATTACCATCACAATCACCCCACGTCATCACAGCACAATTCAGAAACTACATTCTCTACTCCACCATCCTATGATAGCATATACTCACATTTCTATATAAAATTCAGAGCAAACTATCACAGAGGAGTACAGTGAGGTAGGGAAAGAGATGGCCAGATGGGAAGGAAACCACATAGAACATGTGTCCTTTGTTTCTGGTATAGCTATGCAGTCCCATTAAAACCTGGCATGGATTCTCAGAAAGGAGGAGGATAGATTTTCAAGGCTCAAGGTGAGTCTCTTTTTCTCTGGGTGTGTGCTCTGCTCAAACTCTATATCTGTAAGTTTTCAGTGTCAAGAAACATGCTGGACACACAGTGATGTTCCAAAAAATAAAATGTTTACTGTTCAGTTTGTTCAATGGAAATGAATTGGCACCAAAAACATTTGCTCCTTGTCATGTCCATTATTACAGCAATAAATCAAGTCCCAAATGATCTGTGCTTGTGGTCTCTTGATCTATTTCCAGGGTCCCCGGTCTTCCCTTGGATGTAGTGCAGTCTACCTGGGTTACACTAAAAAGGTTCTTCTATGCTTTAAGGATCTCCCTTGCACAATACTTGGAGTCCAGTGCTTGATCCTTCCTTCTCCAAAACTCTCTTTTCCTGTTTTCCTGGCCAAAACTCTGGTGGGAGTGTCCCAGGTTTATCCTCTCTCCTCCTAGCTCTGGATTCCAGTTGGTATCCAACCCTTTTCTTCACTGTTCTCTTAGATGACATGGGGATCTTTCATTCTGAAGGATCCAAAAATATCACAGTGAGGGAAAAATCCTTCTTCTCCATCCTTCTCTCTTTTGAGCAGGAAAGGTGAACAAAAACTTCCTTCCAAACAAAATCAAACTTAGATAAAATTAAAAATGCGATGAGATCCACTTCATCAACCATTGGGTGTGGGTCAGCAAAGTGATCTCTTTGCTTTCTAAATTAATCACCAGGGGTTTGAATCAATACTGATTTAAGAATAGGGGTGCTACAAAAATCAGACTTTCTCCTTCAGACTCCAAAATAAAATGGCACATTGAAACTTGGGGTGACCTGATAATATGCAAGCAGGATACTACGATTGTAGTAACCTCCAGCGAGGTACTGGACAAGATGGTGCATTCCACTAACTGCACTACTCAGTCCTAACCACTAGGCCAAGCTCTCTTGTAGAGATCCCATTGGAGCTCTACAAAAATAAGAACATAAGCATTGCCATGCTGGATCAGACCAAAGGTTCATCAAGCCCAGAATCCTGTCTCTAACAGTCACCAGTCTTGGCCAGTGGGAAGTACCTGGCAGATCCCAAGGACTAGGTTCATTCCTTATTGCTCATTCCTTGTGATAGCTTTCCCAATGAGAAAAGTATGTGAGACCTTTATGCTGCGACGTAGTTGATGCAAGCTCAAGGGCAAACCCAGGAGGCCTATTCTGGCAGCTGGTGAATGTGCCCTGTAGTGGGACAGTCTGGAGCTTCACTTTTATCAGTCGCCTCCCCCACAGGTTGAGCTCTTGGGTTCTGATGTCTGGCAGGACTTAGGTAGGTCCCTAGGGTGGTGAAGATAACTAACGTCCAAAGCACACTGGGGTCAGGCTAGACAGCAGGATTAATGAAGTCAGGGACAGGCCAAGGTTGGGGCAGGCAGCTAGCAAGTGGGATCAAGTCCAGAGAAGGGGTCAGGTCCAGGTGTCAGTCAATCATGATCAGGTCCAGGCAGCAGGCAATTATGTTCAGGTCCAGAAGAAGGTCAAGTCCAGGCAGCAAGCAATTGTGGTCAAGTCCAATCAAGAGGGCAAGATCCGAAGAGTCAAGCCAAGGCTGGGCGAAGACACAATAAAGACACTAGCAGGACGAGGCTGGATGAGGAAGACTAGACGAGGCAAGGCTGGAAGACAAGGCAGGCTGAAGCAAGACTGGAAAGCAAGGCTGAAAGACAAGGCAGGACAAGGTAATGCTGGAAGACAAGGCACAGGAACCAGGACCACAGACAGGAATCAGGAACCAACATGCTGGAGCAACATGCACTACTTCAGGAGTAGAAGACCTGGTTGCTGAGGCGAAGAACTGCTGCAGGGCCTTAGTTATATGATTCAGGAGACTGACGTCATCTGGAGGCACCTCTCAGTGCTTGTGCTAGATATTTCTAGTTTATGTGATTCGTATTGATAGTTACTGGGTGATTGGATCCTTCCAGGTGGTGTCGCTATTCTTCCAAGGCTAGCTTGATCACTAATAGCTCACGATCACCAATGGTATAATTCTTCTTTGCTAGAGAGAATTTCTTTGAAAAATAGGAGCCAGTCACAAGAGTACCATTATGGTTATGCTGTAGGAGGACAGCACCTCCCCTGAGAGTGAACACATCTACCTCCAGAATGAATGGCTGTTGATGTAGGCATGAGTCAAGGATGAATTCCTCTTTGAGATGCTTAAAGGCTTGAATAGTGGCAGCAGTCTAATTCTTGGTGTCCGAGCCCTTTTTAGTTAGGGCTATGAGTGGGGCTGCCAAGGAGGAGTAATCATAGATAAATTGCCTTTAGAAATTTGGGAAGCCCAGGAAGCGCTGCAGTGCCTTTATGTCCATGGGCTGGGGACACTCCAGAATGGCTTTTAATTTGTTTGGATCCATACAGAGGCCTTAGTGAGAGATAATATATCCCAAGAAGGGAAGTTCTTCCTGTTTAGAGGTACACTTCTCTAACTTGGCATAGAGGTGGTGCTCATGGACCGATAAAACAAGAGGGTAGGCAATCTAAAAAAGCCGTGAGGGCAACGAAATGGATTAGATGCCAAAAAATGTCCATTTAGAATCTTTATTATGGAGATTCGTTCATCCAATATAAAGCCCGACTCAGGCCAAGTTTCGCCACCACAATGGGACTGCCTCAGGGGCTACAAAACACAAATAGCAAATATAACTTAATGATACAGGACATACGTAAATCAAATATAAAATCATATGCACATATAAATGGTAACATATAAAATGGAACATATAAACTGAAACATATAAAATGGAAAACTGAGACTTGATAACCAGAACCAAACAATATAGATGTATACAAAAAATGTATGATTTTACCTGTGTGAAATATCTCTTGATAATATATGATAGTTATCTCGTGCCATAGAGATTCTCATAAAGTCTGTAAGGTGTTCCAAAAAATATATATAACATTGACCTTAAACACAAAAGTGTCAAAATACATCTAATAAAAATTATGCATCTGATAAAAATTAAACGTGAATATGACTTCAACAAATAATTGTGCACTCTAAAAAATAATGTAGAAAAACTGCACAAACTCACTTAAAAACAACAGCAATTAAAAGGTGATTAAAAAATGATTAAAAAGCACACTCTAAAAAATAACCGGCGCAACCTCACCCAAAAACAACAGCTCCAACAATGACTTCTAGAAGACTAGAATATCATCCGTGTAAACTACCAAATGGGAGCAGAGCAGGTCACATAAGATCTTGTTTACCATAAATTGGAAGACTGCAGGGGCATTGCACAACCTGAAGGGCATCTCTAGGTACTCATAGTGTCCATCATGGGTATTAAAAGTGGTCTTTCACTCATTGCCCTCTCAGATTCTGATCATATTGTATGCCCCCAAAGGTCCAGCTTGGTAAACACTTGCATGCTCCAAAGGCAGTCAAAGAGCTTGGAGATCTAGGGAATCAATGCAGGGACATAAGAATCCATCTTCTTCCCTACAAAAAAAGAATCCAACCCCAGCGAGAGAGGAAAATAGGCAAATGAAGCTTCTATTCTCTTTAATAGAAGTGGTCTTAACCTCTGTTTCCAGAGCAGAGAGTGGGTGTACTACGGCTCTGGGCGCAACCTTGCTGGGGATCAAGTCTATAGTATAATAGTAGGAGTAGTGAGGCGCCAGGACCTTCGCCTGCTGCTTACTGAAAACATAAGCAAATACAGTATACTGTGGGGGCAGACTTGGGAGTCCTGAGTAACTGTCCATAGATACCACAGGCAAAACTTTGGTGAGGCATTGCTTATGACAGCTATGGCTCTATTTAGCAATTTTCAACATGGTCCAATTGATGTGGGGCTGATGGAGCGTGAACCATGGTAAGCCCAAAATGATTGCATTGATTGCCTTGAGTTACATGCAGAGGCTGATTTGCTTTCCATGCAGGATCCCTGTTTGCATGATCAGTGGTACTATGGCTCTTGTAACATGTCCGGGCAAGGGTTCTCCACAAACAGAGGAGATCAAGAGTGGGGTGTCAATAGTAACTGTCATAGATAAAGCTGACCCCAGCACTGATAACCAGGAAGACAAGAGCATCGACAAGAATGTCCCCAAGAGATAGGCGTACTGGGACTAACAGTTGTGGAGAGGTGCAGGGATGACCTAGGGTGGTCTCTCCTACCAGGCCTAGGTCCTTGAGTTTCTTGGCTTGTTTGGTTAGTGACTTGTGAAATGCCCAGATGCAACAATATAAGCAAAGGTTAAGGTTACAGCGCCTCTGCTTCTCCTTTGCTTACAGTTTGAAGTGATCCACCTGCATGGAGTCTGCTGGTGCAGGTCTTGGCTCTGCAAGATCTGGAAATTTGAGCCTCTCTCTTTGACCCATTCCTGAAACCTCAGGTCTAGTCATACAGCTAGCTAATCAGGCCT
Organism: Rhinatrema bivittatum; assembly: GCF_901001135.1. Classification (NCBI taxonomy): domain Eukaryota; kingdom Metazoa; phylum Chordata; class Amphibia; order Gymnophiona; family Rhinatrematidae; genus Rhinatrema; species Rhinatrema bivittatum. The sequence goes on along the minus strand of NC_042616.1, from coordinate 257,485,406 downwards.
TCCAAGGTATTTTGGCACAAAGTTGAAAACTGAAAATATAAATAGGAGGAGGGTTGGTGTGTTTATGATTACAAAAAAAAGAGCGGCATAACCTCGATGGTGATTGCCATAAGAGTGAATGAAAATACTACTTTCACCCTATAAACATTTTACTTTGAAGTATATAAGTTCACCTACACGTCAAGAGCCTCATACGGTAAAATTTAATAAATTCAAAGGTTGGGTTTTATAACATACAAAGTTGATACTTCCAAGGTATCCGGCAAGTCCGGGGCAGCCAGCTCATCTTTAATGAGCTCCGAGAGTCCTTGTCAGAAAATTGCAATCAGACTGTCACTGCCCCACTGAAGTTCAGAGGCCAGAGTGCGGAAGTGCACCAATTACTCTCTCACAGACCAGGGAGCCTTGCCTAATCTGCAGGAGTTCAGAGACCTTGGAAACCATGCAACTGGGCTCATAGAATATCTGCCTGAATTCTTGCTGAAAGTGTGCCAGATCCCCCAAGAATGGATCTACCCTTTCCCAAAGATGTGAGGCCAAAGCCAATGCAGTGCCACCCAAAAAGGAAAGAATATAAGCTACTTTGATTCGGTCTGTCAGAAACAAAGGGACCTGCAATTTGAATTGCATCCAATATTGGTTGAGAAAGCTTCTACATTTTAGTGGGTCTCTCGGAGACAGAGGCAGGTGGAGTGTGGAAGTAGCAGGCTGCAAGACAGGTACTGGATCGGAAGCCAGAGGAGGCTAGGCCGCACTACTCTGGAGATATCTGGCCATGGTGTTAAGCTGATTCTACTGCCATTGAAGATTTATTTATTTATTTATTTATTGTTTTTGTTATACCGAGTTTCATGATAGGCATCACATCAACCCGGTTTACAAATAACAAGGAGTGTAAAGCATAACGTAACGTAAAAAACAATATTTTCAATAAGAACCTTGAACTTTAAATACAGTGTATCAGAAAAAGAGAGAGGGAAAGTTACAAAAAACAAGGAAAATAAACTTGGGATGGAAGGGGAGAAATTGAACAGCACAATATTTACATTTCAGCCTATTGATACATTAGAATAGCAAGTGAAAAAATAAGACTATGAAACGGTACATAGGTAATCAAATGAATAAATATGACAGTTGTGAATGGTAATAGTATGATAAATATTCAGCAGGAATTAGTGAGAGAGGGTTTGAGGTTGGTTGATTCGTGTTTACATTCCATTATTGCATACGAGTTAGTGCTAGTGAGAGGAGGTTTTATTCAAGGCTTGGAAATGCTTTTTTGAAAAGCCAAGTTTTTAGTCTTTTCCTAAATGTTAAAGAGCATGGCTCTTGTCTCAAATCAGGTGGGATCGAGTTCCAGAGAGCTGGACCTGCTGATGAGAAGGCTCTGAGACTCAAGGATTTATGTTGGTAGGTTTTGGCCTTTGGAATTTGGAGTGACTCTTTGTAGTGTTCCCTGATAGGCCTGGCGGAGGTGAATTTTTTAAGTGGTATTTGTAGGTCAAGTTGCGTGTGTTGGTTGATAGTTTTGTATATGATGTTAATGGTTTTGTACATGATTCTATAGTGGATCGGAAGCCAATGGAGGTTTTTGAGAATAGGTGAAATGTGGTCAATTTTCCTGGAATTTGTAAGGACTCTGGCTGCAGAGTTCTGAACCATTTGTAAAGGTTTGGTGTAAGAAGCTGGGAGGCCTAATAGTAATGAGTTGCAATAATCTAGTTTGGAAAAGATTATTGCTTGCAAGATTGTTCTGAAGTCCTGAGTGTGAAACAGCGGTTTTATTCTTTTCAGGATATGTAATTTGTAGTAGGGATGTGAATCGTTTTCCATATCGTCTTAACGATAGAAATCGTGTGGCAGGGCAAGAAAATCGTCTTAGGCACGATTTTTTAGTTAAAAAATCGTTAAAAATCGTTTTTTCCGATTAGTGCGCACTAACTCGAGTTAGTGCGCACTAACTGGGAGTTAGTGCGCACTAACTGAAAATGATACAATTTGACACTTTTCAGGTCAGTTAAGGTCAGTTTAGGAATGAATATGTATTCCTATTGGCTGCCCTCTTATTTATTCATGTTACCAAGTTTCCTACTGACAGTATATGGGGGATGGGAAATGGAAACAGTTGGTAGCTTGACAAAACAAGTAATGTGATCAGTCAATGTGACTAGAACTTGTGCCCTAACCCTGATACCAGGGGTATTGTGATCTTCCTGCACACAGTGCCCTATCCCTATTAATACCAGGAGTGTTGTGATCTTCCTGCACACAGTGCCCTATCCCTAATACCAGGGGTGTTGTGATCTTCCTGCACACAGTGCCCTATTCCTGATACTGGGGGTGTTGTGATCTTCCTGCACACAGTGCCCTATTCCTGATACCGGGGGTGTTGTGATCTTCTTGCACACATCCCGATATCAGGGATAGGGCACTGCGTGCAGGAAGATCACAACACTCCTGGTATTAATAGGGATAGGGCACTGCATGCAGGAAGATCACAACACTCCTGGTATTAATAGGGATAGGGCACTGCATGCAGGAAGATCACAACACCCCTGGTATCAGGGATAGGGCACTGTGTGCAGGAAGATCACAATACCCCGGAGGAGTGAGGGTCAGGCAGCTCCCCCTGTCTGTGAAGCCAGCCTCTCACTAGTAATGCAGGGAGGGAGCTGTCTCAGACTTCACCATCCTCCCCCCCCCCCTCACCCACACACCATTCACTAGCTGGGACATGGGGGAAGTCAGGAGTGAGGGTCAGGCAGCTCCCCCCTGTCTGTGAAGCCAGCCTCTCACTAGTAATGCAGGGAGGGAGCTGTCTCAGACTTCACCATCCACCCCCCCCCCCTCACCCACACACCATTCACTAGCTGGGACATGGGGGAAGTCAGGAGTGAGGGACAGGCAGCTCCCCCCTGTCTGTGAAGCCAGCCTCTCACTAGTAATGCAGGGAGGGAGCTGTCTCAGACTTCACCATCCTCCCCCCCCCCCCCCTCACCCACACACCATTCACTAGCGGGGACATGGGGGAAGTCAGGAGTGAGGGTCAGGCAGCTCCCCCCTGTCTGTGAAGCCAGCCTCTCACTAGTAATGCAGGGAGGGAGCTGTCTCAGACTTCACCATCCTCCCCCCCCCCCTCACCCACACACCATTCACTAGCTGGGACATGGGGGAAGTCAGGAGTGAGGGTCAGGCAGCTCCCCCCTGTCTGCGAAGCCAGCCTCTCACTAGTAATGCAGGGAGGGAGCTGTCTCAGACTTCACCATCCTCCCCCCCCCCCCCCTCACCCACACACCATTCACTAGCTGGGACATGGGGGAAGTCAGGAGTGAGGGTCAGGCAGCTCCCCCCTGTCTGTGAAGCCAGCCTCTCACTAGTAATGCAGGGAGGGAGCTGTCTCAGACTTCACCATCCACCCCCCCCCCCCTCACCCCCCCACCATTCACTAGCTGGGACCTGGGGGCAGTCAGGAGTGAGGGACAGGCAGCTCCCCCCTGTCTGTGAAGCCAGCCTCTCACTAGTAATGCAGGGAGGGAGCTGTCTCAGACTTCACCATCCTCCCCCCCCCCCCTCACCCACACACCATTCACTAGCTGGGACATGGGGGAAGTCAGGAGTGAGGGTCAGGCAGCTCCCCCCTGTCTGTGAAGCCAGCCTCTCACTAGTAATGCAGGGAGGGAGCTGTCTCAGACTTCACCATACTCCCCCCCCCCTCACCCACACACCATTCACTAGCTGGGACATGGGGGAAGTCAGGAGTGAGGGTCAGGCAGCTCCCCCCTGTCTGTGAAGCCAGCCTCTCACTAGTAATGCAGGGAGGGAGCTGTCTCAGACTTCACCATCCTCCACCCCCCCTCACCCACACACCATTCACTAGCTGGGACATGGGGGAAGTCAGGAGTGAGGGTCAGGCAGCTCCCCCCTGTCTGTGAAGCCAGCCTCTCACTAGTAATGCAGGGAGGGAGCTGTCTCAGACTTCACCATCCTCCCCCCACCCCTCACCCACACACCATTCACTAGCTGGGACATGGGGGAAGTCAGGAGTGAGGGTCAGGCAGCTCCCCCCTGTCTGCGAAGCCAGCCTCTCACTAGTAATGCAGGGAGGGAGCTGTCTCAGACTTCACCATCCTCCCCCCCCCCCTCACCCACACACCATTCACTAGCTGGGACATGGGGGAAGTCAGGAGTGAGGGTCAGGCAGCTCCCCCCTGTCTGCGAAGCCAGCCTCTCACTAGTAATGCAGGGAGGGAGCTGTCTCAGACTTCACCATCCTCCCCCCCCCCCCCTCACCCACACACCATTCACTAGCTGGGACATGGGGGAAGTCAGGAGTGAGGGTCAGGCAGCTCCCCCCTGTCTGTGAAGCCAGCCTCTCACTAGTAATGCAGGGAGGGAGCTGTCTCAGACTTCACCATCCTCCCCCCCCCCCCCTCACCCACACACCATTCACTAGCTGGGACATGGGGGAAGTCAGGAGTGAGGGTCAGGCAGCTCCCCCCTGTCTGCGAAGCCAGCCTCTCACTAGTAATGCAGGGAGGGAGCTGTCTCAGACTTCACCATCCTCCCCCCCCCCCCCTCACCCACACACCATTCACTAGCTGGGACATGGGGGAAGTCAGGAGTGAGGGTCAGGCAGCTCCCCCCTGTCTGTGAAGCCAGCCTCTCACTAGTAATGCAGGGAGGGAGCTGTCTCAGACTTCACCATCCTCCACCCCCCCTCACCCACACACCATTCACTAGCTGGGACATGGGGGAAGTCAGGAGTGAGGGTCAGGCAGCTCCCCCCTGTCTGTGAAGCCAGCCTCTCACTAGTAATGCAGGGAGGGAGCTGTCTCAGACTTCACCATCCTCCCCCCCCCCCTCACCCACACACCATTCACTAGCTGGGACATGGGGGAAGTCAGGAGTGAGGGTCAGGCAGCTCCCCCCTGTCTGCGAAGCCAGCCTCTCACTAGTAATGCAGGGAGGGAGCTGTCTCAGACTTCACCATCCTCCCCCCCCCCTCACCCACACACCATTCACTAGCTGGGACATGGGGGAAGTCAGGAGTGAGGGTCAGGCAGCTCCCCCCTGTCTGTGAAGCCAGGCTCTCACTAGTAATGCAGGGAGGGAGCTGTCTCAGACTTCACCATCCTCCCCCCCCCCTCACCCACACACCATTCACTAGCTGGGACATGGGGGAAGTCAGGAGTGAGGGTCAGGCAGCTCCCCCCTGTCTGTGAAGCCAGCCTCTCACTAGTAATGCAGGGAGGGAGCTGTCTCAGACTTCACCATCCTCCACCCCCCCTCACCCACACACCATTCACTAGCTGGGACATGGGGGAAGTCAGGAGTGAGGGTCAGGCAGCTCCCCCCTGTCTGTGAAGCCAGGCTCTCACTAGTAATGCAGGGAGGGAGCTGTCTCAGACTTCACCATCCTCCCCCCCCCCCCTCACCCACACACCATTCACTAGCTGGGACATGGGGGAAGTCAGGAGTGAGGGTCAGGCAGCTCCCCCCTGTCTGTGAAGCCAGCCTCTCACTAGTAATGCAGGGAGGGAGCTGTCTCAGACTGGTATCAGGATTAGGGCACTGTGTGCAGGAAGATCACAACACTCCTGGTATTAATAGGGATAGGGCACTGTAAGAGATGACTGTAGTAGATTGAATAAAGATCTGATGTTTCTGCTCTCCTCACACCAAACAAAAACAACACACAAGCAGAGAAGCCCTTCTTACAAAGCTGAGCTAGTGAGTTAAGTAGGAGGAAAAGTAAACATACTGGTGCCAGTGTGGCTACTTAAAAAATACACTTACCAACAATCAATTACATATATTTGAACTGTGTACAGTTCCAGCCAGGACCACCTTTCTAAAATGCACAGTGATTGGCAAATTCAACATGCACTAGCATTTCAGGTGCCTGCTAACAAAAATAATAAACAAACAAGTTCTAGTCACGTGAGTGCTGATCATTACATTACTTTTTTTGTCAAGCTTCCAACTGTTTCCATTTCACATCCCCCCAACCATATTGGTAACATCAATAGATAAGAGCACAGCCAGCCAATAGGAATACATACATACATATTCATTCCTAAGTGACCTTTACTGACCTGGGAAGTGTGAACACTTTGTTTCATTTTCTGTTGGTGTTCGTTAGTTTCCAGTTCCATTTCCCATCCCCCCAACCATCACCTCAGTGGTAACCTTGGTAATATCAATAGATAAGAGGGCAGCCAGCCAATAGGAACACATATTCATTCCTAACTGACCTTCAGTGACCTGGAAAGTGTTTATTTGTATCATTTTCAGTTAGTGCGCACTAAATCGAGTTAGTGCGCACTAACACGATTTAACGATTTTTAACGATAAATCGTTAGAATTTCTATTGTATCGTGATCTATAACGATTTAAGACGATATAAACATTATCGGACGATAATTTTAATCGTTGAAAAACGATTCACATCCCTAATTTGTAGAAGCAATCTTTGGTGGTTTGGTTAATGAATGTTTTGAGGTTGAGACGATTGTCTAGGATGGCTCCTAAGTCTCTTACGTGGGTTGTTTGAAGGAGTGTGGGTGGTTTAGGAAGTGTGTTATTGTTTTCCGGTGATATGAGCAGGAATTCTGTTTTCGAAGCATTGAGTACAAGGTTTAGACTGTTGAGGAGAAGTTTAATTTCTAATAGGCAACTGTCCCAGTATTCCATTGTTTTTGAGATTGATTCTTTTATAGGGATTACGATCTGTACGTCGTCTGCAAAAAGGAAATGTTTCAGGCTTAATTTTGTTAGTAGTTGGCAGAGTGGTAGCAGGTAGACATTGAAAAGGGTGGGTGAAAGTGATGATCCTTGCGGCACTCCTCTATTAGAAGGGTGGTATTGGGATTCTTTATTATGAATTTTGACTCTGTATCCTCTGTTTTCTAGAAATGTTTTGAACCAGTTTAGTGTGGCACCTGTTAAACCAATGTTTGCCAGCTGTTTTAGAAGAAGGGCGTGGTTGACGGTGTCAAAGGCCGCCGAGAAGTCAAGGAGGATTAGAAAATATGCTTGGCCTTTATCAATACCAGAGAGTAGGTAGTCCATGAGTGAAATTAGTAGCGTTTCGGTGCTTGCGGCTTTGCGAAAACCATATTGGTTTGGGGACAGAATACTGTGGTCCTCTAGGTAGTTGGATAGTTGGGTGTTTACCAGTTTTTCCATGATTTTAGCTATAAATGGTAGGTTGGAAATAGGGCGGAAGTTGTTGGGATCACATGCATTTAGATTTGGTTTTTTTAGCAGTGGCTTGATTGAGGCAGTTTTTAGGTCATCTGGGTAGATGCCATGTGATAAGGAGCAGTTTATAATATCTGCGAGGGTTTTTGCTATTGTGTCCGGGATAAGAAGAAGCATTTTGGTAGGGATTTGATCAAATGGGTGTGATGACGGTTTCATTCTTTTTAATACATTTTGTATCTCTGTGATTGTGATGGGTTCAAAGGCATTAAGCTGGATGTCTTTATTTTGGGGAAGATATGTGTTATCTGGAGACGTAGTGTTTGGAATCAGCTGATTAAGGAGATCCGATATTTTTTTGTTAAAATGAAGAGCCAATTCGTCTGCTTTAGTCTGGGCTTGTTCGGGTGGTATATCTGGAGTGATAGGTTTAGTGAGGCTGGAAACGAAGGCGAATAGAGCTTTTGAGTCAAAGCTGAGATGATGAACCTTTCGGGCATAGTAGTCTCTTTTGATTTTCAACGTGGTACTTTTGTAAAGATGGAGTGATCGTTTGTAATCAGAGAGTGAGGCTGGTGAAGGGGCTTTGCGCCATTTTCTTTCTTTTTGCCGAAGTAATTGTTTGAGTTTTCGTAGTTCATCATTATACCAGGGTTGACGTTGCACTAGATGTTGCACTAAGCTGATGATAGCAGAGGCTGGAAGACTGTCTGCTGAGCTCATGGCTCAGCAAACTGTGAAGGGTGGTGGGTGTGTGAGGCCTTTGTGCTACAGCATAGTCGATGCAGCCTCGGTGCATACTCAAGAGGCCTTTGCTAGCAGCTAGCAAATGCATCCTGTAGCAGGACAGTCTGGAGCTTCACCTTTACCGGTCACCTCCCCCACAGACTGAGCCCTTGGGTTCTGGCAGCTGGCAGGAATTATGAAGGTCCCTAAGGCAGTGAAGATAACTAAAGTCCAAAGGCACACTGGGGTAATGGTCAGCAGCAGACTAAATAACTTAGGGACAGGCCAAAATCGGGGCAGGCAGCTAGCAAGAGAGGTCAGGTCCAAGAAAAGGGTCAGGTCCAGGCGGTAGACAGTCGTGGTCAGGTCCAAGCAAGAGTTTAAGCTCTGAAGAGTCAAATCAAGGCTGGACAAAGACAAACCGAAGACACTGGACAAGATGAGTAGGACAAGGCAATTTTGGATGAGGTGGGCTGGATGACGAAGGCTGGAGAAGACAAGGTTGGACGAGGCAAGATTGGAAGGCAAGGCAAGATAAGGCAATGCTGGAAGGCAAGGCTGGATGAGGCAAGGCTGGAAGTCCAGGCAGGATGAGACAAGGCTGGAAGACAAGGCACAGAAACCAGGATCCCAGGCAGGAATCTGGAGCCAGAAGGCAGGAGCAACACGCACTACTTTAGGAGTAGAAGACTGGTTGCTGAGGTGAGGAACTGCTGCGGAGCCTTAGCTTATATAGGCCATGAGGCTGATGTTATCTGGAGATGCTGATCAGGTTTTCCCGCCACAGCATGCATATTATGCGTGCATATGCATGTGTGTGCCTAAAGGAAAGCAGCAGCCTGGTTGGAATAGTGGCATCAGCAATGGTCAGCAGCAGGGAGATGCCGCTGCAATGGGAGGTCTCTGGCAGCATTCGGCAGTGGCAGGGGTGAGTGCGGTGGTTCACGGGACTGTCCCGTGAGTCACCAAACGTAACACCCAAGCCTACCTGGCTAATAATTGGTTATATATTTTTCTTCCAGAAACATGTCCAAACCCTTTTGAAACTCATCTATGCTAGATTCTTTGATCATATCCTCTGACAAAAAATTGCACAGCTTGATTTTGCATTGAGTGAAAAAAATATTTTCTACAATTTGTTTTACATTTGCTACCTGTTAGTTTCATGGAGTTTTCCCTAGTCATAGTCCTATTTGAAAGGGTACATAATCATTTCATATTTATCTATTCCATCCTAATCATGATTTTGTTAACCTCTATCATATCCCCTCTCAATCATCTCTTTTCCAAGCTCAAGAGCCCTAAAATATTTAATTTTTCTCTGTAAAGGAGTCATTTTCATTCCCTTTTTCAATTTGTTGCTCTTCTTTGTACCTTTTCTAGTTACATTATATAATTTTTGAGATGGACATCCAGAACTGCATATAATACCCAAGGTGTGGAGGCACCATGGATCAAAAGAGTCATTATGATATTCTCTGAATAATTTCTAACATTCTATTTGCTTTTCTGACTTCTGCCACACACTGGGCTAAGGATTATAAAGCATTGTCCACAATGACTCCAAGATCCTTTTCTTAGCTGATGACTCCTAATACAGAATCTAGCATTATGTCCTTATACTTAGGATTATTTTTCATATGTGCACCACTTAGCACTTATTCACTTTAAATTCAATTTGCCATTTAGATGCCCAGTTCCCCAGTCTGGCAAGATCCTTCTGCAGTTCCTCAGAAACCACTCATGATTAACAACATTGCGTGGTTTTGAGGAAGGATCCTGATATCCTGAACTATCATGCAATCCTACTAGCTTGCTTGTATGAGATCAATATATCAGGTACAGCGCATCAATGGCTCTCCACATATCTATGCAATAAATTAGAGTTGATCATATAAGTCTCTTAAGGATCATCTGTATCTGCATTGTTCAATATTTATCTTGCTTCACTCTTGTAAATTGTTAGCCAGGCTTAGAGTTAATTATAAGATATATGCAAATGATTTTAATTTCTTCTTTCTAGTTCATGCATCATTGCCTGCTACTTTAAAATTTGTTATAATCTCCTTAGCCACCAGCATATGCTGGCTTCATCACAATAAATTCTCATTAAACGTAAATAAAATTGTTGCATTTGGCACTCATGGGCTTGACAGTGAGCAGCTCACTCACCCCTAACACCATGTGCCTGGTCTCTGATGTCTTGCGTGCTGCTGCGGCTGAGTCACACTGATACGCTGTCTCTTCACAGCCTGGAGACGCCACCTATGCCATCTATGTCTTTCTGCTGCTTCTTGTGACGGGATGCTGCCTTGTCATCTGCTGCGGCTTGAAATGCTGCTACATGCTGCCCCTGTGCCTGGGGCCGCTGCTTCTTCCAGGGTTCTCCCTAGATGCACGTGTGCACCTTTGTCTGCAATTTATAGGGCCCATGATGGGAAAAGCTCTGCGACCCTTCCTGATGATGTCATGCCTGCAGCCCTATAAAAGGGCTTCTCTACCAGTCCTTTGTCACTTTCGCAAGGACCTTCATGGTTGTCCATGGAGTTCTTCATCCTTCAAGGTCTGCCATGGACATGCTTCTGCTATGATGGATTTCATGTTCCAGATTTCTTCAATCCATGTTCCTGGTCTCCCGTCAGTTCCTGGTTCCTGTCATCATCATCTGCAGTCTTGAGTTCAAGTCTTTGTCATTGTTCCAAAGCTCAAATCTTTGTTCCTGAGTCTTCATCGTGTTCCTGATTCCTGGTCTTCCAAGTTTCCTGAGTCTCTGCCATGTTCCTGTGTCTAAGTACTCCAAGCCCTCAGAGCCCTGCACCCAAGTCCTGCGAGTGCATCGACCATGACTAGCTCACGGTGGGCTGTGTAGGCTGCATCACTGCCCAAGTCCGGGGCCAAGTCTTCCAAGTCTTCAGACTTCTGTACCTTATTTCCAGAGTTCTAGTCCTGATTTCCTGAGTGTCTGTCCAAGTCTTCGTTCCTAGTTCCAAGTTCCTGCAGGTGTGCCAGTGTCGTGGTCCATGACCAACCCATGGTGAGCTGTGAAGGGCACCTCATAGCATAAGGCCTGATTCCTTGTCTCTAAGACTTTGCTGGATCAAGTCTTTGGAGTCCACCATTGTTTCTAAGTTTTAAGTTCCAAGTCAAGTTCCAAGTTCCAAGTTCCTAGTCATTTTCCTAGTTCCAGTCTCATGGAGCTTGTCCAGCCAGCGGATCACCTTATGGCTCATTCCAAGCCATGTTCCTTGTTCCAAGCCTTGTTTCTTGTTCCAAGTGATGCTCCTCATCATGTTCCAAATCTAGGGCATGCTGTGGTGCAAAGCTCCTTCTGAGCCTTCGTCTTGTCCAAGTCTTCGGAATCATGTTCAAGCATTCATCATGTCGTGTCTTGAGTCCTTTGCCTCCGTCTGTCCTGATGCACTAGCTGTTCCCAAGCACCAGATTCAAAAAGGCTGTCGAGTGGCCAGAGAGCTCCCTTTGAGACCAGCATTATATTGTTGTGACTCACTCCTGTGCATGCAGGTTCTGTGAGGCCTTCAAGTGTTCCAAGTTCAAACCATGCTTCGAGTTCAAGCTAACTCCAAATTCAAGCCATGCTCCAATTTCAAGTGTATTCTAGTCTAAAGCCCAGCTTGTGCCCAGATACACTCGCCTACCCATGGCATGTACCTTGGAGCCTTGCCCTGGGGTTGTGCCATGGCCCAAGGGCTTATGCTCTCTCAGGGTTCAGGCCCTGAGCTTGACCGCAACAGATTGTGAAGGCCATGAGCTTGGTGAATGTGTTCCTGTTACCTGGATTGTTTGCATCTTGTTCCAGTCTTGAATTTCGTCCAAGCCTTGTTTTGCTTCTGAATTTTTTTTTGTATGACTCGCAGGAACGGCCTGCATCTGTTCCTGAAATTTTTCCTATGACCTGCAGGAGGCACCTGCATTTGTTCCTGGGTTTTTTATGACCTGTAGGAGGTGCTTGCACCAGGTTTTTCAAATTTTTCAGATTTTCTGGGTCCTCTGATTCTCCCTCTTCTCCCTTTTTTGTTTATGACCAGCAGAAGGCACCTGCACCCAATTTTGTTCAAGTTTTTCAGCTCGTCCAAGTCTTCTGGTTTTCGCTTCACCTTTTCTGCCTACAACCCACAGGAGGCACCTGCATTTGTTCCTGGGTTTTTTTATGACCTGCAGAGGGTACCTACACTAGGGGTGTGCATTTGTTTTGAACTTAAATGTAAAACGCAACTTTTTTTTTTTTTAACTTAAAAAAGTGATGAGGCGAAAACGATCGGATTTCCAACTTATTCAACATAGCTATGTTGAATAAGTTGGAAATCGCGATTGTTGATCCTAAATAAAAATTTAAACCCCTCACCCTCCTTAATCCCCCCCCAAGACTTACCAAAACTCCCTGGTGGTACAGCAGGGAGTCAGGACGCCATTTCTGCTCCTTTGCGAGGAGCACGTGACGTCGGCATCACGTGATTCCCCGCGCGATCGCTCCGGGAGGGCCTCCTGACCTCCTGACCCCCCCAAGCTGGCCAAAAGTTCCTTTTGGGTGCAACGAGGGTCCCCCGGAGCGATCGCGCGGGGAATCACGTGACGCCGCGTCACTCCGACGTGACGCCAATGTCACGTGCTCCTCGCAAAGGAGTTCAGAAATGGCGTCCTGACTCCCTGCTGTACCACCAGGGAGTTTTGGTAAGTCTTGGGGGGGGGGGGATTAAGGAGGGTGAGGGGTTTAAATTTTTATTTGCACGTATGGACATAGACTCAACTTATGGAATTCTCCATATGTCCATATTGACCGCAAATGGGACCTCCTTTCGACTTATGGACTTATGAACATAAACTTTTGCTCTGCACATCCCTAACCTACACCCAGGTTTGTTCAAGTTCTTGAGCTACATTCCAGTTTCTGCTTTGCACAGCCTTGGTTCAAACCTTCAGCCTTGGTTTGGCTCCCAATCATGCTCCAAGTTATCAGTCTTGTTCCATACCTTCAGCTATGTCATTATTTAAGTCATCAGCTTGCATCAACCTTTCAGCTATGCTCCAATCTTATGTCTCACATTATGCAAGCCATCGTATTGCCTCTGGCCAAATTCCAGCTTAGAAATAAGATCAATGCTACTTCTGGATATTACTTGTCTCTTACATTTGACAATGAAACTCCTGCAACAGGTCTGAGTCTATCCCTTATCTGAGGAACTAACTGTGTAGCAACCAGTTTCTTCCATGAGACTGATTCGGGAAGTGTTATCTCCCACTCTAAAGAACATCTGCTACGATTATGTAGTAATCATTCTCCAAAGCCATCACTTAAGAACTATCTAGCTGCCGGAGGGCTACCCTTGAGACCAGCATTGCTTGTTGGGTCTCTCTCCTGTGCGTGCAGGTTCAGCGAAGCCTTCAAGTGTTCCGAGTTCAAGCCATGTTCCAAGTTCAAGAGTGTTCTAGTCTCAAGCCCAGACCATGCCTGGATGCACTCGCTTACCCAGAGCACGTACCATGGAGCCTTGCCCTGGGGTTGTGCCATGGCCCAAGGTCTCATGCTCTCCCTGTGTTCAGGCCCCGAACCTGACCGCAATATTTCTGTAACTCAAATACACATAACTCATTTTCACACAAATATTCTTTTTTATAACATCTGTTTATTAGAGTTATCAAAATATTAGCATCCAAGAAAAAAAAACAGGATATATATACCCATTTTTTTTAAATCACAAAATGACTTTATAATATGCTGTAGATGTTAACATGACTCTTATTTTATGTTTTCTCCCATATCAAGCACACCACATTCAGGCCACACACACACCAATGGCTCCCGTTGATCAAAGCTACTGAATTGCACTAACAGGACATAACAAGATGATATCCTTGTCAACAAAAGAAGCGAACATAGCTCCATCTAATTGACTCTCAATACTTTAACACAACGCTGAAAGTAATCCTGGGCCTGGGCTCCATGCCAGCCCCACTGCTTATTCTGCCGGCTCCACTTCCTTTTCAGATCATGGGGACTGGGATCCCTGTCAGCCCCATTCCTAGCTTCTACCAACTATACTTACTCCTCAGTTGCTGGAGGCTGACCCCCCCCCCCCCACCCCCCAACAATCCTGCCCAGTACTGGCTCTTCTTTGGCTGTAGGGCCTGAACTGCCTGCTAGCCTTGCTTCTTTTCCTTTTTCTCAGAAGATCCATGGATCCTGTGCTTATATTTCCTTTTTCTCTGCTTGCCTGCTAGTCCCGTCTGTGACATCAGTGTCACAGAAAGACAAAACTGAAAACATAAGAGCATTTTTATTTCATAAAATGCACAAAAAATGTATCAATGTGAGTGTATTCTTGTACTGCCAATACAGGGGCAATACCTGCTCACTCCAAAGCTGTGCACAGGGGTTCAGACATCTTGCGTGGATTTCCCCGAGCTCTTTGTTAGAAAGGATCCTTGTACCAGGCAAGCTACTCTCATGGAGATGAGGAAAAAAAGGCATAAAAACAAACACAAAACACAAACACAAAACATGCATCAGTATTCACTGAAGAAGGGATAGGAGAAAGATGTCTGATTGTTGGCAGGACAAGGCCACAGCAGAGAGATCAAATGATTTGTTTGCTTCAGTTTTTAATGAGGAGGATGTAAGGCAGATACCCATGCCAGAAGTGATATTTAAAAGTGATGATTCAGGGTAAATGAAACAAATTTCAGTAATAGAGCAAATTGACAAACTAAAGTATAGCAAGTCACCTGAAACAGATGGCATATATTTCAGAGTACTGAAAGAACTGAAAAATGAAATTACAGACCTATTATTATTAATCTGTAATCTATACTTAAAATCAGCTATGGTACCTGAATATTGGAGGGTGACCAATGTAATGCCAATTTTTAAAAAGAATTCCAGAGGTGATCCAAGAAACTACAGACCAGTATGCCTGACATTAGTGTTGGGGAAAATGATTGAAACTATTACAAAGAACAAAATTGCTGAACATATAGATAGTCATAGTTTAATGGGACAAGCCCAACATGGGTTTAGCCAAGGAAAGTCTTGCCTCACTAATCTGCTACATTTTTTTGAAGGTGTGACTAAACATGTGGATAAAGGTGAGCCAGTTGATGTAGTGTATCTGGATTTTCAGAAAGCATTTGACAAAGTACCACATGAGAGATTCTTGAAGAAATTAAAAAGTCATGGGATAGAAGGCAATGTTCTACTGTGGATTGAGAACAGGTTAAAAGATAGAAATCAGAGAGTAGGGCTAAATGGTCAAGTTTCTCATTGGAGAAAGCTGACTAGCAGTATGCGCCAGAGTTCTGTGCTGGGGCTGCTACTATTTAACATATTTGTAAATGACCTAGAAAAGGGAAATAACAAGTGAGATGGTCAAATTTGCTGATAATACAAAATTATTCATAGTTGTTAAATCACAACTATGAGAAATTGCAAGAGGAGCTTATGAGACTGGGCGTCCAAATGGCAGATGGCATTTAATGTGAACAAGTGCAAAATGATGCACATAGAAAACAGGAACCCAAATTATAGTTACACAATGCAAGATTCCACATTGGCAGTCACCATACAGGAAAATGATCTAGGTGTCATCCTGGATAATATATTGAAATCTTTTGCCCAGTGTGTGGTGGTGGCAGTGGCCAAGAAAAGTAAGTAGAATGCTAGGAATTATTAGGAAAGGAATGGAGAATAAAACAGAGGATATCATAATTCCTCTGTGTCATGCCATGGTTCGACTGCACCTTGAATATTGCGTGCAGTTCTGGTCACTGCATCTCAAAAAAAGATATGGTGGAATTAGAAAAGGTATAGTGAAGGGTGATCAAAATGATAAAGGGGATAGAACAATTCACCTATGAGGAAAGGCTAAAGAGATTAGGGCTCTTCAACTTGAAGAAGAGATGGCTGAGGGGAGAAATGATAGAGGTCTATAAAATAATGAGTGGAGTGGCATGCGTAAATGTGAATCGGTTGTTTACACTTTCAAAAAGTACAATTCAGGAGCAGGGGAGTGTCATGGCGGCCATTAGTCCTACTGCTAGACTTCCCTTTGTATCACTGAATTTAATGTCTGTTATATCTGGTATGATTGCATGATTTTAGAATATATATATACTCTGCATCAGCCAAAATACTAAAGCATTCTAAATGCTAAAGCATAAGCAAAAAAATAAAAAGCACGAGAAAGCAAAACATTCCAAAGATAAGAGGTTTTTATTTTTTAATCCAAAATATAGCTGAACAGGTGACAGATATTGTGGCAACTGACAATGAGCAATAAAACAGCAGTCAGGTTCCTGGTACCTGTGGTCTGACAGAAACAAAAGTTAAGAACTTATCCAAAGTGCTGGTGAACCTGCTACTCTCCCAGATGGAAAACATCCAACAGATAGAAGTAAGTTTCCTTTGAGTATAGCAGACAGTCAAGTAAAATGATATATAATATGAAAAGGCTCAGGTAAGCCTAGTGACCTTTATTTGAAAGACAGAAGCCAAGATAATGTTGTTTTTCAACAAATTGTTAAAACTTCACTACATATTCAGGCTTTACACTACCCTGAACATCTCTGTGATAACTCTCTCATATTGGACTGTGCATATTTCGAGTCCTGCTGGCTATTTGCAGGTTACTGTGCACCTTTTACAATGATGCTCACTTAAGGCACCTCAGGTGTGAGCCAAAAGTACATGCCCCTTGGAGTGATCTGATTTGCAACTTATTTGAGGTACTGCGTTTTTTTTAGTTTATGATTCTTGCACTACTGTGCTATTGTGTTGCTTGAATATGTGTCATAGTAAGCCTTTGGATCCTGTGTTAATTGGATATGGGCAATGTAGCAGATCCATTAGGAAGCAATTAAGAACTCCATATGCTAGCAAAAGTTGCTTAATATATCCCCCACAGGACATGGGTCCTATGTTCTTAGACTTTTTTCTCTACGTTCTATTTTTAAGGTGGGTTATGTCAATGCTTGCTCAGCCCAGATCAAGCAACTTTTAATATCAGATTTAATAACTATATAAAAGAACTAGGTGTTTTGGGGTAGATTTTCAGACGAGCGCGAATAGCCTACTTTTGTTTGCGCTCCAGGCGCAAACAAAAGTACGCTGGATTTTAGTAGATACGCGCGTAGTCGCGCGTATCGGCTAAAATCCTGGATCGGCGCGCGCAAGGCTATCGATTTCGTATAGCCTGCGCGCGCCGAGCCGCGCAGCCTACCCCCGTTCCCTCCTAGGCCGCTCCGAAATCGGAGCGGCCTAGAAGGGAACTTTCCTTTGCCCTCCCCTCACCTTCCCCTCCCTTCCCCTACCTAACCCACCCGCCCGGCCCTGTCTAAACCCCCATCCTACCTTTGTCGGGGGATTTACGCCTCCCGGAGGGAGGCGTAAATCCCCGCGCGCGAGCGGGACTCCTGCGCGCCGGGCCGCGACCTGGGGGCGGGTACGGAGGGCGCGGCCACGCCCCCGGGCCGTAGCCACGCCCCCGTACCCGCCCCCAAAACGCTGCCGACACGCCCCCGGAACGCCGCGACGACCGGGCCCGCCCCCCGACACGCCCCCCTCCGAGAACCCCGGGACTTACGCGAGTCCCGGGGCTCTGCGCGCGCCGGGAGGCCTATGTAAAATAGGCTTCCCGGCGCGCAGGGCCCTGCTCGCCTAAATCCGCCCGGTTTTGGGCGGATTTAGGCGAGCAGGGCTCTGAAAATCTACCCCTTTGTGTATTACCAAGTTTTCAGAGAGAGAGAGAGAGAGAGAGAGAGAGAGAGAACGAACCTCTGTAGAGACCAACATGTCACTTTCTATTTATATCATTGTAAGAGGGGGCACTTTTAACTCGATGTGTGGGTTTGGGAGTAGGGTAGGTTTAGGAGGGTGGTTTTATATTCACAGTAGGAGGTACGAAAAGCAAACCTGACATCACTGAAGATTTTCAGCTGTTTGAATTGATGAAAGATATAAGAGGAGTTGATTTGTACAATGCACTGTGTACCTAGCTTGAGTGAAGCTATGCCACTGAATACACCCAGATAATTCTAGTTAGCTAGATAAGTTATATCCAGCTATCTTTAGACCTACTATCAAGAAGGTTTAACTTATTCAGTTAACTTAACTGCATAAGCCCTAATATCGGCACTTATCCAGCTAGGTTAACCAGATAAGTAGCCCTGCCCTGATTCACCCATTGCCCACCCCCAAAATATCCAGCTAGCTACATAGCCAGATAAATACTTATTCGACTAAGTGGCAACTGTTGAACATAGCCGAATATTCAGTGGTCGTCGCTTAGCCAGTTAAGTCCCTGCTTAACCAGCTAAGCAGTGCTAAATATCAGCTTGAATGATTTTAAACCATATGTGCCCCAACAATGAAAGTGAACCCAGGGTTTGGAAGCAAGAGGGAGGAATGCTTATTGCTTATTATTATTAGACCTATTATTACATTAACTCAGATTCCATTTTGTTCTGGACTTCTACTTAGAATATTAGACTGGACTTCATATCTGGTATATCGCCCTCCAGACCCACCCAGGATTCACTCTTTAGCCATGATTGAGATCTTTGCTTTTCTGCAGATTGGCTTTGATTATTTTAGCTGATTATACCTTTAAAATTGATCAACTTTTCACTCTATTTGTGGGTGAGTTCTTAGCTACAATGTCTGCTATTGATATAGTCCAAATGATTAAGTTGATCACACATGAGGTTGGACATATGCTTGATTTACTGTTCCATCAGGATGCTATTACATTCAGAGGATTTGATTGATGTGTTGG
Organism: Rhinatrema bivittatum; assembly: GCF_901001135.1. Classification (NCBI taxonomy): domain Eukaryota; kingdom Metazoa; phylum Chordata; class Amphibia; order Gymnophiona; family Rhinatrematidae; genus Rhinatrema; species Rhinatrema bivittatum. The sequence continues at coordinate 257,466,693 of NC_042616.1, read as the reverse complement.
TATTTGTTACGATCCAGCTTGCGGAGCCCATCCCGCAAGCAGGCCCTCACTTTCTCCGGCCCGACGCCACCACTGATGCCGCTCTAATGCGGCCTGACTGCAGCCCGATGCCGCAGGACATCTTCTTCGTGCAGCCTGGACTGCCGCGCCACCGCCACCCTGGACTGCCGCCGCTGCCACACTAACATGGCCTGGCCGCTGCCAACACCATGCATCTTCACGACCCTGGAGCTGCCACCGGGATGCCTCCTCATGTGGCCCTGGTGCCACCTCTATTGCTTCCCCAAGAGGCAGGGATGCCGCCGTCTGCTCCTGCCTCCTGGGCTCCTCTAGGCACAGGCGCGTGCCTCTCCACAACATTTAAAGGGTCTGTGGCAGGAAAAGCCCGCGGCCCCAACGATGACATCATCAGCCTGCTCCTTAGTCTAGCCCTATAACAGGACTCTCTTCCACTTCCTCAGGGCCTTCGAATCTGGGTCTCACAGTTGTCTGTGCTCATCTTCCAGTCAAGGTCCTCCGTGGTCTTCTCTTGTCTAGATGGCTCTTCGTTCATGTCCTAGATGTTCCTGGTCCTGTTCTTCATTGGAGCTCTTTTGTTGTCTCTTCAGTGTCCTGATGTTCCATGTCCAGAACTTCTGATGTTCCATGTCCCTATGTTCCTTGTTCCAGTCCTGGTCCTGATGTCCTCATCTCCAGCTCGTCTCCAGCTCTTCATCCTGCTTCCAAGTTCGTCCACCTTTCCTGGCATGCCACTGTCGTGGTCCATGACCAGCCCATGGGGGGCTGTGTAGGGTGCTTCGTGGTACAAGGCCTGTCTTCATCTCTGCAGCGCAAGTCTCCGGAAGGCCTTTGTTTTTAAAGCCAAGTTCTGTTACTGAATCCAAGTTCCGAGTCTTGAATCCTGTTCCTGGTATTTGGAGTACTTTGTGCCTGCTTCTGTCCATGCCCTAGCCTTAAGCCATAACCTGCTCCACTTCAATGAGGTCCGCGACCACCCACGGGCGACTGTATAGGGCATGCCTCGGTGCAGGCCTCTCCTGAATCTTCGACATGTTTCCGGTTCCAAGTCTTCACTTTCTCGCCTGGAGTTTGTTTCGCTTTCGGCATGGTCTGCGACCAGCCATGGGCGGCTGTGTAGGGCATGCTGTGGTGCAGTACTCACTCAGTACTAATGCCTGAACCTTGAATCCTCGCCTGAGTCTTCCACGTATCATGGATCCTTGTCCAAGTCTTGCAAATTCCACAAAACCTTGTCTGAGTCTTCCAAGTTCCTTGAGTACTTGTCCGAGTCTTCCAAGTATCCTGAAACCTCATCTGAGTCTTCCAAGTTCCATGTATCCTCATCTGAGTCTTCCAAATTTCTCGAGTCCTTGTCTGAGTTTCCTAGTTCTTGAGTTTTATGTCACGTCTTGTTCCTGCCCTCATCCTCCATCTGGCCTCACGCACTCGTCGTTCCCAAGTGGTGGGTCCGGAAGGGCTACCGAGTGGCCGGAGGGCTACTCTTGAGACCAGCATTGGGTTTCTGGGTCTCACTGGTGCATGTAGGTCCAGTGGAGGGCTGAGCCTGCCTTGTTCCAGTTCCTGATGTTCTATGCCTTGATCCTGGTCCAGTCTTGTTTCAGCTCCAGCCTGTGCCTGAACACTCTCACCTCCCATGGTGTGTGTCTTGGGGCTCCTCCCTGAGTCGTGCCGTGGCCCAAGGGCTCACATCTCTCTGAGCAAGCGACCGTGCCTCCATGCTCACAACAGTATTTCAACCAGTTCTGTCCACTGACCATTTTTAATATCCTTTGGAACTCTTTATTCTATTTATTTATAAATATATTTTTTGTACCCCACAAATCCAATACAAAATTGACCAGTGCGGCTAAGAAAAAACAATTATAAAACCAATCGCAAACATTAAACAAACACATGACATAGCAATAAAACCTACTTTAAAAATCACTTTCTTAAAACTACTCCATATAAAATGTTCCCCCAAAACTTGTTTAAACTTAGAATTAGTCCACTTTCTTCTCCTATTGCTGCTCTACATAAGCTCTATGTAACCTAAAGATGTACGCTGTAGAAGAGAGAGGGGAAAGGGAGAAAATGAAGGAGATATTCAAATTCCTCAAAGGTATAAATACCGCAGAAGGATCATTTTTAAGTTGAAATGAAGTTCCAGAACAGAAAAGGTCAATTTATAAATCTCCTGCAACTGCAACTGGAAAGAAATGGAATAGACTGGAGGGGCCTTATTGTAATTACCTGTTGTCATATTTTATGTTTCTAAATAGGATTGTTGGAACAAAACAATATGGGAAATCTATGAATATTTATTTATTGAAAAGTTTTTGTATTCCACCCTATGTGATACCTTTCTACAGCCACAACATAAACATTAGTTGACATATAGACTGACATAGTAACAGAATCATATTATATTAAAATATATAAAAACAATATAAGCCGCATCAAACGTAGGGACCGTTACCCAAAACTCTAAATAAGATACGTCAAAATCATTCTAGGTGACCGCTTGTTGCATGCAAAAGGGGAAACGACAGAGTCAAAAATAACAGGCACATTTATATTTTGAGAAGTAGTGCCAGTAGCCCAGTACTGCTGCGGTACATAAGTCCAACTGATTTGCAGAGTTCTTGTCTCAGCCAGTCTGCCTTCCCAGTATAGCAGCGGTACATTTTAATTTATTTGGACTTTTGAATTGCTAGCAAGAAAATTAAATTGTCAGAAGTTTTATAGCCACTTGCATCCCTTAACACTTCATCGTAGCAGCCCTTAAGTGAGCAAGGAGTGAAAAAGAATCGAGCATGCTCCATGGCGCTGCCACATGTACCCTATTCAGACCACTGCATATCTTTAAGACTTTGCCTTTTCAGGCTGGCAGCGGCATTTCCATTTATCAGTTCTATTTCTTTTCAATTCTTTTCATGCAAGAAACAAAAATCTTAAAAAAAAAAAAAAAGCAGAAGAGGCCATTATACACTACATTCTTACGTTTACAGCACAACCAATGATTTCAAAAATGATATACAAAAAAACCCTCTAACGTGCAAATCACTCAAGGTTTTAAAATTTAATCGCTGCAAAGAATCTCTTCCTTACATCCATTCAGATGATTGTGGCTGTTTCTGTTTGTTAGGATTAGAACTTAGCTGTGATTACCATCATTTAATGGCATCCTCACCTCATTTTTCTTTTTCTTCCTATCTTTCTTTTTCCAGCCATGAGTGCTACTAAAGAGATGCAGTTTCAAGCTTCTGTAGCAGATGTAGAATACCAGCTGTCTGTGTTATTTCCCTTCCATCAGAGGTGAGAAGACATTGCAGGCTCAAGCTCTGCGGCATCTCCTAATATGCTGTGCTGTGTATTGAAATTGGCCCCTCATTATTACAGCATACCCTTGGAGGCTCCAGGCACTGATGTGATAATTATAACACCAGAACCTGGGCTCAGGGCTCATTTTATTCTTTGCCTTGTGAGATTTTAAATTGTTTTCTTGGAATACCATTCTCTTTTTGGTTTGTTTTTTTTTTTTACAAAGCTCCGTCTGTGAGAATTTATTTTGCAAGAGTCATGCAATCTATCCTTTTTTTTGTTTCACTGTTAAACAAGCTCAGTACTGAACAGTGGCTTGAGCACTACTATCAAGGGTCTTTTCCTGGCAGTAGCAATGTTGCAACAGGGGTGTGGTTAGGCAAGAAAGGTGTGCCACAATTGAAACTGCCTGCATTTCTTTCTCTGGGTTTATTCTATGAAATTTGGAAGTCTGCAAATTAATGCATAGGAGTAAATCTGCATGAGACAAAGTCAAATATTCCTCTTGCCATTGGGAATAAGTTTTGCAGCATAAGAAAACTTGGAACAGGCTAAGTAACTCCAGATAGTTATCCATTTATGATATTCAAGAATTTTGCAGAATAGAGATTAATTATGTTTGCATAACCAAGTTTTAATTGCACCCCCATCAATTCTGTAATATACACAACCTGGTCTACATTTCTCCAATTCAGACAGAATCTGGTCAAAGACACCTAAAAGGTGGGAAAGAGGGAGAAATGTTGCTTGTTGGAGATTTTAATCTGCCGGATTACAGTATCCCTTCTGCAGAATCTACAAGAAGTAGAGAGATAGTGGATGCCCTTCATGGGGCTCTGCTGAAAGAAATGGTAATGTAACCCACAAAGGAAAGTGTGATACTCGACCTAGTGCCCACAAATGGGGAAAATGTCTCTAATGTCTGTGTAGGTGACCACCAGAGCACCAGTGATCATCAGACAGTATAGTTATATATTGCAAATAAGATACAGAGAAGTCACACAAAGACCCGGGTTTTGAATTTCATAAATACAGACTTTGTCAAAATGGGGATGTTCCAGGAGGGCGAACTAGAAAACTGGGAGAAAATGGGTGAGTTGGAACAAGAGTGGGCCAAATTAAAAATTTGCTATTGCAAAGGCAACAAATCTATATCGGCTCGATACTGTAAGGCCGCGGTAGAAACAGTGCGGCAGTGTCAGGCGCACCCTTCCTCCCCGCACGCACAGTTCTCTTGACCTAGCGCCTGATACTCTCTTCTAATTGCATGCAAATGCATGCCGCGGCTGTAAAGCGTTAGGGAAGGGTTAGGCCCGCGCAACCCATTTTACTGTATAGGCGCTTAATACAGCGCCTATACAGTAACCTGGGTGCGCTGGTACCTGTCATTTCAAATGTCATTTGAAATGACAGGCACCAGGAAGTGTAAAAAACAAAATTTTTAAATACCTGTCGGAGGGCCGCGTGGGTCCAGGCGGGCGGCGGGATCCGGGGGGCGGGTGGTCGCATGTTAAATCTAGGCCGCGGGCGGGTGGGCGCCTGTTCCAGGCGGCGGCGGGTGGACGCGCGTTAGTTTCAGACGACCGGCGGCGGGAGCCGGGGGGCGGGTGGTCGCGTGTTAAATCTAGGCCGGGTCGCACAGGCGCGCATTCATTCACTGCCGGTGGGGGCTGCGAGGCAGTGAATGAATGCCCCCACCGGCAGTGAATGAAAATAAAGGCAAAAAGGATAGCGTTCAAGAATTATAAAGGATCCCAGAAAGAGGAAAAGTACCTGGTAAAACTGAGGGAGACAAAGACAGAAACCAGGAAAGCAAAAGGTCAAGCGGAAGAAAGAATTGCCAAAGAGGTAAAGCGAGGTGACAAAACATTTTTCAGATACATCAGAGAAAGAAGGGAGGCCCAAGGTGGTATAGTGAAATTGAAAGGTGACAAGGAGCAATGTGTGAAAAGAGATAAATGGCAGAAATATTAAACAAATACTTCAGTTTAGTATTCACTAAAGAAGACCCTGGAGAAATACTATTGCTGATTGAGGACTGTAAATGGGGGTGGGGTAGACAAAACTCCATTTACAGAAGATAATGTATGGGAAGTGTTAGGAAAACTGAAAGTGGACAAGGTCATGGGGCTGGATAAGGGTCATCCCAGGATACTAAGGGAGCTCAGAGATGTGTGTGTGTGTGTGTGTGTGGGAGGGGGTGCTGAAAGACCTATTCAATAGATCTCTGGAAATGGGAGTGGTGCCATGGGATTGAAGAAGAGAGTTATGGTCCCACTTCACAAGAGTGGAAGCAGAGAGGAGGTTGGAAACTACAGGCCAGTTAGCCTCACCTCGATGGTGAGAAAATTAATGGAGATGCTGCTGAAGGAAAGGATAGTGAACTATCTACAATCCAGTGGGTTGCTGGACTCGAGACAGTATGGATTCACCAGGGGAAGGTCCTGTCGGACAAATCTGATTGATTTTTTGCTGCGTGACTAGAGAATTGGATCATGAAAGAGCGTTTGATGTAATTTACTTGGATTTCAGAAAAGTTTTTGATATGGTCACACATAGGAGGCTCATGAGTAAAATGAGAAGCTTGGGGCTTGGTGCCAACGTGGTAGAATGGACTTTAAACTGATTGACAGGAGACACCATGTAATGGTTAATGGAACCTACTCTGAAGAGAGAATGATGTTAATTGGAGTCCACGGGAATCAGTTTTGTACATGTTCTGTTCAATATCTTTGTGAGCGACATTGCGGTATGGATAGAAGGTAAAGTTTGTCTATTTGAAGACGATACTAAGATCTGCAACAGAGTTGACATGCCCTGAAGGAGCAGAAAGAATGAAAAGTGACTTAAGAAAGCTTGAAGACTGGTCGAAGACTTAGCAGCTGGGATTCAATGTCAAGATTTGCAGTCTTGCATCTGGGGTATGGTAATCCAAAAGAAACATATGTAATGGGGTGTGAAAGACTAATGTGCATGGATTGGGAGAGGGGACCTTGGGGTGATAATGTCTGGCAATCTGAAGGTGGCAAAACAATGTAACAAGGCAATAACTAAAGCCAGAAGAATGCTCAGCTGCATAGAGAAAGGATTAACCAGTAAGAAAAAGGAGGTGATATTTCCTCTGTAGAGGTCCTTGGTGAGGCCTTAACTGCAGTACTGTGTTCAATTCTTTTTTTTTATTTTATCTTTATTAAGTTTTTAACATAGTTACAAAGCATATCTCTTTGTTCAGAAACATTTGGAAATTTTTTAACATTATTTCTCTTTTAAGAAAACCGTCATATATTATTTCAGACCTCAAGTCATTCACAAATTAATGGAGCAAATAAAGATAAAGATAATATAATTTAAAGAAACAACTTAACGTGTTATCTACTACCCATTACTATTGTCTAGATATAGGACTCTGTTGCAGAGAGGGGATAGGCACTAGGGATGTGCAGAGCAAAATTTTATGTTCATATTTTTTATGTCCGAAAGGGGGTCCCACTTGCGGCCAATATGGACATAAAAAAAATCCAATGAGTTGGGTATATGTACATATGTGCAAAAAAAAAATTTAAACCCCCTCACCCTCCTTAATCCCCCCCCCAGACTTACCACAACTCCCTGGTGATCGAGCGAGGAGTGAGGACGTCATTTCTGCAATCCTTGGCGAGAAGCATGTGACGTCGGTGGCACGTCGAGTGACGCGGCGTCACGTGATTCCCGGCGAGTTCGCGCCGGACGGCTCGTTCGGCCCAAAAAGAACTTTTGGCCAGCTTGGGGGGGCCTCCTGACCCCCCCAAGCTGGCCAAAAGTTCTTTTTGGGCCGAACGAGCCGTCCGGCGCGAACTCGCCGGGAATCACGTGGCGCCGCGTCACTCAGACGCGACGTCACGTGATTCCCGGCAAGTTCGCGCCGGACGGCTCGTTTGGCCCAAAAAGAACTTTTGGCCAGCTTGAGGGGGAGGCCCCCCCAAGCTGGCCAAAAGTTCTTTTTGGGCCGAACGAGCCGTCCGGCGCGAACTTGCCGGGAATCACGTGACGTCGGCGTCACGTGATTCCCGGCTCGTTCGCGCCGGACGGCTCATTCGGCCCAAAAAGAACTTTTGGCCAGCTTGGGGGGGGCCTCCTGACCCCCCCAAGCTGGCCAAAAGTTCTTTTTGGGCCGAACGAGCCGTCCGGTGCGAACGAGCCGGGAATCACGTGACGCCGGCGTCACTCGACGTGCCGCCGACGTCACATGCTTCTCGCCAAGGATTGCAGAAATGGCGTCCTCACTCCGCTCCATCACCAGGGAGTTGTGGTAAGTCGGGGGGGGGGGATTAAGGAGGGTGAGGGGGTTTATATTTTATTTTGGCTCAACAATCGCGATTTCCCACATATCGAACATATCTATGTTCGATATGTGGGAAATCCGATCGTTTATGTCGAATCAATTTTTTAAGTAAAAAAAAAAAATGAGTTGCGTTTCACTAATGCGGTCAATCCGAATGCACACCCCTAATAGGCACCAGCCATTTAACATTTTAAGCTGTTCTGGTACAAAACAAATGTACCGCTCATTATCTAACTTAATAACGCACTTACAGGAATACCTCAACTGAAAAGCGGCACCCATTGCACGGGTGTCCTGGTGTAATGACAGGAAGCCCTTCTCTTGGGTAGCTTTTGCCAAATCTGGGAAGATTTGGATAACTTCATCCAGGAAATTAACCCCCATATGCTGGAAGTAATTTTGCATTACAAGACCTAGGTCTTGTTCATATATGAATGATACCAATAGTGTTGCTCTTTCGTATATCTCTACTGTTGAGGTTTCTAAAAAGTCCGTTAGATTTCCAAAAATCGATTTGGTGCTGTGCTGCATTCTCTCTTGTACGAGCAAATGGTAAGAAATATAGGGGCGGATTTTCAGAGCCCTGCTCGCCTAAATCCGCCCAAAACTGGGCGGATTTAGGCGAGCAGGGCCCTGCGCGCCGGTAAGCCTATTTTACATAGGCCTACCGGCGCGCGCAGAGCCCCGGGACTCGCGTAAGTCCCGGGGTTTTCGGAGGGGGCGTGTCGGGGGGCGTGTCGGGGGGCGTGTCGGGGGCGGACCCGAACCGCGCGGCGTTTTCGGGGCGTTCCGGGGGCGGGCCCGGGGGCGTGGCCGCGCCCTCCGGACCCGCCCCCAGGTCGCATCCCGGCGCGCAGGAGGCCCACTGACGCGCGGGGATTTACGCCTCCCTCCGGGAGGCGTAAATCCCCCGACAAAGGTAAGAGGGGGGCTTAGACAGGGCCGGGTGGGTGGGTTAGGTAGGGGAAGGGAGGGGAAGGTGAGGGGAGGGCAAAAGGAAGTTCCCTCCGAGGCCGCTCCGATTTCGGAGCGGCCTCGGAGGGAACGGGGGTAGGCTGCGCGGCTCGGCACGCGCCGGCTATACAAAATCGATAGCCTTGCGCGCGCCGATCCAGGTTTTAGCAGATATGCACGGCTCCGCGCGTATCTACTAAAATCCAGCGTACTTTTGTTTGCGCCTGGAGCGCAAACAAAAGTAGGCCTATTCGCGGAGTATGAAAATCCGCCCCATACTTTATTGAAAGAAGGTATATTTTCTGGGGAAATATGAAGAAACTCAATCAAATACTTGCGGAATGTAACACGTGGCTGTTCATCTATAACATTGGGAAAGTTTAGAAACCTTAAATTCAAATGTCTTAAACTGTTTTCAATTATCTCAATTTTCCTGTTCAATACAGTTCGTTCTTGAATTAAAGTTGTCTGAAGATCCTGAGCTTTTTTCCCTTGCACTTCCAAGTTCTGAATTTTATTAGCATGGTCTGTAAGCTGTGTAGGAATTAAATTCCTGAGTTATTGTGCCCATCTTCATAGAAATAGTAGAAATCTGCTGTGAACATCCTTGTAAAGCTGAACCCAGATTGGCAACCAGTTCCCATAGTGAGTCCAATGTCATTACCGATGGTTTAGGGATTGTGATATTCATGGCTCCCTGTTCCAACGGAGCCTCAGCTTGTAAAATATTCGGAGTACTTAGAGTTAGAGTTCTAACAGGCTCACCTCCACCAATCGCTTCCATCTGGGGTTCCAGGTCTAGGGACACTTCCACCACATTCCCCTCTTTCAGCACTGCTGTAATATTCGCAGTCCCCATGGTGATTCCCTCGCCTGCCTTTCCAGAACTCACCGATTCTGTATCTGCATTCACCGGACTCGAGGACAGCTGAGAAAATGGCGCTGAAGGTGTTCTTGGACACTGAGGGCTGAGAGTGGTTTCCCCAGGGAAGGCCGATGCTCCTCTATCGGTCTCCCCAGCGGGAGATGCCGTTTCCGTCTTCGGGTAGTAGGTAGTAAGTTCGGGAATAGTTCGCTGCCCCGGTGGGAGGGAGGGCACCGAGGGAAATACCCACACTCTCCCTTTCCATTTTGGTAGCATCTAATTCAGTATAATCGACAAAATTACTGTGAGGAAATGAGCAGCATCCTGATCACTAAACACATGCCGCCGCCATCTTGGCTCCTCCCCCACCATGTTCAATTCTGAAGATCGTAACTTAAAAAATAATGGAGACAAGACAGAGAAATATGACCAAAATGGTATAGGGTCTGTATTGGAAGTCTTATGAGGAGAGGCTAAAGGAGCTAAATATATATACCCTGAAAGAGAGGAGGAGCAAGGGAGATATGATACAGTCTTTCAGATACCTGAAAGGTTTTAATGATGCATGATCCTGAAACCATTTCTATTGGAAAGTAAACAGCAGAACTAGGGATCATGATATGAATCTCCAGAGGGGGTGGTGGGTGCCTGGAATGTCCTTCCGGAAGAAGTGGTAAGGATGAAAACAATAAACGAATTAAAAAATGTCCGTGAGTTTCTCCAACAAATACTGCAGCACACCTTCACAGCAGTCAAGAAGATAATAGAACTTGTTTTCAAAACCCCAAATGTACATTCAATGATTGCCCTGGTTTTCACCTATGCCTCATTGTACCAGATATTCACTGATGTATGTGGTGCAGACAAGGGTGTGAGCAGCCTTGCCTTGCAGCTGTAACCAGCATCTCCTGTAAAAAAAAGAAATGGAAAGTGAGTATTATTGTTTAGCAAATTGTGTACTACTTTTCAGCAAATTTCCAGCCTTTGTACCTATCCCAGTGAGTTGAAATGTGCAGTAGATTAGTGTGCAGTTTGGCACTATGTACCAGAAAGCACGTACTATTCTGCTATTGGTACCCACCCCCAACCTGCTTGACTCTATAGTGGAATAGTATGCTCTTCTGGCACTATGCACCTACCTCGAAGTAAGTTATTCAACTTAGTTGTGTTATAGAAATCCAAATTCGCATAATATTTTTTTTTATAATTTATTACATTTTTAGATTTATACAAAGCATCCACTTTGCACAGAAACATGAATAGAGTATATAAAAAGGAAAACCAATCACTTATAAGAAAACATGAATCATTTATTTATTTATATATAGATATATATATATATATATATATTTATTTATTTATTTGTTTACAACTTTTTATATACAGACATTCATATGCATATCACATTGGTTTATGAATTAATCGAATTAACCCACTAGCTTACAGGGTGGGGGGAGACAAAGAAAAAAGGAAAATCATATATGAAACTAAACAAAAGAAACAGCCATAACAGGATACAATAACTTGCTCGCTAGAATAATGACACTAATAATATGGGAACAAACTGACCAAGTCTTTTTTTTTTATTTTTTATTTTTAGAGTTTATAAAAGTCTTTAACTGTTCTGCTGAAGAATAAAACCTAACACTCATTACCTTAGTTGATTACACATTTGCAATGGTATCTCAACAAAACGTTAGCTCCCAAAGCCAGGGCCTCTTGCTGGAGTGCCAGAAAGCCCTTTCTTCTCTCTGGAATAACTCTAGACCTGACACATGAATCCATAAATTGAGCATTCAAGTTTTTAAAGTAATTCCTCATAACAAGACTTAGATCAAATTCAGAGAAGAAGGACACTAATAATGTTGCACATTCTGAAATTTCATAAGTATAAGACGCCAGAAAGACTGATAGTTCCAAGGTCTCTGTTGGGGGCCTGTCTATTATCAAGTGGCAAAAAGGAAACCTTGTTAAAAAAAAAAAAAAAAAAAAAAAAGGAAGAGTTTCAGCAGAAATAGAGAATGTTTTTAAAAGATATCTTCTTAAAATAACTCTAAGTGGCTCTCCCACAACCCTTGGGAAATTCAGACGTCGAAGATTCAATTGTCTCAGTTTATTTTCAATGAATCCCATCCTCCTGTTGCTGTGAGGTCCCAGAGTGAATTCAGAGTAACTACCGCCAGTTTCAAGGGGAGCAAAATGGGGCCATCAACAAGATGAACCGAAGGCAGAGACTCACCTCTGAGCCCCTCAACTGAACTGTCCAAACCCTAGGGGTGTGCATTCATTTTCGACGTATTGGCAATCTGCAACATATACCTTACCTCACCGGCTATTTACTATCAGACTTCACCAACACACTGTTAACAACTTCCTTCACTACATTAATTCTACAACATTGTAAATAATTGCTCTCTTGGTTAACCTCTTTCTGCTTCTTTCTTTTCTGCTCCCAGTTGTGCACTTCCCTGTTTTATTGTAACTGCAATATTTCTAACCTCGCATCTGTTAAAGTTTATTGTATTTTGTATTGTATTGTATATTGTATTTTCTCTGTGTTTTTCACCCCTTGTTAAATGTAAACCGGCATGATGTGATGCCTGTCATGAATGCCGGTATAATAAAAAACACTAAATAAATAAATAAATATATGTCCCTATTCGTTGTATTCATGGGGTCATGAAACATATGGCGAACCCCCACGAATACAATGTATCTAATGAATAAACTCCCCACCCTCCTCACCCCCCAAGACTTGCCAAAAGTCCCTGGTGGTCCAACGGGGGGCCTGGAGCGATCTCCTGCACTCGAGCCATCAGCTGCCAGTATTCAAAATGGCGCCGATAGCTTTTGCCTTTACTATGTCACAGGGGCTACCGGTGCCATTGGTTGGCCCCTGTCACATGGTAGGAGCACAAGCTGGCGCTGGCTGTCCATTGCTCCTACCATGTGACAGGGGCTGACCAATGGCACCAGTAGCCCCTGTGACATAGTGAGGGCAAAGGCTATCGGCACCATTTTAAATACCGGCAGCCGACGGCCCGAGTACAGGAGATCGCACCAGGACCCCCGCTGGACCACCAGGGACTTTTGGTAAGTCTTGTGGGGGGGGGTCAGGAGGGTGTGGGGTTGTAGTTAATTAAATTTAAAGGGTTGGGATGGATTTTTTTGGGGGGAAACGAATACATATGTAACTAATGAACGGATTGGGGTCCCCCGAGAACGGATGCAATGGATTTGGCTCCCCACGAATACGAATACCGAATGGGACAAATCCGTCCCTGCTGCACATCCCTACCAAACCCTCTGCCGCAGCTCCAGCAACTCCCTGCATTGCAGATGGATCATCATCAGCACCATCGGCCCCCAAAGGCTCCCTCCACTGTGGCAACTGCCGATGATCTCAACTGTCTGCCATGCTGTTGCCCCCAAGGCAGGAAGATCTGTGTACAACCGGCGGCAGGGGATCTTCGAGGGGTCTGAGTGACACTTCCTGCCCAGCCGAAGCCGGTTCTCCTCTACCAGGCATGGCACTGGGATCCAAAGCCCCCTCTGAGGAAGCAGGAGCCACAAACTCACAGACAGAATGTTGCCTCTGGGAGGGCGAAGGCTAAGAAGGAAAAGTCTTGCCTATCCCCTTTCTCTTGCACATGGGACAGCTTGAGCACGGCTCGATCATGCCACTGTCTTGTTCCCCCCAATTATTTTTTAATGTTTAAATGGTAGTATGTTGTGGAAATTTGAAGGAAATTAAGACTTAAACAGCAATTTGACCTAGATGACTGGGAAATTGGTTTGGCTGACATACTTGGTAAAAACTAATGCTTTACATACCTAGAAGGAGAAAGTTACTTGGTTAAAAAAAATGTCTTCAGTCAATAAATCGAAGTTATGTTTGCTGGGCCTCTCTTTAGCTGTTCTCCAATTATCTGCAACACTTACTTAACCGAGGGATAAGAGTGGAGGGGGGAATTTAAAATAAGAATTTGGGAACATGAATTTGGATTTAAATGATGTTTATATTCAACATGTGAAAGCTTGTCCCTGTGATAAATGCAGATGAATCTGTTGTGTTCGGTGGACTGCCGCACTTTTCTCACCGGCTAGGCTAGCCCCGCTGCCTCCTGACATGGCAAGATGCTGCCAGCTCATCTCGTGGCAGGACACCACTCCCCGATGCAGCGAGGCACTGCTAGCTCACTACTCGGCAGGATGCCACCACCAGCCCCAACCATCCATGCTCCTCCTTAGGCACGTGCACACCTGATGTCATTGTATTTAAAGGGCCCGTGGTGGGAAAAACCCTGTGGCATCTCCTGATGACCTCAGCTCTTAGCCTTATAAAGAGCTCTCTCTGTGTCCTCCCCTCACTGCCTCAGCAACCCGTCCAGCTACTGAGCATAGTGTGTGTTGCTTCCCAAGTTTGTTTGTCTTCAGCCTGTCCCAGTCCTTGTCTCTACCTACTCCAGTCCTCACCTGCCTGACCTGCTCCTGACTTGCCTGTCTACCTCAGCCCTATCTGTTCCTCCTCCTCTTCCTCAGATGGATACTTGGTTTGACCTCTGCCTGGACTCTGGATACGCCTGATTGCTGCCTGCCCTTGACCTCTGCTTGGATTCTGGATATGCCTGACTGCTGCTTGCCTCTGACTCTTGCCCATACCTCGACATGTCTACTCACCGCCTGCTTATATCCTTCGCCTGGCCTTGGATCACATCTCTAGTCATCAAGCAGAGACCCTCACCTAAGTCCTGCCAGCTCTAGCACCCAAAGGCTCAACCCAAGGGGAATGTGGGCTAGTATAGGTGAAGGTCCTGTTTGGTTTCTGCTTTGCCTGAGTCTGCCTGCTGACGACGAGAACCTGCAGGTAGAGCAATTTTCACCTCAGTCCAAGGGTCCATGGATACTACAGAATCCCTATTTCTCTATGTAATTCATGGAAACTTCTGAGATGTCAGGTAAGGAACACTAATTAATATGTGAAAAAGCTGTACTTGAATTATTCCTGATCTCTGTCAGGAAGTCTATATACTCAGCATGTCTTCCTTATAGGCTTTGCACTAATACAGAAAATCATACACAGTTAGTACAAGAAAAGAAACATTTTAGATTTAGTGCTCTACCAGAATAACTGGTACAGTGTGCCAGGAAAAAATGTCGAGTAGTGAATCATGAGGATTTTAATAAAAATTGGAATCAAGAAGTAGTTAGTATAAATTGGGACAATTATTCTTGTGAGGAATCAGTAGAAGTATAGAATCGGTCCTTACAAAAGGTCTATGTTGTGATGGTACCATTACAGAAAGTGAAAGTTAAGAGTGACCCATGACTGTCTAGAGAGAGTAGAAGAGTGCAAAAAGTTGCGGTGAAGAGAGAGAAAATGGCATAAAGGAGAAAAAGAAGAGGATAAAATATCTTATGGTCAATGGCTACATGAATATAGATTCAAGTGTCAAAAAAGGAAGCCAGATTATTATAGTTCAGCTATATTTACAGCTATTAGTCAAACATCACAATTTTTCTACCCATTATGCCAACTAACTAGAAAGGAGGATGTGATAGAGGGTATACCCCCATCATGCAATGAACTTGTTATTTTGAATATAAATAGTTGGAAGTGACGATAATTTGGAATTCGGTCTGAACAGACAGTTGAAGGTTGGTCAGAATTTAGGATGACAACAGAATGGGTAATAGTAGATATTCTGGTAGGGTTAAGGCCTTTTTATTCTGCACCGTATCCATGGCCATTTATATTGGTTAAAGCAATGAAGGAACATGCTATTATGATTATAAATGCATTAGTTAATATGTCCTTCACTGAAGGAACTGCCTGGTGAAATTGAGAAAAGTAAGAGTAAGGTCTGTTAAGAAGGATCCAGCAAATTATATTTCAGACCTAAATAACTATCGTCCGATATCAATTTTCCAACACTTGCCAAGATTATAGAAAAGAGTATTATCACAGTTAAATGATTTTTTTGGAGGAACATAATGTTTTAGAAAAAAAATCAATGTTGGTTCTGAAAGGCACAAGATACTGAACTTTTATTGACAGCTCCATTGGATAACTTTATTATGTAGTTTAGAAGGTGGTAGACCAGGGGTTTAAGTTCAATTGGATGGAAATGCTGCATTTGATATGGTTTGCCATAATTCACTTGAGGCCTGTTTCAATACTATTGGGATTACCTGTGTAGTCCTGAAATGGTTTAGATCTTTTTTTTGCAGGAGAGGACATGGCAGGTGCGGAAAGATTATCAAGGTCCATCTTGGTGAAACCTTATGTCGGGAGTACCTTGGGAGTCAACCTTGTCCCCTGTTTTATTTAATATATTTTTATCTCCATTGGGTCTGAAATTTCAGGAACTTGGGTTAGCATATTTTATTTATGCAGATACTATTCAGATATTCATCCCATGTTCAGATGATGGGAGGGGTCCTATAGCAGCTTTAGGATTGGTTAGCCATTAATGGTTTACCATTGAATATAGCAAAAACAGTCATTAGGAGTTGATAAATTCTCTGCTGATGTGCTGGAAACACCAATAAATATTATGGGGACGTCATTACAGGTGATATTTGATGTACGTAGTCTAGGGGTAATGTTAGATTCACAGTGGCAAAGTTAGATTTCTTTAAGCTGAAAATGCTTAAGCCACTGAGATTTATGATTGCTGGAGGATGTGCTTAATGCAGTTAGTGTAGCTGGGTTTTAAAAAAATTTGGATAAGTTCTTGGAGGAGAAGTCCATAAACTGCTGTTAATCAAGTTGACTTAGGGTATAGCCACTGCTATTATTGGTATTAGTGGATTAGGATCTCTTTAATGTTTGCTTAATTGCCAGGTACTTTTATCCTGGATTGGCCACTGTTGGAAACAGGATGCTGGGCTTGATGGACCCTCGGTCTGATCTAGTATGGCAACTTCTTATATTATTATTCCAACAGATTAATTTTGTTCTGCCTTCCAGTCTCTAGTGTTGGGACATTTGGATTATTGTGGCAGCCTATATAATGTGCTTCCAGAGCTGCTGTTGCGGGTGCTGAGGTTAGTACAACACATAGCAGCACGAGTGTTGTTTGGTTTAGCTAAAAGAGATCACATCACTGAGGCATTGAAAGAGTTGCCCCAGCTTGCGATAAGATGGAGATTTAAATTTAGACTCCCGATTCTAACGCATATTAGTGAATATTAATGCTCAGTGCAGCAGAGATTGCAATGATATGTGCCTGGAAGAGCTTTATGTTCTTGTAATAAGAAATTGTTTGGTGTACCAGTTACACGGGCTTATAAACAAAAGGTAACAAAGTCACAAGCATTTTCATATGCAGCACCCATGCTGTGGAATACTTTGCCTCCTGAGCTGAGATAAGAGAAAGATGTAAAATGTTTTAGGAAAGGATCGAATGTCCTGTTTTTTATTGAAGCTTTTAAGACATGAGTATTGATTATTTTATGTTAAGTGAATAATGGGTAAGTTGTTTAGGTTTTAATCTGTATTTATTAACTAATGCATATAATGTAAGAGGTGTGTAAATGTATTTGATGTTGAAACTTTATGACTGTACATATGTAACCCCTATTGCACAGTTTTTGGAAATATAGAAAAATAAAAGATTTTAAATAAATAAACAAATACATAAATAAACAGAAGCAGAAGTACAGCACCGTGCAGTAAGAGTCTGTTACGCCTGTTGGTCGCAGATGGCTGCGACCTCTCATGCTCACCTCTTTTCTTTCTGCACCACCAAGTTTGGGAAGAATGGCGGTCTCTGCTAATCTCCGTCGACCTCTCCAGCATTTCCGGGACAGTGTGGGCACTGCCGATCACCATCTTGGATCTGGAATTACTTAGGCGCGTACGCGCAAGGGCCTCCTTTGTACATGTCATGGCGGGAACCTTGGGGGCATCCCTTCCCGATGACGTCAATCCACTATTGTATTTAACCTGACTGGCCCTTGCCTTCTACGAGTTAGCAAGGAGTTCCCTCTTGCTGAATCCACCTCCTTCAAGGACTTCCTGTTCCTGACTTGGTCTTGGCATCCGACGCTCTGAGTACCCGCTCCTCGGGGGCTCCCCTACGTTCCTGGCTATCCCCTCCTCGGAGGGCCTATCTGCCTGACTGTTACCAGACCTGCTTCCCAGGTCTCTCTCTCTCCTGGAAACCACCTCTTGTGAGTACCTCTACTGACTTCTACCTTACAACTGTATCAAGAATTCTCTGCGATGTACCCTGAGCCTCTGGCCACTACCGCCTTTCCTTCAGTAGAAGCTATTCAGCATTTCCTGCGCTGCAGAGCATTGTACACACCAACTACAGGAGCCACTTCCGAGTTCCGGCATCTCTACCAGTTCTTCAAACATCTACTGTACAAACATCCTCGACTACTGGATCTGTATTCCTGTAGTGCCTACACGCGTCAGAGGGGATCCACGGCCTTCCTCGCTCTGCGGGTCACTACCGGATCTTCTCATCTGTGGCATTGCTATGGGTATTCCCCACTACTCAGAACTGTACTATTATATCTCCAGCTCTCTGGACATTTCCTTTCCTTCCTTTACAATAAAGTCTCTTTCTACAGCTGTGTCCCACACCACTGAGACTATGCCTGCTGACGGTGAGGCTCATAGGACTCCTCCCTGTGGGCGGAGACACCTCTCATCTCAGCCCAGGGTTCACATTCTTACAAAAACATAACAGAATCAAACTTATTTAAGTACAATTTTCTCTTTCTAAGGTGCTGATTCATTAAGGAGTTTTCTCCCATTCTGGGTCTATGGAAAAGGACCTTGAAGAAGCATGTCCTGCATGTGTACAGCACTATTTTGGTGTTACTCTCAATGATTTCACAGGGAACATGTTAACTTGGCTGTCTCAGAAGCTGGTGAAGCTGAAGTGTTCTTCACTGAAGAACAAAATGTAAGACTTCTGGTTACAATGCTGGCAATCCAGCAACTTTTATTTATTTAAAATATTTATATTCTGCCTATATAACACTGTCATGAGCATTAAAATGTCCTAGAGAAAATACTGTAAATAATCAAGAAAACAATTTAGCAAAGAAACAAGGAAACATTTCAAAGCTTTACTGTAGTGCAAGAAAGCTGGAAGTCTTTTTTTTTTTTCTTAACTGACAGATTACCATATACCTGAAGTACGCAGCTCCAGCCCTTAAGAGTCACAATCAGGCCCAGTTATCGGGATATCCACGATGAATCAGTTATAGTTGCATACATTTTTGCCTGGAAAACAAGGTTAAATTTCAGGAGCTGGGGACCTGTAAACCGGACCTGTTTGTGGCCCTCAAAATACTGGTAAAGGAGAACAGCACAACCAATCAGAGAAAGAAGTATCATTTTTTGGTAAATAATGTCACTGGGACTCCTTTCTGTGATTGGCTGTGCTGTTTTCCTTCACTGATGTCTTTCCATGACACTTTATCTCCAAGCTGGTGTGCAGATGATCATCAGTTTCTTGTCAAGGTGAATGGTGCTAGGCTACCCAGGGCTGGATTTAAGATTTTGTCACCCTTAGGCAGAGTGCCTCAGCAGTGCCCCTTTGAAGCTGTGCTGACTCATGGCCGTAAATCAAGCAGAGGACGTCTCTTCTTTGGAGTGCATATTGGGCACCTTCAAAATATGGCACCCTAGGAAGTTGCCAACGCATAAATCCAGCATGGGGCTTCCATTGAGCAGTGTTAGACCCGCAAAAACAAAAATGGCAACTGTTGGGTTTTTCCATCTACTGCCTGAGAGTACTGGAGCTGGTCATAGGATTGGTATTCTTGCAGCAGTGCTGGGACTCAGATAAGGAACTATGGGGGTCATTTATCAAAATGCGGTAAGGCGTTTTCGCATGCGTTAAGGACTCTCTACCTGGGTAACATCAAGCTAGGTTGAGAGAACATTGCCCAAATCTCATCTTGGAGTGAGTTTCCTCACTCCGAAGGCCAGCAAATCTTCACAAGAGAGCACTGTTCTGTTTGTAGGTGTCACGTAGAATGTCAAGGTGGCCCCTAACCCCCTACACTCTTACCTAATCCCCACCTCGAGTTACTAGGTGGACCTACCATAGGGATACAAATACCTACCTATGGGCCATGATATTATGGCCAGTCTCTCTCTCTCTCTCTCTCTCTCTCTCTCTCTCTCTCTCTCTCTCTCTCTCTCTCTCTCTCTCTCTCTCTCTCTCTCATTAAAATGGTCCCCCAGTGGTTGAATGCTGGAAATACAACAGGTCTGGCAATTTGTGATAACTTAGCTCTTCATGCAAATTGCAATAAATGCTATATTAGCATAAAACATGCCCCTTTTGCTATCGCATGCGGTACTTACCGCATTTTGATAAATCCAGGCCTATGTGTGCCACATTAGTGGTCATTTTTTGTCCAGCCGAGAAGAATCAGCGAATTGATGCTTTATCAAGAAGTTTTCTTCTGGATGACGTGCCAGAACCACCTCGACACATAATTGATCCTGCCCAGATTGTGATCGCTGCCACATTTAC
The DNA here is from genome assembly GCF_901001135.1 of Rhinatrema bivittatum. Classification (NCBI taxonomy): domain Eukaryota; kingdom Metazoa; phylum Chordata; class Amphibia; order Gymnophiona; family Rhinatrematidae; genus Rhinatrema; species Rhinatrema bivittatum. The sequence continues at coordinate 257,446,718 of NC_042616.1, read as the reverse complement.
GGTTCCAATGGGGAAGACAGTAGTACCCAAATGTTGAGGGAGAAAGTCCTACAGTGGGCCCATGAATCCCACGTGGCAGGTCATCTGGGACTCCAGCGGACCAGGGAACTTCGTTTCCACCACTATTGGAGGCCACATTGGAAGGAGGATACTAAGAAATTAATTGAATCCTGTCCTACTTGTCCTACGCACAAATCCTCTTGAACTTGACCCTGGGGTTTATTACAACCCTTACCTATACCTGACAGACTTTGGCCCCACATTGCTACTGATTTCATCACGGATCTACCCCTATCTGAAGGAAACAATACCATCCGGGTCGTGGTAGACCATTTCTCTAAGATGGCCCACTTTGTTCCCCTTCCTGGTTTACTTTCAGCTCCAGAGTTGGCTCGTTTATTTATTCAGCATGTCTTTCGGATCCACGGACTCCCCCAACATATCCTTTCGGATAGAGGAGTGAAGTTCACAGCATGTTATTGGAAACATTTGTGTAAACAATTTGGAATACAACTTGACTGTTCTTCGGCTTATCACCCAAAAACTAATGGGTTGGCAGAATGGACCAATCAATCACTCAAGACATTCCTGCATTGTTATGTGAATCAATGCCAGGACAACTGATCTTCGTTAGTTCCCTGGGCGGAGATTTGTCATAATAATCACTGCACACTGGCCACTGGGACATCGCCTTTCTATTTGGTCTTTGGTCAGCACCCCCGGATACCACTACCCATTGCTACCCCCTCATCTTGCCCTTGGTTGAACTAGCCACCCAAAATCTGAAGGACTTATGGAAACTCACTCGCACCCTCTTACAACAGGCCGCAACCGAGGCAAAAGAACAGGCAGACAAAAGGCAAAGACCAGCTCCGCAACTTCATCAAGGAGATCTAGTTTGGTTAAGTACCCGTAACCTTAGACTACGCATGCCTTCCATGAAATTCACCCCTCGCTTCGTGGGTCCATTCCCAGTCAAGAAACAGATTGGAGAGGTCACATATAAGCTGTGATTACCACCAACACTCCACATCTACAATGTATTTCATATATCCCTCCTTAAACCAGCAATCTTGTCCTGGCCTTCCAAAAAACCTAAACAAGTTCCGCCCGACGTTGTGGAGGAGGACACACAATATGAGGTAGAAGAAATCCTGGACATTAGATGAAAAGGATGATCATTTCAATATTTAATATCCTGGAAAAATTATGATTCACAGGAGAACTGTGATGATATGTAACCGAGAAAATTTACATATAACCGAGATGATATGTAAATTTTACATGAATCCCGGTATATAAAAATATTAAATAAATAAAATAACTCTTGGGAACCAGTCAAGAAAATTCAAGCACCTCAATTAATACACGACTTTCATCTGCAATTTCCCCTCAAACCCAAGCCTAAAAGGCAGAGGAGTGGCCCTTGCAGAGGGGGTACTGTTACGGCGCAGACCAGTACCTCATGATTGGGAGATATCTCCCGACACGATGCGCTCTCTTCCTGCTGGCATCATGGCCATGCGCTGCACCACGGCGCACAATTCAGCCCTGTGAGGCTCTTCCCCCCCATGCTGACGTCCCCGATAGGCCCTGCGCCAGTGCGGGAAAAATAGCTACTTAAACTGGCATTTTAGCACCAGCAGTGCCTTGGCTACAGGCTTGCTTGTGCAGGGGCTCTTTATTTGGATTTGTTCTCTCCTTGTGACCTGGACTGCCTTTTGGATTGTTTGCTCGCTGCCTGCCTCTGACCCAGATTGTCTTTGGATTGTTTGCTTGCTGCCTGCCTCGAACCTGGATTGCTTTTTACATTGTTTGTTCGCTGCTTGCCTCTGACCTGGACTATATTTTGGATTGCCGTCTGCCTCCAATCCAGACTACATGTGGATCCTGTGTCTTGACCACCTCGGCTGAACCTCAGTGCAATCGAGGCTGTTATATCATCACTTGGGTCCATGAAACCTAACACAGGAGATACAGGGAGTGTATCTTTCCTCCATGAACATCCTTGCTGGGCATGCCAGAGGACTTTGTGGTTAGCAGGTATCGCCTCAGCTCTCAGCAATCCTGGAATTATATGAAGAAATCCAAGGGGATCTGGATCTGGTCACCGAACCGTCACACGCCATCCCTGGCCTCACCAAACTCTTGGCCGCCTTGCATTTCACAGCAAATGGCTCCTTCCAAACCACAGTAGGGGTCATGGGGGGAATGTCACAAATCACCTTTTCATGTTGTCTGAACCAGATCATCGAAGCAGTCACTGACCGCATTAAAATAATCAATACATTCAATTTCCTCATGACAGGCAGCACGATGGACTTGAAGAGAGATTTTTATGCCTTCACACACTTTCCCAATGTTATCGGAGCTATCGACTGCACTCATGTGGCCATCTTCTCACCCCATGAGAGGGAGGCGACATACCGCAACCAAAGGTTCTTCCACTCCTTCAACGTGCAAGTGGTTTGCGACGCTCAAATACATATCCTGGATGTGGTGGCCAGGTTCCCGGGAGCCGCTCACAATTCCTTTATACTTAGGCAATTGGGGCTTTTTGCAGATTTTTAGGACAGCTTGTATAGTGATGGTTGGCTCTTAGGTAAGACACATGCTTGTTTTGCTATAACATCTCCGCTTATGTATTAGTGGCAAATCACATGCAAATAGGGGATAGCTGGGGGGGGGGGGGGGGCATGACAAGTGCCTTTTACAGTCACATCTGCAGGCCATTGGTCCAGGCTATGCCTTTTTCTCCCCATGCTTCAGAGGCCTGGAAATTTTGTGATGGCAAACAATGCACAAGTCCCTAAAGTTTGCTGTTTGATCAGGCACTATACCCTTTCAACATCTTCATTTGCAAAATGTCCCATTTCCTATCCTCTTCTTGGGAGCGATTTCAATCTCACTGATGAATCACAAGCTTAAACTCTCCACACTGCCAGCTCAGCACCATCACGTGTGTACTGTTACTGAACCATCCTCATGAATATTGCCCACAGTTTCTGTAGAGCCTCACACACCTGTACCATAAGCAGTGTCCTGTGCATGTTGGTGGCCTGGCATATTCCCTGTGTGTGGGCTCACAAATGGGTTTGTATGGAGGACAGACTGCAGAGCTGCCACAGACATTTGCATTCACACCATGAGCTAACGCTTTTACAGCTAACACAGGTATGGCAGCTCTTATGTATCACTTCAAGGTTGGCAGGCCGCTACACAGCTGTAGCCTTTGCTGGGTTGTGAGTGCCTGGCATCCAATTGTTGCAATACCCACATGTGATTTAGTACTCCTGAACAGCTGAGCTCCTTTTGGCTACAGCTAGTCTGCATATATACTGGCCCACAACAATGTGATAGGCACTTAGGCTACACAAATTGGCCTTTAAGGCTCACCAAAATTACAGGCTACCTTATACATTCTTATTGGATGGTGGGGTTTGCCACTCACATTTGTAAGTGACAATGCTATGACTGATGCCTTAAATCTGTCATTGCCACAGGAGATTCTAGGTACAGTTGCAGGACCTGGCTTATCACCCCCGTTGCCATTCCCAACATGCTGGCAGAGACAAGGTACAAGGAGGTCATATGTGCTACCCTCTGTGTCATCAAACGCACCTTCGGATTTCTCAAAAGTCACTTTTGCTGTTTGGACAAGCGGGTGGAGCTTTAATGTTTGCCCTACCCAAAGTTGCTGATATCGTGCTGCTCTGCTGCATTTTCCATAATCTGGCTCTCACCCACGGAGTACCAATGGAGATACATTGGCATTTCCCCCCAGATTCCCCATGTCTCCCTGCAAGAGCTCAGGACACCACGCTGCATGGCAGCCAGATTTGCCAAAACATTATAGAATGCTACTTTGCCTGATAGGGCCTCACCTACCACTTCCCCTTCTAGGGGAGGGAGGCCAAAAGTCTGTTAACTGCTGTTCTCCTCACTATCTTCTTTCTTTCTGTAACTGCTTCACTGTGTAGGTGACTGTGTAACAGAAAACACGTATGCTATTCAGAATTTGTCTTCACAATAGAGCAGTAGACTGTACTTGAAAACTTGAGAAAGTAAAGATGACATCAAAGACATGTGGCTGCTTCCAGGTATTCTGCCTGATAGTGACAGTAAAAGAGGAACATGTGGCACGCCACTTTGTGGCCTAGCTAGCACGGTGTGGCTTGCCAGCCCTCCCCAGCGGACCCTGTCTGACCCCTCATATGTGCATGACATAGTACCACAAGTGTGATGCCATCCCAGCTGCTCCTCGAGTATGAACAGCTAGAGAGCTCTAAAAATGCTATAAATGTGAAATCGTTCTGAAACTTAACATACACATCTGAAAGGTACAGGTAGACAGTTTAAGGTTTTACTGACCGATTTCCCATGTTACACCCTCATTCCAAAGTGGTAAAGCCTGTGCATAGTGAAGTGATACCCCTAGACTGGGTCTGCTTACTGTCACATGGCCATGCCCACACAGAGCTGACACCACTGCTTCACTAGTTTAAGAGCAACTGCAGACTAGCAATTCCAAGTGCATGCAGATTTACAGCATAAGCAGATCCAGTCCTGGTCTGACTGCCATGACTGCAGGTATTCATAGTGTTGGTTAGGCTTGCAAAACCTATAGGGGAATCTGATGAAATCCCTCCACGAAATGGCTTCCAAACCAGGACAGGATTTACATGTCCACAAAAATTGCAGGTAGTTGGCTACTGTCATGGACATCACAGTGCTGAAGTACCACGACTTCCATTACATCCTTGGTGTAAGCACCTGTACTACCTAGTGCCCTTCACACAATGCGCACGGCACCTTCCATATATATATATGCACCTAATTTTACAAGCGTGTGCACACAGGCACATAATGTTGGCTTGGAGCTGCACAAGGGAGGGAATTTTATAACAGGCACGTATCCACGCCATGACCAATTTCACCAGTTTGTCCACCGGTTTGTCCAGTCTACAGCTAGGTCATCCAAGCCCCCTTGGTTCTTGAGCCTGTACTCCTCCCAGTTAACCCAGACCCCTCAAACACTTCATATATGCCTGGAAATAGTTTTATTGAGATTTACACTTCCTCCATATCATAAGTAAATTTACACTCATATATACTTGGGCACATGCCCAGGAGTATAGGTACTTGCATGCACATCTCTTGGCCCCAGCGTGTAATGCCCACAAACTACCCACAGCATGCCCACTTTCTACTCCTTTTCCCCCAATGCAAGATATTCAAGCATTGGGACTTGTGCACGCATGTAGGTGCCTTATAAAATTGGGTGGACATGAATATGTGCTACATTCCTGCCTATCTCCTGATTTTGACCCATTTCAAGCTTTAAAATGTTTCTTTTATTGTATTTTTTTTTTCTACAACCATATCTTTTGGCACTTATTTCTCTCCCCGACAGGAGTTCTGACTACAGAATTTTCATCTGCTACTGGTAAGTTGGACTTGATAGGAAATAACACTTAACATCTAAAAAAATATATCTTGAAGGGTTAAACTATTACTGGCTGTGTTTATTGGGTGTTAATTTTTAAAGCTAGTAGATGTTCAAGTGTTAGGAATTGTGTGTGTTTAGAAATAGGACTTTGGGTTATTTTCTGAGCTTGTAAGAAGTTAGTATTTGTTTGCCAGTGTTAAGAATTGTGACAGTTTAGAGATAATAGGTTTTGAGCTAATTTTGTAAGCTTGTATAAGTGAGTATTTCTTTGCAGGGTTAAGAATTGTGAGAGTTTAGAGATAATAGGCTGGAACTGCTAATTTTGCACATTTGTTTAAGGTAGTATTTGTCTTGTCTCGCCAATTTGCTACATTATTTTCGAAGCGTGAATAAACATGTAGATAAAGGTGATCCAGTTGATACAGTGTATCTGGATTTTCAGAAAGTTTTTGACAAAGTACCTCCTGGGAGACTGTTGAGGAAATTAAAAATTTATGGGAAAGAAGGTAATGTTATGGATCGAGAACTGGTTAAAAGATAGAAAATGGAGAGTAGGGCTAAATGGTCAATTTTCTCAATGAGAAAGGTGAATAGCGGAATGCCAAAGGGGTCTGTACTGGGCCCACTGCTTTTTAACATATTCATAAAAGATCTAGAGATAGAAACAATGAGGGCGGTGATCAGATTTGCTGATGAGACAAAATTATTCAAAGTTGTTAAAAAACGATAGGATTGTGAAAAATTACAAGTGGACCAAGCAAGACTGGGAGACTGGGCATCCAAATGGCAGATGACATTTTATGTGGACAAGTGCAAAGTAATGTATGTATTGAAGAGCAACCCAAATTATAGCTACACAATTGCCAGTCACCACCCAGGAAAAGGATCTAGGCATCATTGTGGATAATATGTTGAAATCCTCTGTTGAGTGTGCAGTGATCACCAAGAAAGAAAACAGAATGCTAGAAATTTGTTATGGTTTCGAGGTGTTTGAGTGGATTCTTGGGTACTGTGGGAGATGACCACGCCCACGGGGAGGAGCCCTGTGGGGAGCCACAGTACTGGGCTAGACTCAGGATGCACAAACACAGAGTTTTGTCTTTTATTATACAGTGGTAGTATACCACCAGAGGTGGCAGAAGTGAGTTGATCCAGAAGTAGAAGTCCAGGGACCCTCGGCAGAAGGAACCCGTCTCACCAAGATGGTATGGGGATATCTGGTGTAGGTTTCCCAGCACGGCAGAGCTGCAGATGAGACAGACTGAGAATTAGATTACTCACTCGATGGTAGCTTTAAGGTTGATGATTCCACCAGGCAGAAGTAGATGGTAACAGGCACCAATGCAGGGAGAGCAGGCCCTTGAGGAGCGAGTACCTGATCCCAGTAAGGCACCTGAAAAGAAAGCAGAGGGTCCCAGAGGAGCGGGTACCCAGGTTAGAGAATACCCCGAAGGGCAGAGAGGTCTTCCAGTGGCATCAAGGAAGCGGCAGAGTAGCTTAGACTGGATGAGTCCAATTCTTGCTAACTCGATGAGCTAGCAAACAAGTGTAGGCTAAATACCTGGATGGCGTGACGTCACTCGAGGAGGATGCCCCCGAGGTTCCCGCCATGAAGTGGATAAAGACGTGGGTGGCATGCGTGCGCGCACCCTAGGAGGCCCTTAGGAGAAACATGGCATGAGGCTTTGCCATAGCCGTTCCAGGGACACCGGAGAATGCGGCCTGCAGAGGCAGTGGTAGCCATCTTCCCAAAGCAGACGGGGAGAGCAGAGGAAAAGGTGAAGCCCAAGGGTCAAAGCCATCACAGACCGACGGACGCAACAAAATTATTAGGAATGGAATGGATAATAAAACAGAGAAAATCATAATGCCTGTGCATTACTCCATGGTGGTACTGCAACCTGATTATTGTGTGCAGTTCTGGTCACCACATCTCAAAAATCTATAGCAGAATTTGAAAAGGTACAGAGAAAGGCAACCAAAATGATAAAGGGGATGGAGCAATTCCCCTATGAGGAAAGGCTAAGAGGTTAGGGCTCTTCAGTTTGGAGAAGAGATGGCTGAGGGAAGATGTGATAGAGGTCTGTAAAATAATGATGGAGTAGTGTTAAATTTGCTGCTCGAGGGATGGCCTCGCAAGTAGCTTCACTTACCATCAATGGCCATGCGGCTGGATGCTGCCATGTCTGTCTCCTCTGGGTCCTTCACCTAGGCACATGGTGCACGCCACTTGATAAGGGCCATGAGGTAGGAAAACAGAGAGGCACCAGTAGATGACATCAGCGCCAACTGGGGATTTAAACCCCAGGTGTGCTTCCAACCAGTGCCTCAGCAAAAGTCCTCCTGCTAAGCCCTGCCTGCCTCTTCCAGCCTGTCCAGTCCTGCCTATCTCATTCAGCTTGCCAGGCTCTGCCTGCCTTACCTGCCTTGTCAAGCCCTGCCTGCCTCGTCCAACTTGCCAAGCCTTGCCTGTCTCATCCTGTCTGTCTACCTAGTCTTGCTTTCCTTGGAGCCTTGGTTGTATCTTGCCTTGTCATTCTTGTCTCATCTAGTCCCTCTGTGTCTTGTCTAGCCTCTTCCTGACCTTCTTGTCCTGCCCTACTCCTTTGTGTTGTTTCTGTTTTGACCTGACTTCCAGTCCTGAACCCTGCATTGAACGCTAATGCGTCTTGTCCATGTTCACCTACCGATGGGGTGGGCCTAGTGGTTCACTGCTAGGTGGTGTCAACCGCACCTGTCCAAAAGCTCATGCCTCCTGTTAAGTAGAATGGAAAATATGAATTGGTTGTTTACTCTTTCAAAAAGTATAAAAAGTAAGGGATATTCAATGAAGTTTTAATTAATGCATAATTAAACTCTGGAATTTATTGCCAGAGAATGGGTGAAAGCTGTTAGTGTAGCTGCATTTAAAAAAAGGTTTAGCCAAGTTCCTGGAAGAAAAGTCCGTAAACCATTATTAAGGAGGATTTGCGGAAATTCACTGTTTATCCCTGGAATAAGCAGCATGGAATCTGTTTACCTTTTGGGATCCTGCCAAATACTTGTGACCTGGATTAGCCACTATTGGAAACAGGATACTGGGCTTGATGGAACTTTGATTTGAACCAGTGTGACAAATTTTATGTTCTTACCTCCGGCTGAACCAACTCCTACTGCAACTATACACAGAGGTCCACCTAAGTCCTGCCAGCCCCGTCACCCAAAGGCTCAACTCGCAGGGAACGAGGGCTGGTATAAGTGAAGCTCCAATGGCCTCTGTCTATCAGCCCACTCTGCCTGCCAATGGTGGGGACCCGTAGGTCCTTACCTACGGGTTGCGTCAACCCCACATCGGCCCAAGGGTCCACCTCTGACGCAACAGGTTGCAAAGGCCATGGACTCGGTGGAGCCGCGTGCCCTCCAGGCCATTCCAGGCCTGGCATCCAAGGTACAAGAACTGCAGCAGTTTCTTGAGGCATTGGCCTCCTCCACTGACCGTCTCCATGCCGGTTTGATGCCCTCACCAGTAATCCAGTTTCTACGCCTGCTCCTCCTCATCCACAACCATCACCATCGATGCCTTGAGCCCTGCTGGCCCTACCAGCGCCCCAAGCTTCAACGCTAACTGCAGACTCTGCAGAGGGTTTATCAACCAATGCTATATGCAATTCGCTCTGCAGGCCTCTGTCTTCCAGGATGAACTGACCAAAGTCACTTTCATCCTACCTCGTCTTGAAGGGAAGGCGCGGGCTTGGGCTTCCCCCCTATGGGAACGGTCAGACTCCCTTCTAAGGGAATTATCTCAGTTTGTGGCTGTGTTTTGACGGACCTTTGATGATCCTGGGTGGCATGCCATAGCAAGCACCAGCTTGTTACATCTTCATCAAGGTCAAAGAAGTCTCTTCGACTATACCATTGAGTTTCGGACTTTGGCTTCCAAGCTCGCCTGGCAGAAAGACTGCCTACAAGCTATCTACCTGGATCCCTTCTCCTCACCGCTGAAGGATGAGCTGGATGCAAGGGAACTCCCTTCCTCTCTTGAGGACCTTATAGATTTGACAGGCCGAATTGACCACCGTCTCCAAGAGCGTCACCGGGAGAGTCGGATGCCCAAGAAGCCCTCTTGGGTTCGATCCCGTTCGCCACTGACCACCAACCCTGCCCCAAGCAGGGTCACTATGGTGGCCAAGACAGAAGAGCCCATGCAGTTGGGCTGTGGGTGGCTGACACTGAAAGAGCGCCTCCGGCAGAGATAAACCAGTCTGTGTCTATATTGTGGAACACCTGGCTACCATCTACAGGCCTGTCCTGTCCATCCGGGAAACTTCCCGGCCTAAGTTCAGTAGGGGTCCTGAACTTAGGCGCAACTTCTCCGGCCCCTCAGTTGTCTGTACTGGTCACCTTGATCTGGGACTCCCGGTCCTTCCCAGTTCTTGCTCTGGTAGATTCCGGAGTAAGAGGTTATTTCATTCTCAAGGACCTAGTCTAGCTCCTGGGTATAAAGACCTGTCCTCTAGAGACCTCCCTATGTATAACATCTATTTAAGGAGAACCGTTACCCGGTCGAATCTTCCTTACCACAGAACCAGTCCAACTGCACACTGGCGCCCTGCATACAGAAGAACTTGAACTGTTAGTATTGGGGAATTCCATCCATCTGGTAGTCCTCGGACTCCCCTGGCTTCAAAGACACTCTCCCCAATTTAATTGGGGTTTGTTGCAACTGGTGGAGTGGGGCCCTGCCTGTCACCAGTCCAGTCTTCAGAAAGTGGTACCGCCACCCGTGGTTCCTCTGGCTGCCACCTCCTCAGGTATACCCGCTCCTTATGTGGATTTCGAAGATGTGTTTTCCAAGCAAAAAGCAGACCTTCTTCCGCCTCTTTGGAGGTTCGATTATCCTATTGACCTCCTTCCTGGGACCATGCCTCCCCAAGGGCTCACCTATCCTCTGTCTCTGCCAGAAACAAGGCTATGACGAAGTACATTCAAGAAAACCTTATGAAGGGATTCATCCGTCCCTCAACTTCTCCTACAGGGGCAAGATTATTTTTTGTGACCAAGAAGGATGGGTCACTCAGGCCGTGTATTGACTATTGCAGCCTAAACTCCATCACCCAAAAAGACAAGTATCCTCTGCCACTGATCTCAGAATTATTTGATCGCTTACAGGGAGCATCTATATTCACGAAATTGGACTTACATGGAGCATATAATTTGGTATGGATCCATCCTGACGACATTTGGAAGACTACCTTTAACACCCGGGATGGGCATTACGAATACCTGGTGTTGCCTTTCAGCCTCTGTAATGCGCCCGCAGCAACGAATGATGAACGAAATTTTCAGAGATTTGCTGTATACCAAGGTTATGGCATACCTGGACGATATCCTTGTCTTTTCTAAGGATCTGGCCACACACCACACTGATGTCCATACCATCCTCCAATGCCTTCGCGAGAATCACTTGTTTGCAAAATTGGACAAATGCTTATTTTATATCCTTTCACTCCCCTTTTTTTTTTTTTATAAAATGATGTTCTAAATGTGCTGAATATTTTTATTTTATTCATTTATGTATGTCTTATAGCATTCTTATTTATATTATGTGTTTATTATTTTTAGCCCCTGAGGCAGCCCCATGCGGGGCGAAACTCGGCCTGAGTCGGGCATTTATATGAATTTACGTCTCCATTCGAATAAAGTTTTACACTATTTTGGACTATTTTGGCATCTAATCCATATTCTTGCCATACCTGGACGATATCCTTGTCCTTTCTAAGGATCTGGCCACACACCACACTGATGTCCATACCATCCTCAAACGCCTTCGCGAGAATCACTTGTTTGCAAAATTGGACAAATGCTTATTTGAGAAATCCAGGCTGCCTTTCCTCAGATACATTATCTTCCAACGAGGATTTCTATGGATCCTGTCAAGTTGAAAGGAATCTGGGATTGGCCGCAACCCATGAGTCTTAAAGCTTTCCAGCACATCCTAGAATTTCTAAATTACTATCACCATTTCATCCCACACTATTCCACTTTGGATGCTCCTCTGACATCATTAACTCGTAAGGGCCAAGATACTCGAAATTGGACTCTGGAAGCCATCGCAGCCTTCCACCACCTCAAATAGGCCTTCCAGGCGGGGTATTGTCTACATCACCCAGATCCGAACCATCCTTTTCAAGTGGAAGTGGACGCCTCCGCGATTGGAGCTGGGGCGGTCCTGTGTCAATGCACTGCTTATGGCACTACAGTCCCATGTTCGTTCTACTCCTGGAAGTTCTTATCTGCAGAACAGAACTACAGTATTGGAGATCGTGAGTTACTTGCCATAAAATTAGCCCTTGAAGAATGGTGCCCATGGCTAGAGGGCTTGCAACATAAGTTCACCATAAGAACCTGGAACATTTAAGCCATGCCCAGCCTCTCATCGCCCGTCAGGCCCGATGGGGCCTGTTCTTTTCCAGGTTCAATTTTGAGCTTCGTTACCATCCAGCTGATAAAAACCTCCAGACAGATGCCCTATCATGCTCTTTCAAGCCTGAAGACACTTCGGAAGCACCCAGTCATATAATAGACTCAGCTTGTAGCTGTCTGTCTGCTACTTACCCAGTCCCTGCTGGGAAGACTGTCCCCGACGACTCCGAGAAAGAGTCATCCGTTGGGTGCATGATTCTAAGTTTTCCGGTCACCCAGGGTGAGCACAAACCATGGCACTGCTCCAGCGGTTCTTTTGGTGGCCTACTATGGTCTCTGACGCTAAAGCATAATCGAATCCTGTAATACATGTGCACAGCAAAAGCCCCCAGTTGGTGGACCATGGGGTCTCCTGCAACCACTTCCAGCTCCCGAGGAACCATGGACCCATCTGTCAACGGATTTCATCATGGATTTGCCTCCATCTAAGGGAGTAACCATAGACTGATTTTCAAAAATGGCCCATTTCGTCCCTCTACCAGACCTACCATCTGCTCCAGAACTGGCACGCCTATTCTTCTTCCACATCTTCAGATTGCATGGCCTACCCAAGAACATTGTCTCTGATAGAGGTCCACAGTTCATTGCTAGATATAGGTGCGCTCTTTGCCGAAAATTTGGTATTAACATCAGTTTAACAAATGCTTATCACCCCCAAGCCACCGGAAAAGCAGAGCGAATGAATTGCTCTTTGAAGACCTTCTTGCGCGCTTACATTAATGACCGCCAAGACAATTGGTCTGAACTTCTCCTTTGGGCAGAGATTTCTCATAACTCTCACATTGCCACTGCTACAGGCACATCACTGTTCTCCATTGTCTATGGAAAACAACCACGACCACTGCTGCCCATACCTTTGTCAGTACCATCCACTGTGGCGCAGGATACTGCGGATGCCCTCAAGACTTTATGGGAACAGACAAATCTTCGCTGACATCAAGCCGCTTCCTGGGCCAAGAAAACTGCTGACAGTTACTGACACTCAGCTCCTGAATTCCTTCCTGGCCAGAAAGTCTGGTTAAGTTCTTGGTATATCCAACTCAGAATACCTTCTCAAAAGTTCGCTCCAAGGTACATTGGACCTTTTACGGTCACCCGACGCATTGGACCAGTTACATACCAACTTTGGCTGCCTCCTATGCTGGGAATACATAAAGGGGTAGATTTTAAAAGCCCTGCGCGCCGGCGCGCCTATTTTGCATAGGCCACCGGCGCGCGCAAAGCCCCAGGATGTGCGTAAGTCCCGGGCCTTGCTAAAATGGGCGATCCGGGGGGAGCATTTCTGCAGTCCGGGGGTGTGTCTGGGGGCATGGCCGAGTGCCCCGACACAGTGGCCTGTGTCGGGGCCTGGCCAGCCGGCGCGCACAAGTTACGCCTGCCAGCGGCAGGCATAACTCCATCGAACAAGTTGGGGGGGATTTAGGTAGGGCCGGAGGGGTGGGTTAGATAGGGGAAGGGAGGGAAAGGTGGGGGGGGGGGGATGACGACAAAAAAAAAAATTCCCTCTGAGGCCGCTCCAATTTCGGAGAGGCCTCGGAGGGAATGGAGGCAGGCTGCGCAGCTCGGTGCAGCCTGCCTCCGTTGCACGAACAACCTGCCGGTTGCACGAACAAAAGTACGAGCGCGCTGTTTTTTAAAATGTACCCCAATATGTTTCAAAAATCCCTTTTAAAACCTGTGGTCTTGTCCTGGCCTGCCTGAAAGGCCCCAGAACCACCTCCACTTGTGGCTGAAACTGATACAACATACAAGGTACATGAAATCCTCGACGTCCGCCATAGGGACCGCTGGTGGGAATACCTCCTTTCTTGGGAGGGTTATGGACCCAAAGAAAATTCTTAGGAGCCAGCTCAGAACATCCTGGACAAAACCCTCCTCCTGAACTTTCATCATGCCCATCTGGGAAACCCCGACCTTCAAGAGGGGGGCATAAATGGGGGGGGGGGGTACTGTTATGCATGCTGTCTGCGGCAGACTCGCGCACGGCCCCCTCACCTTTCTACAGTGACTCTAGCCTCTGGTTCCTCCTCACTGGCGGTGGTGGGACGTTAGCTCCATCCTCGGCCTCCCCCAGTGCCTCTGGCTCTGCCATTGTCCCCGGCATTCCCGGTCCTGCTACCACTTCTCGTCGGGCCTCTCCGCGTAGCCCACGGAGAAACGCTGCTACTCGCACCGCACACACCACTGATTCTTAAGTAGGGACCGTGGCGGGAACCTAACCATGGCCCCAGATGATGATGTCAATGTAACTACAGTATTTAAGCTCAGGCTCCGCTCCCCAGTGTTGCTTTTGCAACAGGTCTCCTCGCTGGTCGAGTACTTGTTGCCTTCTAGAGATTTGTCTCATCTCTGCGTGCCTGTTCCTTTTGTTCCTGATTCCTGTCTCTTCGTTCCTACCCTGCTTTGTACTTCGGATTGACTACACAGACTTTGACTTTGCTTTGCCTGACTGCCATTGATTTTTTCCAAGCCCGGACCTCTGCTTCACCTGACTACACTACTGCCTACCTCCAGACCCAGACCTCTGCTTCGCCTGATTACACTACTGCCTATCTCCAGAACCAGACCTCTGCTTCGCCGGACTACGCTACTGCCTATCTCCAGACCCAGACCTCTGCTTCGCCTGACTACGCTACTGCCTATCTCCAGACCCAGACCTCTGCTTCGCCGGACTACGCTATTGCCTATCTCCAGACCCAGACCTCCGCTTTGCCTGACTTCGCTTTGGATCATCTCTGTGATGATCAGACCCTTGCCTTGCTTGACTACGCTCTTGATTATCTCCGTGATCAGACCTCAGCCTTGCTTGCCACTGCCTTCGGATTGCTTCCAACCCTGACTCAAGCCTGCCCTTGGACACCTCTCCAGCTTACTCCTTGGATGTGGTTTCTTCAGGCTTCAGCCTGCTTTTGTTTGAGCGACCTCTGTCTGCCTCCATTCCATTGGCACCCAAGTTTCCAGGACATTATCCAGTCCAGAGTAAGACTGTACCATCTCTCATCTGCTGTCTCTGGGCTGAACCAATTCCTACTGCAACTATACACAGAGGCCCACCTAAATCCTGCTGGCCCCGGCACCCAAAGGCTCAACCCTCGGGAAACAAGGGCTGGTATAGGTGCAGCTCCAGTGGCCTCTGTCAATCAGCCCACTTTGCCTGCCGTCAGTGGGGACCAATAGGTCCTTACCTACGGGTTGCGTCAACCCCAACTCAGCCCAAGGGTCCACCTCCGATGCAACACTTTGCCCACTCATCCTATTGGCAACCATCTTAATTACTTTCTGGAAGCCTGGTCCAGAACCTCGGTTCTCATTCTCCAGTCTCTCGTTGGACTCCTGCTTCCAGATTTCATCTTACTATTTTGACTCCAGCATATTTCTCACTTCTCTGGATCTGCTGATCTGTCTCATCTGGACTTCCTGTTTCCAATGTTTGCTTGCGCTTTTTGCTGTGTTCCTGTTTTGTCCTAGTTCAGGGCCAAGTACCTAAGCTCAGCCAGCCTCCAGCACCCAAGGGCTCAACCTGAGGGAAGGTGGCTATCACAGGCAGAAGATGCCCTTGCCTCTGTTCTAGATGGAACCCATCTGTCTCGCCTTGCCAGTGTACCAATAACTCCAGCCTCAGGGTCACCCCTCCATCAGATTATACTGTCATATCAAGATCATCATATCTATGTATCTTTCCACCCTAATGGTGTCTTCCCCCTCTAATAACTTATGAACCATTCATGCAACCTCTTTAAAAAATTCTGTCCCAGATAGCAGAGTAGATACTGACCCAGGGGTGCATTTTCAAATCCATAAATCAAAACTATTAAAATAAAACAAAGAATAATAAAACCCATCCCCAAAGTCTTTTGCACAATTCAAAGAAAGGAGGCCTAATATTCTGAAATCATTCCATCTTGTGTCTTAAAATAAAGAGAAATCTGTTCATAACCAGCACTTCCCAAACCTTTCTGCAGCCACTCATACCAAATAGGAGGAGTGGATCTTGTCTAAAATCTTGCAAGCACAACTGTAGCAGCTAGCAATAAATTTTGTCTTAATCTTACCATGTTTTTAAAGACACCATCCTGAAAGATGGTTGCCAAAACAAAAAAAAAATTGAAAGAGATCTCTAAAAGGGTCATTCCTTAAAATGCGATGGGCCGTTATCGCGTGTGTTAGGGCACGTGATAATGCCCTAATGCACGCGATACTGGGTGCATCACGGCAGTAAAATTTAAATTAGGGGAAGGAGTGGAGTTAGGGAGGAGTTTGGGCACCGTTAAGGCTAATGAGGTGGTGGCACCACTGCGGGTAATAATGTTTTGGACATTATCGCCTGCAGTAGCGAGGGAAATAGCACCACCTTTTGCCGAGGAGCTATGGGGGCGTTGGTGTGTAGTGAGCTGCACCCGCGGCAGGCAAAACCGCACCGCCGCAATGCAGCCAGCTGCGCACTTTAGAAGAATGGGTAATCATAATGCTAAATTCAGCTCTACTATTACTACTAAATATTTATATAGTTCTACAAGGTGCATGCAGCACTGTACAAGCAGTCCCTGCTCTACTCAACAGATGACAACTGAGGACAGATAGAGATTGAGATATTATAGCGGATAAGGGATCTTTTCCCTCTAAGATCTGAAGATGATTTCCATTGCCTGACATAATTAGAAACAGTTTCTGCATAGTGAAAATTGAAAGACCTAGGTAATTGGATAGGATTCTGAATACATAAAGATAATACTTGAGGAAGAATGAACATTTTAATTACATTTACTCTCCCAATCCAGGATATAGTCATCCTTTTCCATGCTAGAAAATCATCTTTACATTTTTCAGCAGCTTCTTATAATTTAACTGATAACAAAGCTGTAAATTATTAGGGAAGTGAACTCCCAAATATTTATCCTGAGAAACATATTGCATATCCACCCCAGGAAAAACAAAATGTCTTACATGGCATTAACACAGATTTTGAGAAATTAACAGAAACGCCAGATAAGCTACAAAACTGCTGAATGATTTGCATTGCGGCATGGAAAGAAAAGAGTAGGGTTAGCTAGGTATAGAATTGTATCATCAATGTATAAAAAGATGGCATGTTGCTCCTTTCCAGCTGTAATACCATATAGATGATCATGGCTCCTTATCAATAGCTAAAGACTATTATAAAATTCAGCAGGCAAAAAAATTAAGCCCAGCTGTTTGATTGTTTCTGAGCCCTTACACAGAGTTAAAAGCCCTTACACAGAGTTAAAAGCCTGCTTATAAGACCTCTAGTTTTTTAAATCTAACTTAAGGAGAACAAACTTCCTCAGTCAATGTCACAAATCCTCCAGAGAGACCATGGATTGCAAAGTGTAAAGGTTTAAAAAATACTTAGCAATTTGATCTGATTTGTAGGTATCCTCCTTCAAACTACCTTTTAATCTTGAATGCATATCTGCTAATTCTTACTCTTCTAATTGCCAAAGCAGCAGTTTGCTGGGTTTATTTGCATGTTAATAAAAATAAGTTTAGTGAGTGAAAAACCATTTGGGAGTTTTCCAGTGCATTAATTTCATTCTTAATTTTAATTAACTGTTTTAAAATCTCATCATCCATTTTTATTTTGGGCACTTGCTCAAGTCTCGGTAACTCAGAAGTTCTAGTTTAGTTTGCCTCTGTTTTTTAAAGTCTACACTTAAGAAATATAATGGTCCCTCATTACTACCTTGGCTGTATCCCACACCATCATGATATTTAATTCATTTCCATAATTTAAATCCACATACTTATCCATTTAGGTATCAATTTTCCTATGAAATCACGGTCAGCAAGTAGTTGTCTATTTATTCCCCAAGTTCTATGAATCCGACTTATCCATGTAAGTGGGACTGCTAAATATCTGTCTACAGTCAGCGAGTACCACTTAGTTGGATAAGTTACTAATCTGGCAAAATGTTTAGCTGGATAATTCAGGGTGGGGAATGGGCAGATTGGGGAGGCATCATGTTGGCCAGATAAGTTAACCAGTTAACTCTGGTTGAGCCAAGGGCTGTCCTAATGCTAGCCAGATAAACTTATACGGCTAACCTTAAGAGAGCCAGATAAGTGTATCTGGCTAACTTGTCCAGCCACACAGTGGCTCAGTATGGACTCCCTGGTTTAAGCATAATCTAACCTGGGCATGACCTGATGATAAGATCGATCCATTATCACAAGAATTCAAATGAGAGATTAAATCACCAGACATAAACCAAAAATCTATGCAAGAATAGGATTTATGTACAATAAACGCCAAGCGTTGACCAATTCCAATTTGTTTAAATTATACAGAAAGGCTTTAGTACTAGCCTTATTTAGAATTTTATTCTCTGATTTATCATCTAGGGGAAATGTGCAATTAAAGTCGCCTCCTAAAATCCTGCCTCTTGCATGTAACTGAAGAAAAATGAAAAAACTATTTGAAAAAAGGAGTATTCTCCCCTTTAGGTGCATTCACATTGGTCAGTGTCACTGATGTGTTTGTTAGTGGACCCCTCAAATGACATATTTATTTGTTTGTTTGATTTATATTCCAATTTTTTCAGGCACTTACCATTTAGATCTATCCATCTTTTTTCTATTGAAAAGGGAAAACACTTGGCTATCAAATGAGCCCTCCCTCTTTTGCAGGACTTATAAGAAGCAACTAAAGTATGTTCAGTCCGACCTTCCTTTCGTCTTGAATGTTCAAATGAAGATAGGTGAGTGAGTTTATGGCAAATAGTTGAGAGTTTACATTACTTCACATTATTTAATATACTTTTCCTCTTATATTCCATGATATAGGATTTAAAGACATTAAAATAACAATATGTGCTTACTGTAAATGAACAAAACTCTAAAAAAACGGGCTGAGATAATGAGGCCAGGAGAAACTAATCAACTCGAACAGAGGAACAAGCTCTATTGAAGAGGCCATAAACCAGACCCGCCCTGATTTTAATGAAATCATAGAAATAAAACCAAGTAAGGAGAGATTCAAGCACTTCACCAACATTTCCATTGGCCTCAACCCCCAT
Source organism: Rhinatrema bivittatum (assembly GCF_901001135.1). Classification (NCBI taxonomy): domain Eukaryota; kingdom Metazoa; phylum Chordata; class Amphibia; order Gymnophiona; family Rhinatrematidae; genus Rhinatrema; species Rhinatrema bivittatum. Next base: position 257,427,773 of record NC_042616.1, on the reverse strand, counting down.
TTTCAAACCCTACTGAAGACAACTCCCCCACCCTCTCCTTCCCCCCACACATGGAAACAAAAAATAAAAACAGAGCGAAACCCAAACCTCTGCCAAATATGGGAGTTGAACAAAACACATCCTTTGGAGCACACCGATGACTACAAAATCCTTCCCCACCCAGACCCACTTGATCTGTCATACAAATAGACTAGCAGAAACCTATAAAACAGCTAAAGAAGGAGCAGAGGCTTCAGCAAGAGATAGATAATTATATTAAAAGAAAAGTTCACATGTCCGCTTTTTTTTAAAGAGAAAATGAGCAACATATTAGACCAGAACCTTTGGAAGGTAAGTCGGCCATGAGGAGAAATTTCCATTTTGGGGGATTCGCTGAATCTGGTGCTCCCAGACTTGAGGATCCTTCCTGCCTCCATTCCTCCCACCATGTTCAGTTAGAGGATGTCCTTCTTCTACTGGAGCTAATTTCCCTTCATGTCAAATCATTTTCACTGCCCAGATTCTCACCATCAGCAGCCTTCCTGTTCTGCTGAATTTAGCCCACATGGCAGTGTGACTGGGTTTAATCACTCGTTACGTCACAGTGCGCTAAAATAATATATCTTTATTTTTATTTTCCAAATAGCTGCCACTGAGGGAGAAACGAGAACACAAAGGGGAGAAAAGCAGTTTCTACGTGTGGCCTCCCCCGTCCCAGAGCAAGTGTTTAGCTGGGGGGCGGGAGGGGGGTGCACGCTCAATACCAGACCTCAGTCCTGACTCAGTCTTGCGACCTGGCCTGGATTTTCTGAAAGTGGGGAAGACTTAACTTCCAGGACTGAAGGTGTTCAGATGGCATTAACAAAGGAAACAACCAGCTCTTTGTCTTCACTTTTCCCTCACTAGCCTGCTTGAAAATTGCCCTCTCAAACAGGTACGACTGGCTGAGTCTAGAAAGCGTAAATTCTACATAGTGGGCCCTGCCCTCTGGAATGGTCTCCTTGAGGAGCTCAGAGCCAAGACGGGCCTGCTCCATTTCAGGAAATGGAGCAGGCTAAATCTCACTTCTTTACTTTGGCTTTTCCCGATTGGTTTTCCTAGCTTTGGGGCTTGGGCTCTTTTTTCCTGGAAGTAAGCTGCAGTCCCTTATTAGATTTATTGTCATCTAAGCCTGAAGGAAGTACAATCAGTTATTCTTGTGAGTTTTGTTTGGGTTTTTTGTTTATTTTATTGCGTATGTTTTGTTGTAATCCACTGAGATTTGTGGCTCAGCAGAGTATACATTCTCTAAATAAATACAATAAATAAATAAGTATGTTATGGTTACTCAACAGTTCAGATAAAATAGTTTGTAAGTAATACAATCTGTAAAGCACTTAGAATCCATGGAAGATCCTTGCTGTTACATTCTCCTGTGATCCCCTCACTCTTTTTCTTGGAGTTTAAAACTCCCTTGGACAGATGCTGGGCTCCCAGCCATCCAAGGATCTCTCTTGGTACCTGATTCTCGAATGCTTGAATCTCTCCTACACATGCTGGACTCCTTTGAACTCCTGGAATACTGAATATACAGCACAAGTTTAGCTACTCTTCTTCCTACATATTTCTGGTCACCTCTAGACAGGCACCTGACACTCATTTCTCATTGATCTTGTAACAGTCTTTTTTCAGATACAAAGCTCAGATCATGGTCCTCCTACCCCCATAGAAGGATGAACCCAGAGTAAAAGGCTTACTTCCTCAAAGCAAGGATATTATACATGCCACTGCTGGATTCCCCAAGAACAGCTACTTTTAGTAAAGTATCAGAAGCACGACTGCAGCAAACCTACTCTTTCTGGATCTCACTTCTGATCTGGACCGCCAATCTAGTGCATGATCCTTTATCATGTTCATCACCTCTCCTTTGGCTCTGTTGAATCAGCTGACCCCCAGAAGAAAAAAAAATACCTGAAAAACAAAGAGACAAGAATCATTCAGGTCAGGCCTACATCACCTCAATACAACTGCTGAAGGCTGACAATCTTCTCAAACAGGCTGTGGCCTTCTGTGTGCACCATTGCAATCACCACAGAAAGCAAGTTCAGTTTTTACAATGGGAGTTCTTCCTAAATCACCAACATACAAGCAACACCAATTCATTTGAAAAATAATTCCTGACAATCTCCATCAATTAGCAGCTATTTCAAGTCATAAAGATGGTCTTAAAAGTATCTAATGGGAAAGGGAGTGAAGAACTGGAAAGTCGGGTGGCCATCTTGACCGGTCTTCCTAGCATATCATCCTTTACATAGACATAGATCATTGGTATTGGTTACTACCTGTGGTCACAAGCTGAAACCATTTCTTATCTAGTTTCCTATAGGGAAGGGCTGTATCTGGTGTTTAATGATGTGTGCAAAAGTGTGGTCAAGTTCTATGTTTCAATTAATCTCTAAGTGAACACATGCTGACATAACCTCTACATGGTCCAGAGTTAAACACAGTATCTTTCTACAAATTGTAATACAAAATTACAATTTGCTGATTTTTAACAGATTGAAAATAATAAGTGAATATGGCATATGTAAATGTTTGGAAACCCTTCCAGTTGATTCAGTACTTCTTTTTTCAAAAAAAAGTTGTTAATAAAGCCCCAAAAAGTTGATTGGCTCATTAGGCCTTCAATTAGTTGAAAACTATTCATGAAAAGTTGTTTTTCAAATACTCTGACTTTTCCAACTTCTCAGATAGTGAGTATTGTTCTATCTACTTTCAACAACTATGGACACCTCAAAGCATGTGAGCAATTGAAAATGAAGATAATTCACTCTTAGATAATTCACTCAGAGGAAGGCTATAAAAAAAATCCCTAAATGCTTCCAGCTAGTGATTTCAACTGTCAGAAACATTTATTAAGAAATTGAAGTTGCATGGAACTGTTGCAGTCAAAGCAAGATCTGAAAGGCCAAGAAAAATTTCTGATATAACTTCCCAAAAACTGGTCAGATCTGCAAAACATAACCTACAGATCACTTGCAAATGACCTGCTGAAAAGTATAGGTGACACTAGAATAATTCTTCACAAGTCCACAGAACAGCATTGCTTATACAACAATGATCTGCAAGAGAGAGTTGTCAGAAGAAAACCTTTTCTATGACTTCATCACAAATCTCATCAGCTATAGCATGCAAAACAAAATCTCAACAAGCCTGACATTTTTTGGAACAAAGCTGAACTGTTTGGCTACAACTATAAAAGAAAAAAGGGTGAAACATTTGAAGAAAAGAACACCTTGTGAGCAATTAAGCATGTGGTGGATCTATTATGCTTTGGGATTTTGTGGCAGCCAGTATGCGGATGGAAGGAAGAATGGATTCAATTAAATATCAACGTATCCTAGAAGTTAATGTCCCCATAGTCAGTGAAGAAACAGAATATGGAAAGAGGGTGGATATTTCAGTAAGACAACAATCTGAGACATACCTCAAAATCAACCATGAAGTATTTACAGGAAAGAAAGAAGTTAGGGCTGTTCAGTTTGGAGAAGAGATGCCTGAGGGGGGATATGATAGAGGTGTTTAAAATCATGAGAGGTCTAGAACGGGTTAATGTGAATCAGTTATTTACTCTCTCAGATAATAGAAGGACCAGGGGGCACTCCATGAAGTTAGCAAATAACTCATTTAAAACAAATCGAAGAAAACTCTTTTTCACTCAGCACATAGTTAAACTCTGGAATTCATTGCCAGGGGATGTGGTTTCAGCAGTTAGTGTTACTGGGTTTAAAAAAGGTTTGGATAATTTCCTAGAGGTTAAATCCATATACTGCCATTACGGAAATTAATAAGCAATAATAGCTTGCGATCTATCTAATGTCTGGGTACTTGCCAGGTATTTGTGACTTGGACTGGCCACCTTTGGAAACAGGATCCTGGGCTTGATGGACCCTTGGTCTGACCCAGTATGGCATGTTCTTATGTTCTTATGGGTTTTGAATGGCTTCACATTCTCCAGAAATGAATATTATTGAAAATCTTTGGGGAGAACTCAAAGATGCAGTGTATGCAAGGAGACATAAGAATATTTCTGAGCTAAAAGAGCTCTGCAAGGAAGAGTGGGAAAAGAATTCCAAAAGCAAGAAGAGAAAAACTCTTAACTGGCTACAGGAAACATTTGGAAGCTGTTATTTCTGCAAAAGGAGGTGTTACAAAGTACAGACTGAAAGGGTGTCAAAAGTTTTGCACATGCCATATTCACTCTCATTATTTTTAATCTGTTAAAATCAGCAAATAATTAGTCATTTTGCATTAAAAAAAAATTGCAGAAAGATGTCATGTTTACCTTAACGTCATACAGATGTTAGTGTCAGTTTCTGCTTGCTCAAAAGAAAAATTTAAAAGCCCGGTGTGCGCATCAATCGGGGAATGTGCCGACCCTATTTTAAAAAGCGCCAGGGTACGCACATAAGACCTTCTGCACACACATCTGAAAAGTTTCCAAAAAGAAGCAGGAACGTGGCCTGGGTGAGGTGGAGGACTTTCAGGGTGTGGTCAAGATGTGACCCGGCGCGCACCGAGGTCCCCTGCCATGTAACTTTTCTTTTGCTATGGAGGACATGTAAGTAATGAAATATAACAATCAAGCCATTTCTAAGGGGTTTAAAGGGTCTGGGGTAACTGGGGGGGAGGGGAGGGGGGGAGTGTAGGCTACCAAACTGGGGGGATTTGGAGGACCTAGCTGTTAACTGAGCGGCCTGGAGGATGAACTGGCTGAACTGGCAATGGTGTGGATGCACACCCCTTTCAAAACTCCCCAACTTACACGGCAGAAACGGGATTTACATGCCTATGTGCAAGTCCATTTAAACTTTGGCACACGTGTGTGCAACCAGGCAATTTTATAATGTGCACATATGCTGTAAAGTGACCACATACCTTGGCACACACCAACATGCGCACACACATATGTGCCTGTGCGCCGGTTTGAAAATTACCATCCCTGAGATGCACTGACATACACGATTTGACCAGGGGTGCTTAAACTTTTGCACACAACTGTATTATACCTAAATTCATATAAACATTGTCAGAAACGTGCAAATGTGTGTACTGAAGAAGGAAAGGAGGCATCCCGGAATGTTCACACATCTCCTTGTTTAGGATTTCAGGGTAATACGGTGTCTCGCTGCTATTTGTTTTCCCTGAAAAAGTTACCTTTTTTTTGGCCCCAATAGTTTTCTCCTGCTCGTCCTTTGGGCTTCCAGCTCAGTCAGAAGCAGCATCTTTTGGGCTAACGGGCCGCAAATCTTTATTCAGTATTACCTGGACGTTCCTCCTATTTTATATACCCCCCACAGCCCAGTCATTTCTAGTGACAGTCCTCAGCCAACAGCCAGGCAGCAAAGCTCCCTTTGGCTCCCTTCCATCATGGGCCCTAGGTCCAGCCACTAGGTGTGGTCATTGTGCGATGTCTGGTTATTCCCACCACTCAGGGACTGGGAATGTCACCTCTGCAGTGTCCCCAGCCACAACCACTATTGAGAACAGGAGGCCTGACCTGGGAATCCGAACCCCAGGTCTCCTACATCGTATTATGCAGCCACTAGGCTGGCCTCCTGGAGCTCATTTTTTAAAAATAAATAAAAAGCTCAGTGATGCCACTATTGATTTGGATTGTCTGTTTTGACTGGGAAGTGTTCATGCTAACTGTTCCCTGATGTCAGAGCAAAAGGTGCCTCGGTTGGCCTCAATCTAGGAGCAGTTTGGTTGAGCTTGGTTTTCAGCATGGAGCCTCAGCATGGCTCAGACAAACACAGGCTCAGATTTATTTACAGCCTGGTACATGATCCTGCCCATAAGAATCCAGATTGGTCTTCCAGGGATTCAAAAGATATGCTGGGAGGCTAGGGGTGTGCATTCGTTTTGAACTTAAATGTAAAACGCAACTTTTTTTTTTTTTTAACTTAAAAAAGTGATGAGGCGAAAACGATCGGATTTCCAACTTATTCAACATAGCTATGTTGAATAAGTTGGAAATCGCGATTGTTGATCCCCCCCCCAAGCTGGCCAAAAGTTCCTTTTGGGTGCAACGAGGGTCCCGGAGCGATCGCGCGGGGAATCACGTGCTCCTCGCAAAGGAGTTCAGAAATGGCGTCCTGACTCCCTGCTGTACCACCAGGGAGTTTTGGTAAGTCTTGGGGGGGGGGGATTAAGGAGGGTGAGGGGTTTAAATTTTTATTTGCACGTATGGACATAGACTCAACTTATGGAATTCTCCATATGTCCATATTGACCGCAAATGGGACCCCCTTTCGACTTATGGACTTATGAACATAAACTTTTGCTCTGCACATCCCTATGGGAGGCCAGGAAGGTATTTCCTGCATTTAGAAGTGTTGGAGAACAAGTGATGGTGTGAGATCCTGGTGAAAGACATGTTAACTCTTCTTCCAGTGTATGTTGATGTGATGAGAAAGCACTGCAGCTCTGTGTTAACCATGCAAGCAGAATTTGTATCTCGACTATGCACTGTGTCTATGCATAGAAATGGATTACTATGGAAACTGACCTGGACTAGATAAAACAGTCTGGATTTAAGCTTTGCCCCAGCCCAACAGTGAGAGTTTGTAACCTTGGTTGAAGATACCCGTGCAGTACATTAGAAGTCAGAGAACATTTATTTTAGCACCTTATCTATTAATAAACCAGCAGTAAGCAAGCACCCTCAGCATGGTTTGTGCTGCAGGAGCTTCCCACCTGACGCCTTTGCAGCTCTATGAACAGGCTTCCCGCATATGTGTTTATAAATCTACTTTTCTGTGCATTGATTAGTAAATTCAGTGAGATTTACCAGATGGCTTTCCCCACCATTTAACCTGTGGTTAATTTACCACACCCGCTGATGCCAGAACCATAGGACAGTGGAAACACGATGATGATATGGATCCGGGGGCAGATATCCTCATACCAATTGCAGTTCTGACAGGATTTATCTTAAATGATTTTCCTTTAGGCCTTTGTCATGCAATTTACTTGTGAAAGTTCCACAGCATCTCTCTCTCTCAATCAGCAATGGATTTACGAGTTAATAAACATCAAATAGGTAGACCCTGGAGGAAGCTGGCAATGTTATTCATATTAGTCAATAGGGACTTTTGTTTACAGTTTTTATTTTATTTTTTTCACAGGAATTTATCAGTGTTTATTATGACCAACAACAACAGGAGAAAATCAGTGGAAAGAAATTAGTCCTTTTTTTCCCCACTCATATTTCTCCAATTTTTGTTCATTAAAATAAACATTGGTAAATTCCCCAGGAAAGAAAAAAATAAAAACTGAAAACAAAAGTCTCTACCCATAGTATAAGGTTAGGGCATCAAGTCCCAAGCTCAGATTTAGGCATAGGCAAAAAGACAACTGCTTAGGGCACCAACATTTGAAGGCAGCAATTATCCAGACTAAAGAGAAAAGTGCTTCTGCTTGCTTTAGGGCCATGTGCCGGCACAGCTTCAAAGGGGTGCACTCCATGGCAATGTTCCGGGGGGCGCCAAAATCTTAAATCGGCATCTGTCTGGTCCTAGGCTAAAAACATGCCTCTGCTAGAGACATAAAGTTCTTGGATGTAATAAATGACTGCTTCATGGAGCAATTGGTTCAGGAACCAACAAGAGAGGGAGCTATGTTAGATTTAATTCTTAGTGAAATGCACGATTTGGTGAAAGAGGTAACGGTGGTGGGACCACTTGGCAACAGTGATCATAACCTGATCAAATGTAAACTAATAACTGGAAGGGGGACAATAAGTAAATCTGCAGCTCTAACACTAAACTTTCAAAAGGGAAACTTTGATAAAATGAGGAAAATAGAAAAAACTGAAAGGTGCAGCTGCAAAGGTTAAAAAGTATTCAACAGGCATGAACATTGTTTAAAAATACAATCCTAGAGATGCAATCCAGATGTATTTCACGCATTAAGAAAGGTGGAAGGAAGGCAAAATGATTACTGTCATGGTTAAAAGGTGAGGGGTAAGAGGCTATTTTAGCCAAAAAAAAAACATCCTTCAAAAACTGGAAGAAGGATCCATCTGAAGAAAATAGGATAAAACATAAGCATTGTCAAGTTAAATGTAAAACAATGATAAGACAGGCGAAGAGAGAATTTGAAATGAAGTTGGCCATAGAGGCAAAAACTCATAATAAAAGTTTTTTAAAATATATCCGAAGCAAGAAACCTGTGAGGGAGTTGGTTGGACCATTAGATGACAGAGGGGTTAAAGGGGCTCTTAGGGAAGATAAGGCCATTGCAGAAAGACTAAATTAATTCTTTGCTTCTATGTTTACTAATGAGGATGTTGGGGAGATACTAGTTCCAGAGATGGTTTTCAAGGGTGATGAGTCAGACGAACTAAACCAAATCACTGTGAATCGGGAAGATCTAGTAGGCCAGATTGACAAACTAAAGAGTAGCAAATCACCTTGACCAGATGTTATGCATCCTAGGGTAATGAAGGAACTAAAAAATGAAATTTCTGATCTATTAGTTAAAATTTGTAACCTATCATTAAAATCATCCATTGTACCTGAAGACTGGAGGGTGGCCAATGTAAACCCCAATATTTAAAAAGGGCTCCATGGGTGATCCGGGTAACTATAGACCAGTGAGCCTGACTTCAGTGCTGGGAAAAATAGTGAAAACTATTCTAAAGATCAAAATCATAGAGCATATAGAAAGACATGGTTTAATGGAACACAGTCAACATGGATTTACCCAAGGGAAGGCATGCTAACAAATCTGCTTCATTTTTTGAAGGGGTTAATAAATATGTGGATAAAGGTGAACCGGTAGATGTAGTGTATTTGGATTTTCAGAAGGCGTTTGACAAAGTCCCTCATGAGAGGCTTCTAAGAAAACTAAAAAGTCATGGGATAGGAGGCGATGTCCTTTCGTGGATTACAAACTGGTTCAAAGACAGGAAACAGAGAATAGAATTAAATGGTCAATTTTCTCAGTGGAAAAGTGTAAACAGTGGAGTGCCACAGGGATCTGTACTTGGACCGGTGCTTTTCAATATATATATAAATGATCTGGAAAGGAATACGATGAGTGAGGTTATCAAATTTGCGGACGATACAAAATTATTCAGAGTAGTTAAATCACAAGCAGATTGAGATAAATTACAGGAAGACCTTGCAAGACTGGAAGATTGGGCATCCAAATGGCAGATGAAATTTAATGTGGACAAATGCAAGGTGTTGCACAGAGGGAAAAATAACCCTTGCAGTAGTTACACGATGTTAGGTTCCATATTAGGAACTACCACCCAGGAAAAAGATCTAGGCATCATAGTGGATAATACTTTAAAATCGTCAGCTCAGTGTGCTGCAGCAGTCAAAAAAGCAAACAGAATGTTAGGAATTATTAGGAAGGGAATGGTTAATAAAACGGAAAATGTCATAATGCCTCTGCATTGCTCCATGGTGAGACCGCACCCTGAATACTGTGTACAATTCTGGTTGTCGCATCTCAAAAAAGACATAGTTGCGATGGAGAAGGTACAGAGAAGGGCAACCAAAATGATAAAGGGGATGGAACAGCTCCCCTATGAGGAAAGGCTGAAGAGGTTAGGGCTGTTCAGCTTGGAGAAGAGACGGCTGAGGTGGAATATGATAGAGGTCTTTAAGATCATGAGAGGTCTTGAACGAGTCGACGTGAATCGGTTATTTACACTTTCAGATAATAGAAGGACTAGGGGACATTCCATAAAGTTAGCAAGTAGCACATTTAAGACTAATTGGAGAAAATTCTTTTTCACTCAACGCACAATTAAGCTCTGGAATTTGTTGCCAGAGGATGTGGTTAGCACAGTTAGTGTAGCTGGGTTCAAAAAAGGTTTGGATAAGCTCTTGGAGAAGTCCATTAACTGCTATTAATCAAGTTTACTTAGGGAATAGCCACTGCTATTTATTGCATCAGTAGCATGGGATCTTCTTGGTGTTTGGATAATTGCCAGGTTCTTGTGGCCTGATTTGGCTTCTGTTGGAAACAGGATGCTGGGCTTGATGGACCCTTGGTCTGACCCAGCATGGCAATTTCTTATGTTCTTATGTTACTGTTGATATCTCCTGTTTTTGTCAAGTTGATAAGCGGAGTTTACAGTGTTGGCAGAGCAGCACTGGTCTGATCCAGTTCTAATGTACAGAGTCGAAACTGGATGTGTGTAGTGGGGACCCCCATCTCTAGTAGAAACATTTATAGGTGAATTTTAAAGGCCTGGCATGCAACAAAACTGGGAGATATGTACACAGGCTGGGCTTGTGGACACAGAGCGGATTTTAAAAGCCGACCGGATATGCACATACTTGCCACTGCGCGCATAAATGGAAAGTTTTTAAAAATGGGAGCAAGGTGTGAGCATGGTCTGGGTGGGACATGGGCATGGTCTGGACAGGATAGAAGCGTTCTGGGATTTAAACTTGAAATTGGTGCTTATTTACGCGCACTGGCGTGCACAGGGGTCTCCTGCTGTGTAACTTTATTTCAGCTATGTATGGCATGTTAGTAAAAGAAAAAAATCTAGGTAGATCAGCAGGGTTTTAAAGATTGGAGCTAGTAGGGGGGAAGGGAGGCTATTAGGGGGGTTTGGAAGTCCTATCCCTTAAGTGGGCAAAATGGGAAGGAATTGAGAAAACTGATAATGGCGTCGGCGCACCTGTCTTTTAAAATTCCCCCACTTACACAGTAGAAGTGGCATTTGCGTGCATAGGCACATGTCCACTTAAAATTGCAAACTTATGTGCATGTGGGCAGGCTATTCTATACTATGCGCGCATATACACGTGTATGTTATAAAATGGCAGTATAAAATACTGTCTTATTATGAAGTAGGAAATGTCTGCACTCTTCAGTGGTTGCATGCAAGGATACTTTACTTGGGTTCTGGGATGAAAAGTAACACATATAATATGATTTTGTGGTCCTATTTATGTGTCCTGCGTAATGCAATATAAGTAAAGAAGCACACATTGATCTTCCATGCATGTTTCCTTTACTTGCATACTATCAAGGCCAGCAGGAATTGTAGCTGTAGCCCCAGCTGTTGAAAGCCAAGGGATCCTATAGTGCAGCCAGAGGGACTCTGGTTTACTATGTATCATGTAGTAACTATCAAGCAAAGCAGAACCCCACTTCCAGAGACTACCTACCTATTGGGCCAGATTCAGATATGTTCCAAACTGAGGGCTGGATATGAGTCCTAGCTTGCTGCACCTTTGCTGGTCCAATAGTTTTTGTGGAGTTTACTCAGAGGAATGACTTTTTGTTGGGCCTGATTCCTGCCTGGCAAGTCCTGTGGCCACCTACATTCAAGGACTCAACCAGTGAGGAACAGCAGTTGCTTCAGGCAGAAGCTCACCTGCTTCAGAGTGCCGAACCTCTCTGAGATATATCCTGCCCAGTTGCAGTACCTCTCCTTTGTCCTCGGCGGAGAGAGCTGTGACACATTCTAAAAAAAAAAAAGATTTGACTTGCAATGCTGTAACCTAATGGTACGCTGATGCATGGGGGTGTTAAAAAAAGCATGCTAACCCAAAAATGTGCACATACAGACATGCTTAGCAATCATAAAACATGATTTATACACTTAAAAACCTGTTTTATGGCATTGTCTAAAGAAAATATGAGTTATGAGCATAACTGTGTTCACAAAACTTGAGTTATGGGTACAAAAGATGTGCTCTTAACTCATGTTTTTGGCTCTTAACTTTTATGAGCATAGCTTTAATGCTTTTACTCATGCTTTCTGTGCATAGCTTTTCTATATACAAATCATTCAGTACATAATATGGACAGACAATGTTTTATGCACAGAAAACATGCATATTTGTGCACATAAATATGCATAAATGCTGAGTATCAGACCCCCACACCATGATCTCCAGTTTCAGCCCCATAGACCGCAGAAACTTTACTCCACCTCTGACCAGCAGTTGAATTTCTAGAATTAAGAAAATTGCATTAAGCCTATGTACCTCTCTGCATTGGGATTTAATAGCTAATGCCTTGATTAACATGAGATTTGTATAGAGGAGCATTGATTTCACTAATATATACAAATTTTTTGAAGTTGACTGCTTCAGAGATAACATGTGAGGAACAAAAAAAGAAAGTGACCGGAGGTCCTTCAAGAGTTCTTTATTAGTTGCCCGACTCTAGGCCTGAGTTTCGCCTAAAAAGGCTGCTTCAGGGGCTTCTTTAAATATCTCCAAAGGATTTAGAGATATATTCTCTAATGCAAGCAGGTGTTATTAAACCAAACATGTTTGGTTTAATTTTGTGTGATTCCAGACGCGCATTGAATTTTAAACTGCTCTTGACCACAATCGAGGAATTCCCGATTGATGGAAGGATTAATAACACCTGCTTGCATTAGAGAATATATCTCTAAATCCTTTGGAGATATTTAAAGAAGCCCCTGAAGCAGCCTTTTTAGGCGAAACTCAGGCCTAGAGTCGGGCAACTAATAAAGAACTCTTGAAGGACCTCCGGTCACTTTCTTTTTTTGTTCCTCACGGCTTTTCTTGATCGCCTTCCTCTCTGTTTTCTGGGCTCAGAGATAACATGTGTCATTTATTATTGATGTTAATGTGCTGAATTCAAATATGACAATTAAACCAGCTAGTTGGCTACAGTTTCCATGATATTTAAGTTTTTACATTTTACGTCTATGTCTATTGCATAGATGGTACGTAGATAGTAGACTTTTAATTATAAATGCTAAACTTTGATTCAGGACCGAATATTTCGCCCTCTTCCTCAGCTGACTCAAATGAGAATGATTCTGGAACCAGCAGTCCTCCTCTGTGGGGTACTGGGTGAATAGGAGATGGAACGTTTGGATACTGCACAGTCCACTTTTTCTTCTTTGACAAACCTTTCCCAACTAGAGGCACCATGCAGAAGTCATAATTGTTGATATGATCTTTTGGTTCTCTCCAAATCTTTGGCACTGTAAAAGGCATAGTTTTCCTTTTCCTGTTCAACCACTGGTGAAGATTTGTTGCAAAAGTGTTATAGCATAGACATGGCGCCCAGCTCTTGTCCTGATCTCCAGTTTTGCAGTCAAAATGCAGGTGGTAGGCTTTCTTAACCACAGTTAAACTGTGCTTTTGTGATGCAAAGGTCACCACCTCAAACATAGCAGAAGTTATCTGTATTGTTCACACAAGTATGAGGCATCTCTGATCCTGTTAAGACAGAAATCAAAATCAAACACTGACAAATGACACTGTATGATATTTAAAACTGATTTTGGTCAATTTGTTCCGCAGAGTGATGTAAAATGAGTTATTATTGCATCATCCACGACTTCTAGGAATAACATAATGCAATTCATATCATGTATGATGCAAAACAAGCTTCAGATTACATCATTCATTGTTGTGCTCAAAAATCAAATAAAGTCCAAACCCAGTCATAGATTTATTCATAGATTCAAAGATGTATATTAGTCATTTGTGGTTTAATTTGAGATCCATTATCTTTTTAATTCATTTATCCTCTGCAATTCCCAAGTCAAAGGTCGTATATATTGACCTAGTAGCATATTTTGAACACTAAAGCCAATGAACAATTTTAAGCATCGTTTTCATTCTCAGTAACCCAGATGTAGTAAGGTTTGACTACATTCATTTCAGAAGCATTTTGGCTGTAGAGCAGTGTTTTGCACAGTGCTGTACTCATATTTGTGTACCCATTTTATGTGTGCTAAATTCCTTGTTATACTGGAAGTAAAGGTGAACCCACAAAAATGCGCTCACAACTGTATGCTAACCTGCATGCACTGGTGAGCACATTTTAATGCATGGGCACCAAGGCCTGGGCTGGAGTGACAAGACACAAAAGCGAGGAGGAAAGCCAGGAGACTTGCTACCCATAATCCTACTGTATTTTTGAGCATCCAGAAAGAAGCAAAATGTCTGCATCTGGGGAAGGGGATCCATAGAATCATTTTTTTTAACACAAGAAACCTGTTTACAGCTACTGAGGAAGAAAGGTGAAATATAACAATAATGTGTTTTGTTTTTGTTTTTTATGTTTGGAGATTTTTTCTTTTCTTTTTTTTTTTTTGCTGTCTTTATTACTGTCATTATTTTAACAAATTACAACTGGGCGAATGGAGACACATGGGATAAAATGAGTTTTCCAAAGTAATACCCAGAGGGAATGTGTGCACATATGTATTTGTGGGAAGGGAGTTCCTGATTCCTTCTCATCAGTTCCAACCACTAGACCTCACTATTTTAGGCTTACTCATATGAGGTAACTAGTTATTTCAGCATTCGTATCGTTATGTATGTTAAAGTTCACATGTAAAAACACAATATTAAAAAGCAACAAAATTGAGGGAGGAGCAAAGATGGCGGCATGAACACTCCTCAAGCTCTGTCTGCTGGGTTGGTCTCTGATTATGACTGGCTGCTGTTATGCCAAAGAGAAAGGGAAACGTCAGGGGCATTCCCTCTGAGGCCTCTCCGCTCCCTGGGCGCTGCTGCTGTCACTGGCTCCTTGGTTTTTCTATCATCCATGGGAGAGAGTTAGGGCAGGCGTTTGATAGCTCTGCCTTGTTGCTGGGAGATCTGCGTCTGGACGCTGAAGTGGTGTCCATTTCACCGTCTGGGAGTGCTGCTTTGGTAGAGCTGGTAGTGACTCCTGCCTCCTAAACTGGCAGTCTTCACAATAGAGGCTATTTAGGATCTAATGGCTAATTTTGCCTTGTCTTTTACTGCCTGTTCCAGGAAGGTAAATGAAATTTCTTCTAAGCTGGAATTTCTTACACAAGATACTTTCACAAAAAAATCAGGATTTTTTGGGGAAGATAAACTCTTTGGAAACAGATGTTAAACTGCTATAATCTGTTAATGCCACCTTAATTAAAGAACGGGAGAGCTTGTCGAGTAGAGTGGAATACATTGAGAATAACTTGAGACACTTAAATTTAAGATTTCTCAACTTCCCTCGCTTTGTGGGCGAACAACCTCGAGTAACTTTGAAGAAATATTTGACAGAACTATTATTGCGTATTCCCTCTGATAAGGTGCTATTAATTAACACATTGTACGTTTTGCCTTTTCGCTCCTCCACCACTGAAGAAGTGTCTGCTCATCCTTCTACTGATTTTGAAAACTTGACAGTTCTCTTCCTCTCAAGATATTATTGAAAGAGCCACATTATTGGTTTCTTTCATTAATGAATATTATATTAGCTACATTATGAAATGTTACTTCAAACATTTAAATGCTTCTTTTTATGGTCAAGCAGTCAAGGTTTTTCCAGATATGGCTAGGGTGACTCAAGTAAGAAGAGGAGGCTTCTTGGCTCTCCATCAGGAAGTTAGCGCTCTCGGAGCCTCCTTCTTATTGAGATACCTTGCAAATATATTGTTAAATTAAGAGTAGATTGTTATATTTTCTTTACTCTGGAACAGCTTCTTGCTTTTCTGGATTCCAGGCAGTCTACTGGCCTTGCATCACATTAGTTTTGAGTGCTTATACATTGTAAAGCTGCAGGATTATTCACGTATTTCTTGCAAAATATTTCTTGCAAAATATTTCTTGCAAAATATTTCTCATGTTTTTATCCTTGTTTTCTGCCCTCTCCCTCTCAAATTTGTGCTCATTTCTGAAATCTGAGATATCTATTAGTAAACATTTTTGTTTAGTTTCTCTATGGTTGGGTATTGTTATCTTTATCCTTTCTATTTTGTGATCTTATTGTTTCTGTGCAAAGATGATTGTATTTTGATAAAAATGTAATAACGTTTTAAACAAAAAAGCAGCATTATTGTGCTGGTTATACTCATTACCTTTGGGTATAACTACCACATTTCCTCTTATATTAAATATTTATTAGAAGTTGAGCCCATGGACTCCCAGAAGTTCACAACTATGGGAAGAGTTGCAAAATCTGGCTCTTGGTGTAGAATTGGCTAGTCCCTGCAGAATCACTGTGGTAGGCTGGGGGCTGAGCCAGGTCAGGTGGTAGAGGCTGGTTGGCAGAAAATTTGCAATACTTCCCTATCTCCTGCACTGATTAGGCGAGGAGGTGGAGGTAAACAGCAGCACTATGGACCACATCCTTCTTCTTTGCTGCTTAGGGCCTAAAGAGTAAAGTTGCCTAATAGCGCAGTAGGCTGAGACCCCCCACAAAAAGCCAGAGTTCAAATCTTGTTTATTTCCTGATCTTCCTTGTGACTTTGTGCAAATGACTTCACCCTTTATCATCTCAAGTACAAACTTAGGGGCCTACTTGCTAACAATTTTCTTCCATTTTGTGTTTATGGGAAAAATGCCTAGTAAATAGGCCCTTAATATAAGCCTTCAAGGGCAGGGAACTATCTACAGTACTTGAACTGTAATTTGCCTTGAGCTTGGGATTGGAAAGGTAAGACAGGAGAAGTGAAACACCTTTTTGGTTGAGAGCTGGGTCACAGTTCCCACTGCTCATTTCTTATTTTATGTGTATAGTTATTATCATTGTTTCTTACATTTATTTTATGTATTCAACATTTATAGACTGCTTATCAAACTTTCTAGGCAATTTACTTATTTACATTTATAAAATCAGTAGTAAAATGTAAAATATAAAATCATTAAAACAAACACATATTAAACAGTAAAAGAATTAAAAAAAAAACCCTTAAAAACATACAAGACATAAAATAAAATATAAAATATGAGCTTGGCACGTTCTCTCTAATGGCATTAATTCCCAGTCAGCAAGGCTTGTCTGCCATGTCATAAAACCTGATATAACCAGTTACATAATATAAAAACTTAAAAAATATCTACATATATTTGTCACATAAATCATAAGAGTATAGTTATTCATTCCCAGACCAACCAATAAAAAGTTCAAGGCTAGAGAACCAGAAAGATTGGTAAAGGAGAAAATAACAATAACATCATAACTAAGTCAGTATTAAGTGACTATTCTGTACTATGAATAGTAAGAGAAAAGATGATCAAGTACCACCAAGAGATGTAATTAGAGACCAAGAAAATGTGACCTAAATGTACAGAAAATGTCCTACTTGTCTGAGCCAGATTAGTTGTGAATGGGGACTCAGGAATGGTCTACAAGAGTCTACAAGATTTTCCCCCTTAAACTCTGCTGGAATATAAAATACATTTAAAAAAATCAGATGTAAAAGTAGCAACATCAATTTTGAACTACTAGGTTTTTTTTTCATACTGACTATATGAACACACTTTCGGGTCAATTTTTAAAACCCAGCACGTGCCAGTACTGGGAGATATGTGGGCTGTGCGCATTTTCCAAGCGGCCCGGCCACACCTGTATCTCCCAGTATGCGCAGAATTGCCAGGTTTGTAAAAAGGGGTGGGCTGGGGGAGTGCCGGGGGTGGAGTCTGGGCGGGGCAGGGGCCGGCTGGGACATCACAGCCAGCCGGCCAGGACAATCAGCAACCAGTCATTGAACACTAAATGATGATATAACCCCAGGACTCTTGCCCCAATATAGCAGTATAGAATGAACATAGACATAAAAAAAATTCAAAGTAATGGTCTTTAATTTTTGTAGATCAGTTTTCTAATAACCTGCTGAAAAGGGTATACTTGATATTTTATTCCATCTTATTTATCTTGATTACATCTAGCGGCACAGGATGTAAAATGAGCTCATGAGGCAAGATGTAATATAGAACAAGGATAAAACCCAGACAGAACAAAGCATAGACTGAGTGCAGTGGTCATCAGAAAATGTGAATAAAGTGCAGGGTGCACATACATCTGCCGGAGGAATCTCCCCATCTTCCTGAAGCAACGCTACTTTCTGAAAATTAAATGATAGCGTCCATTTCCATCAGTGACTGTTACCAGTCCCAAAACCTGGATCCGGCAGAACTCAGCCCTCGCCCACCTTGACAAGGCCACAGAGGGGGTGGGAGAGAACAGGCAGTCACCAGCGATGCGCTCCATAACAATTGATTGCGGGGAACACTGACTCATCTGAAAATGGCCTTTTGTGGCTAGAGCAACAGCTACAGCACCATCAGTGGAGAACAGGAGGTGAGCGTCCGGTCCCATACAGCCCTGCTAAGCTAGTGAATGAGAAACACCACCCACACACACACTCCCCTGCTCACAGGCCTAGAGAAGAGCACCCTCCCAGAAGTTCTCCTGCAAGCGCCGCATGGCTCTCAATTTGAGCTGAGACTCAATGTGAAAATGCAGGCATCTGGACAGCTCGGACTCGGTGCCTGCAGCAGAACTTCTGGGATGGTGCAACCTAAAGGTTGGACAGACCAGGGCCCAGGAGGCACATCCCTTTCAGACATCTATGTACCGAGGAGAATTTTAAACTAGGAGCATCATAGATAGGCGAAAAAACTTGCAGGTAATTAAAATATTAAATGGTTGTATAGAAAGGGGGGAAAAAAGGGCAACAACTGGAAAGCTATGTATACTAATGCTCAAAGTATGAAGAATAAAGTCTTGGATCAAGAGGCTAATTTGGATAACAAGTTTGTCACAGAGACGTGGTACATGGGAAATCATGACTGGGATATCGTTATTCCAGGCTGCAATCTATTCAGGGAGGCCAGAATAAGAAGAAAGGGAGGGGGAAGTGTGGTGCTATATATATACACAAAATAACATTAACACAACAGAACTGCAGGGATTATGAGGAATGGAGGAGGCACTGTGGATTAACCTGGAAAGATGAATGGACCATCCATTTATATTGGTATGACATACAGACCTCTAGCACAGCCAGGAGAAATGGAATAGATATTTAATGGAGGATTTTCTCAAAATTGCTATGAAATGGAAGGTGCTATTGCTAGGTAATTTCAGTCTGCTGGATGTTGATCGGGACACTCCGGCTGTGGTGTCTTCTAGAAGCAGGAGACCTGGATTCTCTACAGGAGAACTGTTCTGGCAAGTGTTAATGGAACCCACATGGAAGGGGATGATACTGAACCTGGTTCTTACCAATGGGGACAGTGTTTCCAATGTCATTGTGGATGATCAGCTGTGATCCATGATCACTGGATGGTGTGCATCAGTATTAGTGTACAGGCAGAGATGGTTTATTCTAAGGTGAGGGTCTGAGACTTCAGGAAAACTATTAAAATGGAGGAGTCCCTCAAGAAGTCATAACATGAATGGGAAAAATAGGGGAAGTGGGAGAGTAATGCACAAAACTAAAAGGAGATATCATAAGGGCAACAAACCTTTTTGTTAGGAAAGTAAATAAAAGTAAGAGGATAAAGAGGCCATTATGATTTTATAAAGAAGTAGCTGAAAAGGTAAAGAAAAAATCCATTCATAAACTACAAGAGATTGCAAAAAGAGAATGACAGGCAACAATATCTGGAAAAGCTAAGAGAAGCTCGAAAAGTAGTCAGGAAAGTAAAGATGCAAATGGAAGAAAAAATAGAAAATACAGTAAAACCGGGGGACAAGACATTTTTTTTTAGATATATTAATGATAGGTGGAAGTGCAAAAGTAGCAATGTGAGTCTCAGAAGTGAAGGGGAAGAATATGTAGAGACTGACAAGGAAAAAGCAGAATTGCTTAACAAATACTCTTTCAAAAAAGACCTTAAGACATGGCTATTCAGACAAGCCTTCAAAGACGGAATCAGTTTATCTACCTGTCTCAATCATCACCCATATCCTCACAGTTATGTAATTCTCTCAGACATATCTACAAAACATACCTCTACAGTCATCTAAACCATATAGTGATACACCCAACATACCCCTAGAATATATGCTAACCCGAACTCATTCACATCCATTGTCCTGATCAATACTACAACGTGTTCCCTTCTGTTATATCCTAATCGTCGATCTGCCAGTTTTCTTGTTTATATTGTTATATTTAACCATATTATACCTTGTTAAATCTTGTCCTATACTATATCGTCATATATAACTCCCGGCTCTGCCAGTTTACCGTTTTGCATTTCTATGATTTCTTCAAATGTATTGTGTTGTTCCAAATGTAAACCAGAGTGAAGGCATCTAGCTAAACTTCGGTATATAAAAATGATTATATAAATAAATAAAAAATAAATATTTCTGTGTTCACTGTGGAAGGGCCAAGAGTAGGACCACATAAAGGGGTAGATTTTCAAAGGGCTACACGCGTAACCCCCAAAAAGCTACCCCAAGCTGCCCCTGCGCGCGCCGAGCCTATCTTGCATAGGCTTGGCGGTGCGCGCAAGCCCCGGGACATGCGTATGTCCCGGGTCTTCGAAAAAGGGGAGGGAAGGGGGTGGGTCAGGGGGCGTGGCAGCAGTTCAGGGGCGGTCCAGGGGGGGCAGTCCCAAGTGTGCCTCGGGCAGGCGTAACTTCTGAAACAAAGATGGGAGGGATCTAGTTAGCGGGGTGGGTTAGATAGGGGAAGGGAGGGGAAGGTGGGGGGAGTGGTAGAAAAGTTCCCTCCAAGGCTGCTCCGATTTCGGAGCGGCCTCGGTGGGAACGGAGGTAGCCTGCACGGCTCAGCGCATGCAAGTTGCACAATTGTGCACCCCCTTGCGCACACCGACCCTGGATTTTATAACATGTGCGCGGCACGCGCATGTTATAAAATTGGGTGTAGATTTGTTTGCGCCAGGTTGTGCGAACAAATATGGGTCCGCGCGCAGGTTTTAAAATCTGCCCCAAAATCTATACAAAAATAAGATTGGAAGTGAGGTAAACCTCAAACGATTTTCAGAAGACTGGGTTCATGAGGACTTAGCTAAATTAAAATTAGATGAAGCGATGGGGGCCAGCTGGGATATATCTGAGGATTTTAAGGGAGCTTAGAAAATATCTGCCAGCAATGCTAGCTGATATTTTCATTACTGCTTTTGAGTCAGGAGTAGTTCCAGAGTACTAGAGACAAGCAGATGTGGTTCCTCTTCACAAAAGTAGAAGTATGGAAGAGGCTGAGAACTAAAGGCCAATTTGTCTGATCTCTGTGGTGGGTAAATTAATGGAATTGTTGCTCAAACAGAGTATAGTGTATTTTCTGGAATCCAATTGATTATAAGATCCTAGGCAGCATGGTTATACCAGAGGTAGGTCTTGTCAGACAAATCTGATCAATATTCTGATTGACCTACCAGAGAGTTAGATCAGGGGAGAGCATTAGATGTAGTGTACTTGGATTTCAGTAGGACATTTGACATGATTCCACCTAGGTGAGATAAATAAATTAAGCATCCTTGGTATGGGTCCTAAACTAACTGACTGGCTTAGAAATTGGTTGAGTGAGAGGTGAAAAAGGATAATGATAAAATGGAATTCACTCTGAAGAGCGAGTCATTACTAGTAGTGTGCCGCAAGATCGGTCCTTAGACTAGTTCTTTTCAATATTTTCATAAGTGATATTGCTGGAGGACTATCAGGAAATGTTTGTCTTTTTGTGGATGATACCAAAATCTGCAAAAAATTAGACACCAAGGAAGATGTGGAAAACATGAGAAGTGATCTAGTAGCTAAGACTTAATGCTAAAAAATTCAGGGTCATGCATTTGGGTTGTAAAAACCCCAGGGAGCCAAAAGTGTAGGGGGTAAAATTCTATACACTATACAAGCGTGGAATCTGGGGTGATTGTATTGATGATCACTAGGTAGACAAACAGGTAGATAAGGTGACAGCAAAAGCCAGAAAGATGCTTGGTTGCATAGGGAAAGGAATGGTCAGCAGACAAAAGGAGATGGTATTGTCTCTGTATAAGGCCCTGGTAAGACCTCATTTGGAATAATGTATACAATTTTGGAGACTGCACTTTCAAAATGATAGAAACTGGATGGAATCAGTCCAGAGGGTGGCTACTAAAATGGTCAGTGGTCTTCATAGTATAGTATATCGGGTCAGACTTAAAGATCTAAACATGCATGCCCTGGCCTACAGGAAAAGTGGGATAGGCGAGATATGATAGACATTTAAATACTGTATGTCCAGTGTATCAATGTACAACTGAAAGAAGAATCTGGAATGAGGGGTCATGGGATGAGGGTGTTAGGGGATAAACTCAGGAGTGATCTACGAAAGTATTTCTTTATAGAAAGGGTGGTGCATGCATGGGTAAGCCTCCAAGTGGAGGTGGTAGAGACAAGGACAGTATCTGAATTCAAGAAAGCATGGGACATGCATGGTGGATCTCTGATGCATTGGTAGGGATTGTAGAGCTGAGCAGTTGATGTAGATGGGCAGACTAGATAGGTCAGTTGTTCTTTTTCTACCACTCAACTGCTGATTCAGCATGATTCAAAGCAGCAATTGGAGGAGGCCTGAGGTGCTGCTGCATACCTCCACATCCTGCTGACTTGATCAGTACCGGAGGGGCTAAAGATGGGCTGGGTAGATCAGGATGTGTTTGTGTGTGTGTGCGCATGTGTGAGAGTACAAGAGGGGCTGTGGGATAGGGGTAGGGGTGTGTGTGTGTTTGTGTTTGTGAAAGAGGAACTAGGGAGATGGGGGATGTGAAAGAAGGGCTAGGCACATATGTGAGTATGAGAATAAAATAAGTTAGGATGAGAAATTTAGTGTGAGGATTGAATGAATGCATATGAGGCAAAAAAAGATCCACACTGAATAAAAAACTGATAAGAAATAGTATGAGATACAATATTAAGATTAAATGGGTATCAAAAGTATATGAAATATTCTTGTACAAATTATGCTAGTTCAGAGTTGGTTTAATATTAATAATATTATTAATAATAATAAGGATAAGGAAAAGGAAAATATAGGTATTAAAATTAAGGGACTGGGGAACGTGCATATATTGGCACTTAGGATGAGAAAGAGGGCACCTAGGATTGAGAGATAAAAGAAGAGAAAGAGAACTGGGACAATGGGGAATAGAAGAGCAAAAAATAGGTGGTGGGGAGGGGGAGACAGAGAGTGTAGGACAGCGAGGAGAGTCAGCGCTGGACCCATGAGAGGGACACCTCCCTCTCCTTTCTTTGAATCCTCCCAAGGTCCAGAGCTTCTCTCAACTCCTCTTCCCTTGTGCCTGTTTCCTATATCTGGTCTTCCCTTCTTTTCCTCATGCCCTCTCCAATCCTCCTTCTCTCACCCTCCAAATTCACCCCTTTTCCCTTTCCCCATATCAGTGCCTATTTCCTTCTCTCCCTATTCTTGATTCTTCTTCTTTCTCCCTTATCTGCTCCTGATCTTCCCTCTTTCTTCTTGCCCTATCTTCTATCGTTCCTCTTCCTCTCCTCCCCCATATCGATATCTGAAAGAGGTCAGAAATGTCAGGGTAAGTGAGTGTCTCTATAATTAATAAAGATCCATAAGGAGACAATTTTCAATGTTTTTTATCCAGGTAAAACAACTTGGCTGAAAAATGCTTTGCATGAGTTTCCATAGCATGCACATTTTAGGGGAATTCCTCTGGGCATGTTTCAGCCAGGAAAAGAGCACATGGGATTTTCAGATACACACAGATTATTGTACCTCCACTCAGCCAACTGCACTAATAGCAAGGTGCAAAGTGCGCAATATTTTAAGATTATGCGTTTGCTTACATGGGTGGTTTCTTTTTGAAACTTGGCTGTGATGTGCGAGTGCTAAAAGTGCAGGTGCACATGGCACGGGCTAGTCAAAATGGCCCCCTTGATTGTGAAGGGTGCAGGTGTCTCATTGCTTCAGAAGAAGAAAAAGGAACTGGTTTGCAGATAATTTGACAGCATGCTCTGCCTTAAACCACAACCTTCACATTGGGTAGTCTTATAAGCCTTTGCCTATCTGGAAGACTCTGCTCGGTTTCAATAAGGTGGGCTGCAATTCACCCTGGAAACCTTGACTCAGATGTTTTTTTTTGTGGGTACAGGGCACAGTTAGCTTTACTCCTAGAAACTCTTTGATTCTAAGCCACAGCTTGGTGAAATCGATGACTCAGAACTGTGAAGATTCATATATTAACACTTGGCAACAGAAGAAGATTGCATTAACCATTTAAAAATGAGTACTGACAAAAGCTAAAAATTTTGCAAGTGCTGTAGGCAACGGTATACATTAGAGATCTAATTAAATATGAATGACTTAATTGCTTTGTACCATAGCTTTGATTAACATTGTAGAAATAAAAAGCGGTAACTTTACTATTTTGGAATCCTCTTCCCAATTATTTGGGTTTTCTTTTTTTTGGGTCCTGAATTCATTGAATTAGGGATCATTTTTAATGGCTTTCATCCCCAACTTGTCAGGATTCAACCTAAAGAAGCAATCCATTACAGAGTAATGAATTAGAAAGTGAATAAATGGGATTTTGCCTCCAGACTGAGGTTGACATATGTTGGTATGCTGTCCTGTAATCAATAATTTCAAGTATAAAGGCTCCCCAGCAAAAACAAACAAAATGACTGCATAAATAATCTGCTTTGCACCTTATTTTCCCAACAGTGCTAATCTGGATTCTCCTTTTTCAGGTAACCTATGTCATAGCTTTTCCAGTCAGGTCTTCAAAATGCCACAAGCAGTGATGTTCTGCCAATTTTTTATCAGAGGGATTTAATTGACAGCAGCATCTAATCAAAGGGGATTCTCCTCCACTCCATGAGACATTTTTTGTTTTCATAAAATAACAAGGGGCCCCCTGAAAACCTATGTAGAACTGGTTTTGTCAACTAACCAAGTCAACCTTGATAACTTGCTTTAGTTATAGTTTTCTTGCACTCTGTACTATGAAACTTTGGAGCTTTTAGTGGTCAACCTGGTAGAATTACATAGAATACATTGAGCAGCATTCAGTCCCTGGGTATTTAAACATCCACCGAAGTATAACAAAGCTCCATCTTGGAATATGGCCAAGCATGCAGAATGATAACTGTGCTCACTCTTCTCAAACTAAATAAGTCTTTCTTTAGCTTTCTGGACCCAAGAATACTTTTTTTTTTTTTGCTACAAACGGGGATGGAATTCTGAATAACTTAAATATACTCAAACAAACACAAATTCATAAATATATCTAACAATTGAACATTACTGTCAACACCTGTTTTGCATCTGTGGGGGCCTATGCATAATAATACATCAGGGGGGGGGGGGCAACAACAACGATAGATGCCAAGAAATGTCCGTTAAGATGCTTTATTAGGAGACTTGTCAATCCAGTACACAGATGCCCGACTCAGGCCGAGTTTCGCCCCCACACGGGGGCTGCCTCAGGGGCTACAATAAACAAATGAAGATTACAACTTAACGATACAAGACATACATGACTCACAAGAAATTATATAAAATTATATGAACAATCAAATGGTAGCAAATGGAATACAAATATATGAAACATGTAAAATGAAACACATAAATTGGATATAATGACTAAACATGTGTGATGAAAAGTGTAGCTTGCATTTCGACAGAGTAGATGATTTTGCCTGTATAAGAGATATCTTAGATGCATTTGATAATTAACTTCTGCCGATGAAATTTTCTCAAAGGCTATGGAATGTGTAAAAACAATATATAACATTATAATTGAAAGTCTGAACTATGTAAAAATATAATTATAGACTATATATAAAAATGACACACGCTGCCAGCTAAAGAATAAATAATAATAAAAATTATAAAATCGTGTAACTAAATTTAAATGCATCATTAAAAGACCACTGAATAAAAAAACAATGAAAAAAATAAAACTCAAATATACTTATATGAGAGGCATTACACAATCTCTATGTAGCAATGAAATATTGAGCAATGTGATGAAGGTGAGTATGAAGAAGTGATCTATATAGTGGTGAATTAATGATAAACATATATAACTACAACAAATGAAAATGTGAGTGGATTAACAGTGACCTTAAAAAACAGTTACTCTAATGTCTAAATTGTCAAACAAGAATAAATGAGACATGATGCTTACTTAGAAAAGTACAAAAGCAGCGTAACTGGTCTCCTGCAAGTTTTGGGGTAGATTTTCAAATAGCGCGATTTGGCGTACTTTTGTTGGCGCTCCAGGCGCCAACAAAAGTACGCTGGATTTTAGTAGATACGCGCGTAGCAATGCGTATCCGCTAAAATCCGGGATCAGCGCGCGCAAGGTTATCGATTCTGTATAGCCGGCGCGCGCCGAGCCGCGCAGCCTACCTCCGTTCCCTCCGAGACCGCTCCGAAATCGGAGCGGCCTCGGAGGGAACTTTCTTTTGCCCTCCCCTCACCTTCCCCTCCCTTCCCCTACCTAACCCACCCGCCCGGCCCTGTCTAAACCCCCCACTTACCTTTGTCGGGGGATTTACGCCTCCCGGAGGGAGAAGTAAATCCCCGCGCGCCAGCGGGCCGCTAGCGCGCCGGGACGCGACCTGGGGGCGGGTACGGAGGGCGTGGCCACGCCCCCGGACCGTAACCACCCCCAGCCCACCCCCAAAACGCTGCCGACACGCCCCCAAAATGCCGCGCCGACCGGGGCCGCCCCCGACACGCCCCCCTCGCCAAACCCCGGGACTTACGCGAGTCCCGGGGTCTGCGCGCGCCGGTAGGCCTATTGAACATAGGCGCACCGGCGCGCAGGGCCCTGCTCGCCTAAATCCGCCCGGATTTAGGTGGATTTAGGCGAGCAGGGCTCTGAAAATCCGCCCCTTTATGTGGAGACAGTTGATTATTAATGCTCTGTGATGCGCGCCGAAGTTGGCTAGCTCTCAGGTTATGGGTATATGAACCGAATATGACAAAAAACTGCAAAATTAAGAACAGGTGGAGGTGAGAAATACAAGGGAAGACTGCGGGACAGTCTGAGCACAAAGTCAAGCAAAAATTGTGAATGTAGAAACTATACGGAAATATATTAAAACACTGTTGGGTAGACGCTGACTCAAAAAACAAATGTCTACTCAGGGAAAAGTTGAAAACAAGCCTTTAATGAAACCGTATCAAAGTCAAGACAACTCACGAAAGCAGAGCATATATTTGATAAAAAAAATGCTAGTATCAGTGGAAGGCTTGTCTATAAATGCGATCGGTGTCGGCTAGGAACTTACTCAGAATGCTTAATCAAGAAGCGCGCCGGTCTCCTTCTCAACGGATTGAAAAAAGTGACTAAGAACGATGGGCTTAATACGCTGTGAATTGCGCCAAAACTCCTGTCAATCATTCATGTGGGCGTGACCTAGTCTCCCCATTTCGCTAATTCTGCATGGGATTTTTTAAATTTTTAAATGGAACTAACAATTGGAGAATACAAAAATTAAATAAAAATGGAAGTGAATGTGGGAAACATGTAATATAATGTGAATCAAATATATCAACAGATTATTACAGACAAAACGTATCGCTATTGAATTGAAATCAAGAAGAGAAGTATGACTGTGGATATCAAATAAATAATATTACGGAACGTGTCAAAAAAGCTAAACCACCGGGCTATAATAATGCTCACCAACACATATACATCTCAAAGAGACAAACTGATTGACAGTAAATGAAATGTGAGCTCTTATGAATACCAAATCACTAACTGCATATACTAGCATAGGAAGTGTGGCTAACTAAATCACATGGTCAGGATATCACAAACATGTAAGTGTATGAAACAAACAACCTAATAACCGAATGCAGTCTACTTACTGATAAATAATAACAAAAGTGTGCTAGACTGAGACAGCAAGTGATATGTGATAAGCTGAAAAAAGAGGGGGTAATGATTAAAAAGCAATTCAAATAAGGAGTGAATATAGAGTAAACGTAAAAACCAAAATCGAAAAAACTAGAATTGAATTAGGGGAATGTGGTATAAAAAAGGATGATTTGATTGTTCATATAATTTTATATAATTTCTTGTGAGTCATGTATGTCTTGTATCGTTAAGTTGTAATCGTCATTTGTTTATTGTAGCCCCTGAGGCAGCCCCCGTGTGGGGGCGAAACTCGGCCTGAGTTGGGCATCTGTGTACTGGATTGACAAGTCTCCTAATAAAGCATCTTAACAGACATTTCTTGGCATCTATCGTTGTTGTTGCCCTCACGGCTTTTTTAGATCGCCTACCTCCTTGTTTTAATAATACATCAGGAAAGAAAAAGGGAATTATTCGAAATACCGCATGTTCTTTGCACGTTAGGAGAGATGAGATGTTGTTAGATACCTTTATCTATCCAGAAACAGTAGTTATTAAATGCAACTCACAGAATGTTATGTGCAGAACTTGTAAATGTGATATCTGAGAACATGAATGAAGAACTTTTAAATGTATAAAGTTGTCTTTTTAAAATATATTAAATAAAATTGTCCCTTCTATACCCAGGAAAACTGTAATAGCACAGGATTAGAATTTATATGCAGTGATACATCGTCAATGTTTCAAACCTCTCTTTACAAAGGAATGTTAAGCTCCATGTGCATTTATTATTTTTCTAAATTGTTATAAGAATAATTATTAGTGTCCATGGATTTCAGCAGTTTCCTTCTCCAGCTAGCTGTATTTGAGTTCCGTCATGCATAATGAAATCCAACAATGAATTTTAGAATTATTCTGCCAAGTTCTTATGCATGTCCTGTGCACTGTATAAAGGATGCTTGGCTGAATACATTTATTATAAATATTATTTACAGAAAAAGTATTTCTGCTTAAGGCAGCTTCCACTTCTTCTCTTTTCCGTTCTCCCTTTTCACTTTCAGACTATTTTTATGCCTCTCTTCCATCAAGTTACCTCTTTTATGCCTCACCCCCGCCCTTTTTACCGTTTTGTTGTTGCAGGTTGTATGTTTCTAGGATAGGGGTGGGGTGCAGGTCTTCTGTAAGTAAAGAGTGTGTACAGGGTAGAAAGAAGAGTATCTGATGTCATCCTTGATGTGGTAAGTGGAATGAATCTGGCTGAGATAATTTTCTAGGGATCTGGTTTAAAAAAAAAAGGAGAGAGAGAAAGATGAATGAGAAGTTAAGGAAGAACTTGCAAGTGAGCTCTCTGTTCCTAAACGTAATAGGGATGTTGTAAGAAAAGATTTAAAAGTTTGATTCTTTATGGCATTCATTTTATTTAATCACCTGATCCCAAGGGCCTGTGATTTAAGACTCATGTGCACTGAGGCAATGTTTTGTGTCAATAATGCAATGAAAGCTTTTGACTCTGTAACTGGTGAATACCATTTCTACTGAATTTGCATGCAATTGAATGCAGTCTCCAGTACAGAATGATTGTTTAGGTATCAGCAGGACTCTGTTGTATATATTCAATAATCATTTCCAATATCCCTGTGTCTGGATTATTCAATAGAATAAAGGTATAAGGAAATAGTTAATATTCAGGAGCATGGGCTTGGCAAAAAAATCATAGATAAAAAATGTAATCAGAAAACTTTCACTTTCTATTATGATTGAGAGAGAGAGAGAGAGAGAGAGAGAGAGAGAGAGAGAGAGATGGAGAGATGGAGATGGAGATGGAGGGAGAGAGAGAGACCAACATGTCACTCTACTATTATACCACTGTAAGAGGGGCCACTTTTAACTCGGAGTAGGGTTTGGGGGGAGTAGGTTTTGGGGGGGGGCAGTTTTACATACAAAGTAGGAAGTACGATAGCAAAGTTGACATCACTGAAGATTTTCTGCTGTTTGAACCGATGAAAGGTAAAAGAGGAGTTGATTTGTACAATGTACTCTCTACCTAGCTTCAAACAAGGTAGGTAGAGAGTGCAACAAGCTAGGTCTGCCCGAATACATCTTAAAATCATTACAAATATTGCAAAATGCAACTGCAGGACTCTTACTAGGAGCCAAAAAATTTGTTCTCATTTCTCCAGCACTAATCTCATTTCACTGGCTATCAGTTCACTTCCGAATCCAATTTAAAGTACTAACTTTAATATTTAACATCATTCACTCAAATAACACTGATATGAGTGGCATATCATTACAACCTTACAATCCCCAACAATCATTAAAATCCCAATATAAGGGTTTACTGTCTGTCCCCAACATACAAAGCATTGCTGGACAAATCTGTGGAACTCCCTACCTGGAAGGCTATGACTGATCACAGACAAAAAGAAATTTAAAAAAGAGCTAAAAACATGACTCTTCAAAAACGCATTCAACTTAACCTAACTCAATTAGAAGAAAGGAGTCTCTAAATTGGCACTTAATGAACAATTACATTCTCAAATAATTCCTACTCAGATATACTCAATCTAAAGTGAAGAACGATTATTTATACATACTCTTTGTCATGAACTATGCCTTTTACTCCACTGGCTTCCCATCAAATACAGAATTCTCTATAAAGTCCTTACTATAATCCACAAAACCTTAAACAACCTCTCTCCCATTGAGCTTACCATCCAGCTTCGTCCTCACAACCCAATCAGACCAATCAGAGGAGCCTATCAAGGCATGCTTCATGTTCCCCCAGCAAAAACATCCTTTAGAAAACGAGCCCTCTCCATAGCAGGCCCCTCACAATGGAATGCTCTTCCTCCAGACCTCCGACAAGATCCATGTCCTCTGTCATTCAAGAAAAATCTCAAAACATGGCTCTTCAAACTAGCATTCCCAGAATCATAACTCTGCTTACCATCCAGCTTATCCTCCAGCCATATCCTAGACCAGCCGGACCTTTCACTTTGCAGCATGTCTCTATCCCTATTCCTCACTTTCAGGGACCTTTGATACAATCTTTGCTCTAATTTTTATCCTAGCCTCATTTTGAAAGTTAGCTCCCATCAATCAAGACGCTCCCTTATAGCTAGACTCCTTATCCTCATCTGACTAAGTCCGCCGTAAGACTCTTACCTTGTTAATTAAAAACTTTTAAACAGATTTATTAAGTATTTATCTTACTTAGAATCCTGTTAACTTTAGATTATTAAGTATTGATCAATTTCTGTTCGGATGTAACTATTTATTTATTTATGTTTTAACTATGTAGAGTATTATTTCGGTTGCAATGGGCAAGTTCTTACCCCCGGTTTCCTATTTTAGTTATCTGTCGCTCGCACTGTTCCATGTAACGCTCTTATGCAAAGTTTTTGTTCATTGTAAACCAGTATGATTTGTAATTTTTACAGGAATGTCGGTATATAAAAACAAAAAATAAATAATAAATAAATAAA
This sequence comes from Rhinatrema bivittatum, assembly GCF_901001135.1. Lineage (NCBI taxonomy): Eukaryota > Metazoa > Chordata > Amphibia > Gymnophiona > Rhinatrematidae > Rhinatrema > Rhinatrema bivittatum. The sequence goes on along the minus strand of NC_042616.1, from coordinate 257,396,740 downwards.
TAAATGTCATCTACTATTCCTCTTTCAAGTATCGACCTGAGGCATGAATGTATTGATCTGTCCCTATGAATGTATAGACCCATGTTATGAATGTCTCAAACTATCGAATAGCCATGATCTATGAATGTCTCTTGTGAACCGTTGTGATCTTTATTAGGAATGACGGTATATAAAATGCTTAAATAAATACCCCACCCACCAAACCCCATGCCGATTTAAAAGTGCCCTCTCTTACAGTGATTTAAACAATAGAGTGACATGTTGTTTCTCTCTCTCTCTCTCTCTCTTCCTTTCCCTCCCCCTCTCCCCAGCATGTGCAATAAAAATCTCTTTACCTATGTGATATGGGTGCTGGGAAATTAGCCTAACCATGCCCCCTTTTTTATTGCAGGCACTATTTCCACTATATTTATAGCAATTTGATAAATCTAGGCCAAAGTTAGTTGCCAACTTTGCTAGCTGGCTCATGTCTGAAAATGGATCTTAACATTTTTGTACAACTGTTTCTTGTCATTTCTTCAGTTTATAATAGTGATTGCAGAAACAATTAACACACATGCTGCGGTGCTGGATAGTGGGAGGGTGGAAAAGGACCAACAAATATGTTTTCTACTGTCTTCCAAGTTGTCTTACAATTTATGGGATCTTATTTTGAATTGTTCTTGTAATAAAAAGGAAGAAATTGATATCCTGTCTTTGAGATAATGTATTATGACATTGCTTGGTTTTCATTGAAGAGAAGAAGAAACTGGAATGGAACACCAGGAAGAAGCAGATGTCCTCCATCAAACATCTAAGATCCCGTGCACTAAAACCTGGCCTAAAACTTTTTTAGTGTGCTAGAATTTTTATCAAACATGCTAAAACTTCACTTAGGATGCACTATATTTTTTGTGCACGTGCTAAAACATAGCCTCAACAGTATGCATACTATTAATTTATTTATTTATTTATTTAGTAACTTTTATATACCGACGAACGTTGGGAACATCTCGTCGGTTTACATATAACAGAACTGAGCAACAGGCTTTACAATTTTTGCGTAATTAGATAATTAAATAAGGAACATTCAGAGCATACAAATAACAGATTAGATTATATAAGTAAAATTATGTCCATGCTAACCCAAAAAGTGTAGGATAAGAACATAAGAACATAAGAAAATGCCATACTGGGTCAGACCAAGGGTCCATCAAGCCCAGCATCCTGTTTCCAACAGTGGCCAATCCAGGCCATAAGAACCTGGCAAGTACCCAAAAACTAAGCCTATTCCATGTAACCATTGCTAATGGCAGTGGCTATTCTATAAGTGAACTTAATAGCAGGTAATGGACTTCTCCTCCAAGAACTTCACACTATATTTGCCTGATTACTAAATAGCATGTAAATGCTAAAAGAAGCATGTGTAGTCTTTTCTTCCTCATAACTCAGCCCCCTTGCTGAAAACCTGTATAAAAGTAAGCCTAGAACAAGGGGCTGGTTGTCAGTATTGAGGGCAGAAGTAGGAGAGCATCTGGATCCCAGAAAAAGAGGTAAGAGAAGAGAAGAGACTGCCTGGAGAGGACAAATAAAACCAAAATCATGCTTCAGATTTCTGCTTGTAAATAGAAGATGTAGAAGAGATGTAGAAGATGCAGGAGAGGAGAAAATTGTAGAGGAATCAGAGCAGGGAGGTGATGGCATCATCTTGAAGGCTATACCACACACACCCAGGATGACTGACCCATACCCTCATACAACATCCAGTCAGGAATGTCTACAGTGAGAACATTTTGCATCAGAAGTTGCCTTGGCCAGCTCAAGCACATCCATTCCATTGATGTCGGGAGGGAAATCTTTCATCCCTAAGGCTCTGGAAGGCACTAGCATCTGATTAACCAACTGCTACAACCATTCCATAGTATTGTGGGCAGGACTAGCCTTAGCCAAAGAGGTGGCCTCTGCAAGCAATGTGGAGAGATATATATCAGGGCTTCTTGGTCCCCTTGAAGAACTGAGTAGCGGATGAGGGGGGCCCCGTAAAGTTTTGCCAGTGCTGACTAGAGCTACAATCCAGAAGGGCCCCAAATTTGTCTGCATTCAAACAAATCTATTTGTTATGCAAGAGGAAAGAGCTTTAACTATAATATAATAAAAAATGTAATCATTTTGCCAATAATAATATTCTTAAAAATTGGGAGATTAGTGAAGGCTTTAATCTAAGAATACAAATTACAAGCTAATCAAATTATAATGTATTTCTTTATATCAGTTTAGTTAGGTGCACTTACAAGGGATCACCAAAGGTTACTTGTGAATCAGATTTACTGATTATTCCTACACGATGCTCAGATATTACCTCCAAATCTGGTAGGCCATACTGAATGAAGATCGGATTTATCCCAGGAAATTCTTGCAGAATGTCATCCCCATAGGTCTTTTGGTCTGGGGTCATTATTTTATCATTTGCAGTTCATATGCCTGTAAGGTGAAGGGTTTCCTGTACTTTTCTGAATTTTCTCCCCAGTTACAGGTGACATATAGGTTTATATGCATGTGTGTATGGTTGGAGGGGGGGGGGGGGGGGGGGGGGGGAGAGGCTGTGTATCACACGCTGGGCTCTGAAACGTTTCCATTTAACTTTGTCAGCAATTTTCTACCATTGTTATTGCTGATCAAAACACAGTAAAGGCATCACATACAAGAATAATTCCAAAAGAAAATATGCGTGTTCTAGAGTCCTTGAAACCACAAAGTGGCTACAGAAAAAATCTCTCCGAGGTCCCTGAAGCAGACAAATAGTTGTCAAAACATGGCCGATGTCAGGCAGGCGGATTCGACTCAACAGAAGTGGCAGGAATTTACCCACATTTACAGAGACTGATAAGTATTGACGATAAGAAGCATAAGCGCTCTAAGAGGGTCGAGCTGACTGCCAGGGAGAGTGAAAATCAAGGATCAGATACGTAATAAACAGAAAAAAGAAAAAAATATAAAAAAATAATTTTGAGAATAAAGACGGGGGCTATACAATGGGATAATCACAGAGTGGTTATCTCGGATATAGCTACCGCACATCACCACACATCAAGGTGTTCCCTTGATGGTTAGTAGTTTATGATCAATGAATAACAGGCAAAGGTCTTTGTGAATCCCTGGGAGCCTGCATGTCTTGCAGACCTTGTAGTTCAGATATTATTGATAATTGATCTTTTAATGGTGTCAGCAGTTTCATCAGTTTTACAGCTTTTTTCAGCTTCCATTTTTGTTGGTTTAGTAGTTAGTATGAGTCTGTCACATGAATCTGTCTTCAGCTAATAGTGCCTTATCTAAGCATTAGGTGCAGTATATACAACAACAAATCATTAGACTGTCTGTCACATGTTTGACCTCAAAGAAACCCTCATTGCTTGCTATTATTGGCCAAGACTCAAAATGTCTACAGTGCTCTTTATACTAACAAATTATATCAATGACCTTCATGATCGTGCTATTCTAATCTGGATGAACTTGTAGAATGGCCCTTTATTAGAGACAATTAAACTGTTTTGGCTTATATGTTGTGACTTGTGTGATGGGCTATGCCGGTCACTAACATTTGCTCCCATATATGTTTTTCCAGCAAGGGGCAGTGGGAGAGAAATTTCGATATTCTGGCTTCCTTCCCTTTCTATAACCCCCACCTTTTGAGGGGAAAAACTTCTTGGGAATATAAAATCCCTTGGACCAAGCTTAGTAGTGAGGTGCATTGGCGAGAGAGAAGGAGAAGTGGTGGAGTTCTGGGTGGTCCTTGCCTCATCCCTGGGAGTCTAGTAACTTGAAGGAGAGAGATTGCATTTGAGAAGAATTTTGGAAAAAGATGGATCAGTCAAGAGGGAAGGGTATTCCCCAGTATCCCGAAAGGCTGCATGAAAGGGTTTTTCTTTCCCAGTCAAGAGACTTGAGACTTCTGAGAATTTTGATTACAGTCTGATTTCTTTTTTTTAACTTGTTGAGACCTTGTTAAGATAATTTTTGTGCTTGGAGATATTTTCTCAAAGATTATGCTGGAGATTCACTTCAGCTACCCTACCCTGCAAGGGGAGGATATTTTTTGTATGGATGAAGGTACAAGAGAAGGGAGAGTGGTGTGAATATCTACAATGAACAAGGAAGCCATTGTTTTTATTCTGCTTATATTTTTTATGTCATTTTTGATCTTTGTGATTTTGGCCTGGATTCTGTTATTTAAGTTAAAGTAAGCAGGTTATTTGAACACCACTCTAGACTTTGTTTGTTTTTTCTCCTTTGCCTGGTGCACTGGTTGAATGGATGGACATTGGTTAGATTTTTTTTTCTTTTTATCCATTTTATTAATTCTAGCTTCCTTTGCTCATATATTGGATGCTTTTGCACGCAGCAGAGATTAACCAGCTGGAGTGAGACCCATGGTATTTTCTAATGACTGACCTCACCAGGGGCCCAGGAAGACCGTTTTCCTCCCATCTGGACTTGGAATCAGACCCATAGCACCTCTGGTTGATGCCAACTGCACAAATGGGGGCTCGGCTACACTTGTACAACAGTGTATGAAGACCACTTCTCATGTGTTAACTTATTGTATTTTTTGTTTAGAAAGACAATTTTATTGGGTTAAGAAATGTGGCTTTCTGTAGCAGTGACTAAAGGGCGTATTGGTGTATCTTACATTTTGATTATTCATCTTGAAACTGATAAATGAGAAGTTAGGGTGTTACTTGGAAGGGTCTTGGTAAACTGGAGACAGACTGGGTGAACTGGCAGAGATATCAGCAAACTGGAGATTTCAAGCACACGTGTATTTTAAAAGAAGAAACAGTTGAAAACCTTATTTCAGCTGGCTTTTCCAGACAATTCCTTGAGCTAGCTTTTCTGCCTGAGATATTACTATGTCATCAGGTAGAGCTGTGACATACTTGTTTTTTGCTTTAAGTTTGCTTAAATTTTTATGAATATTTAAACTGTAAGCCACTCAGAACTGTAGTAATTGGCAGTTTCTGAAAAAATGTTAAAGAAATAAATATCTAAATATACCTGCCTCTGTGTATAAAGCAGGGATTTACTCTTACATGTTATATTTTTTCACACATAAAATATACACGTGTATGTTTATAAAACAAATAAAGTATTCACTTTCCTCACACTGGAATTCTTCCCGCGTACTGAGATATACGTGTGCACTTTCAGAGTAGAACTACACAGTATTTTATAAAACTGTGTAACTCCTGCTGCACAGTGTATAAAATATTATCGGGCTGATACAGTAAGGACGCGTAAGAAACAGGGCGGCAGTGCCGGGCGCCTGCTCGTTTGCCGCGCGCGCATTTTGGTTCACAAGCTGCTATATTCAGTATTCAAATTAGATGCAAATCCAAGCGGTGTCCAAAGCGCGACCATGAAGCGGTAGGCATGCGCAATCCATTTTACTGTATAGAGCAGTATACAGCGCCTATACAGTATCTAGGGTGCGCTGGTACCTGTCATTTCAAAATGTCAGGAGAGGTACTTTGAATTGAGCTTAGCACTCCCAATCCTTTTGAAAAGTTGACTCCAATTTATAATTCATATTTTCAGGTTCGCACCCTCGGACGTCATGGACCTTCCTGCTGCCTTGAGCGCCCGGCTGGACATCTAAGCCGGACATCCGAGGTCGCGGCTTGATCATCCAGCCGGGCGCTCAAGGCTCTAGAATGGAAGTAACAGCTGTTTACAGAGTCAGTCTTCGTCCTCTTCACCCCATTTATCACTTCGGTCAGCTGAGTCATGTCATGGCTGGCAAAAGAGATTGATGTTATTCCACTCTCCACCACTCCATTTGCAGCCGTGGAGAAGGGATTGCAGCGCCGCCTAATGAAATTAGAACTCTGATTCTATGCCTGCGGTGGCAGGGCAAGCGGGCCCAGATCTGGCCTTCCCAGCTGACCTGGCCCGCCCGGCACTAGAGTGAAAGGAACATGTTTTAAATGACTTTTGTGCAGAGAAGGTTGAAGGAGGGAGATCCAGAGGGGGCGAAGATACAGCTCAAGGCAGCGGGAAGGTCTATGAACATCCGGCCGGACGTCCGAGGTCGCGGCTTGGACGTCCAGCCGGGCACTCAAGGCAGCGGGAAGCTGACTGAACACCACACTAACGCCAAGGTCAGGGTAGGTGGTAAATATGCAGGTTAAAGACGCGGCAAGTAAGCTGGTTAAAAAGGCGATAATCTGGGCGCATGTTACTGTATTGGAGGGAATAACTAATCCGATCATTAACATGTCATATACATGCGGCGGGCGGAGATGGATATGCGTCCATTTCGGCAAGCAGTAAGGACGCGTAAAACCGGATACTGAATCGTGAGGTCGCCTTACGTGTCCAAATTGTGCGTCCAAAGCGGGTTAGAAACAGGGTAACCGCGGCCGCGCTTTACTGTATTGGCCTGTATGTGAATAGTTTTGAAAGCTATCCTCATTGTGACTATAAATCAAGAACTAGAAAAGATTAGAGTATGGCTGGTTGAATTTAAATCTGCTTAAATGCCAAATAAAAATAAAAAAGAAACCTGAGGCCCTGTGGGTGGGGGACCTTTGGATTAAAATGTATTGTACTCGTTGGTTTTGGATAATGTGCTACTACCTCCATCTGAAGTGGTTTGCAGTTTGGATGTATTCTTGGACAGTAAATTGTCTTTAGATAATCGTATTTCAAATCTTTTGTGAAATATGGGGTGTTTTTGCGCTATAAAATTAAGCAAATTGGTATGTTTTTAGATAAATTTGATTTAATTTCAGTTATGCAGGCACTAATTGACCTGCATTTGGAATACTGTAACAGTCTGTTTCAAGATTTGCCAGCTAGTTCAATTAAGATAATTCAGTTAATATAAAATACTTTGGCAAGAATTATAGCACATTGGATCACTCACAACACATTATTCCGGCCCTTTCTGAATTACACTGACTTCTCATTTTGTTTGGTATGTATGACTCTTCTGTAAGTCATTGTACCATGCTTGGAGATTTAATTTTAGCATATAATAAATTTGTTGTTTATTGTTTCTTTAAAAAAAAAAGAGAGAGAAGTAAAGATAGATGACATAGCTGAAGGGCTTGTTAGTAAACTGTTATAGTGTCATCTTTTGTATATCATCTTCGTCTTTCATTCTCAATTCTTGCTGGTAGCTGAGCCTTTTAAAAAGTCTGTACATTCAAGGACTACATTTTAGGCCTTCATGAGCATGTTAAACAGTGCATGCAAGAGACCACAACATACTATTTCTCATGTATCTACTAAAGTCTAATTTGCATCTGATACTCCTTCATTTACATTAATTTTAGTGTGTACCCACATTTTCAGAGATCTGTGTAGCATGCATGCTATGGCCTTAGTTCATAGCACACTATTCTGCATGCACACTAAACAGCTTTTGCATTCATGTTAATTTTTCATTCATAGGCTCACCAGTCAATTCAGATTTATCTCTGTTGTGCCCAGATGTTTTCAAAGAAATAAATAAATAAAAAGTGTAAAGTTGGTGTGATTTCTCACCAATTTCTTTTAAAAAAAGCTTTCACTGTGCATCATTGGATAGAATGCTCTGCAAGTGAATGGTAAAATGTGAATGCCTTGGATAAGGGTTTTGCTGTTATTTTGCGGACTTAGGGGACAGGTTTGCCTTTCTCCACACTAAAACATCTAGCCTAGTCAGAACCTGTGCTAATTTCATTCACTGCCATTTATGATTGGGACAAAGTGAATCTGAAACTAAAGTATCATGGGCCTTTATTTGTATCTGTTAGGGCTTTATTTCACTGTTAGACTCAACTTGTTCCCTCTATAACCCAACCAGAACAGGGACAATCCTTGATTAGAGGCCACAGAGCATGTTTTGATTAAGAACTGAGTACATACATATACCTCCTGAAGCTCACTTTTGTATGATAGATAGGATTTCCTTCTCCCCTAGATCCTTTGTACATTGCTCTGCAGCATCCTTAGCCCTTGCTAGCCTGATGACCAGAAGATGGGGCGAAGAATTTAATCTAGCTTTCCTGAATGGCAAAGTTCCAAAGTTTTGGTAAAAATACTTTTAACTGATACTAGGCCAGCAGGTCAACCTGCCTTGGATTTATGCTTATTGGTGTGTGTGTGTGTGTGTGTGTGTGTGTGTGTGTGTATGTGGAGGGGGAGTTACTAATGAATTTAATGCTGGTGAAAACTGAAAAATTGAAAATACTGGACCAAACGTTCCCCGATTATCCATGTGTAAGGGGTCTCCCAAATATGGTGCACTCTTTTTGACCTTGATAGCCGAAAAAGAGGGTTTGCATGGAGAGAACACCTTGTGTGATTTATAAAAACATTTTATAAATCAGTTGTTGTAGTACTACTAAAAGACCACTGGATGGTATTTTATATGAGTGAGCATTGTCTTTCAATGTGATGTTGGGAAAATAGTGTGTATGTTACCTTAAAGATTTGCACTGTTGTGACTGGGTGATCAAGGTAATGGGAGCTATAAAAGTGATAATTTTTGGCAGGTTTTTGCCCTTTGGTTCCTGCCCTCTGGAGACATGACCAGCTGAAGTAGCCAGCCTGTGGGCTGGTAGGCCCGGGGACCCTTCCAGTGAAAGTGAGACCCTGTAGGGGTTCTTCCTCTCAAGGGAAAGGCCCCAGCTCATGAAAAAAGAGTGGGTTTCTTCCTTGAGGAATTAAACAGGAGTTAGAAGTAAGAATGGTTTAAGAAGTGAAAGGTAGAAAAGGCCATCTCTCCCTCTAAGTGAATGATTCCAGGGAAATGAAGTGTGTTCTTGGAGTGCAGTAGTCCGGGGAGCCTGCACTGGGAGGATAGTGGTATGGAAGCCAGAGGAAAGGTTAATGATTGTTGGAGTGTGAGTAGATTATGTAATTGGGAAGTTGCATTTGGTCCCCAGTGGATGTGAATTTTGATATGGGTTGGGACTGAAGTACGATGAAAGAATAATCATTGAGTTTAGACTGACCCTTAAGTCTGGTACATGGTAAAAGCAGTTATGTGAGAGAAGAGATGAAGGGAAAGGAACGTACTATTATGCTCGCAGAAGTCAGTTATGTATATGCGATTGTGATTGTTGGAAACCCATGAATTTCTGACGTATTCAATGAGTAACACTGAAACATGCTTCAAATCTATGTAATTAGTTGCTGGCTGATTCATCCAGAAAATAAAGTTAATGATTTGGAAGTTTGAAGCTTGGTGTCTGCTGCACTTATTTATCCAGTGCTGGGGGAAACTGGGCTCGGAGTTCATGGAGGAGAGTTTAGTCAAAGAAAAGAATGGAGTCATTCACTACTCCTACTGTTACCATACAGGTCCATTTTGCCATCTGCATAACCCAAGTAAGGACACATCCAACAAATTTGGAAGGGATGACCTTTAAAAAGAGGGAAGCCCCTTCCATCATCTTTTGTACCCTGTCAATAGGGTTTCTTCATCGAACACATGCAACAGAGAGTGACTGCATTTTCTTACTCTTCCCTTATAGCTCTGCGCTGGTCAGACAGCCTCTAACAGTGATGGAATATTTTAATCAACTTTCATGTGCTCAGTGCATTAATACTAGATGCCATATTTTCTGGGAGTGTATAAGTGATAGAACTATGAAAACTTCTTCAATACTCAGCACCCCCAGAGAGCAGAAAGTAACGAGAAGCAGAACCTATATGTGTGTGTGTCGGCGGGGAGAGAGGGGAAACTCACATTGAAAGGGGAGTTGGAAGGCCCTTGCTGTGATCCAGGGACAACATCCCATTGAAAGTCTCTAGAATTTACACTTGGGCAGGACAATTTTCAAGGCCATTGCACAGGTAAATAACGATTTACCCTCATAAGTCAACTGGCTAAACATTGCCTTCCCTGAATCCAGCTGAAAAAAAAATGTGGTGTTCCCCACTTACTTTTAGCTACATTTAGATGATGTACTCCTGGGGCGTATGTCAGGGAGGATCAGAAAATAATCTAAGTAGATTGTAATATCAAAGCTACAAGTTTTATTTTCCTTCCAAATTCTACTTGCACAAAATGCAAGTACAAAAGTCCACAGGTACAATGTTCTAAAGGGACAATCTGTGTATATTTTCCCCTTGGAACTTGGTGCAAAGTCTACGGGTGCAAAGAACATCCAGACTTTGCCCCAAAGCAGTCAGCCCCAAAATTGTCCCTTGTAGGTGGAAATCTACCCAACTTTGCGCAGTCGTGTTGTTAAAAACTGCTACGGTTACTGTATACAGTATGTCCCTGAACAAAGTTCAAAGTTCACATTAGGGTTGTTTTTTATTTGCCACATATTAGAAGTTCTTTTACATATACTGTAGACCAAAATAAGATATATTACAATACCCACCCTTTTCTGTTTAACCTAATTGATGCTTCACATTATCGATTCCTTCAGTTCTAACTTTTCTTTCTAGATTTTTTGTTCCTCTTTTCCTTTCACACCACTGCTTCATGAGCTTTATTCCATGCTCTATATTTTGAACCCTCAATGTCCCTTGTGCTATTTTTTTTGACATGTGGTTTCTTACTTTGCTGTGCTACCTTTTTGTCACCTCTCTCGTTACATATTCCTCACTTCAACCTTTACACTGAATCTTTTTCGGATCTCTGAGACATTCTTATTTTACTCTCTCATCTCCTCTCTCTACTCTTTTACACCTTTCTCTTGTTTTTTTACTCTCTACCTCCTCTGTTTATGTCACATTCCCTTTTATTCTCCTAGTTGTCCATCCTTTGATCTGGCTTTGTTTTTTCTTTCCCTTGCCAACTGCATTCCTGTTTCTCTTTTCTTCCAGCCATCCTGTCTCTGTATCCCCCCCCCCCCCACCCTCATCCTTATCTTTTCATTGTCCCACAAGCAATCCTCATTGCTTCCCCTGTACAGTTGCCAACTGGCTTCATTTTCTTCTGACAAGCTAATCCAGAGCTGGGTTCATCACTTGATATGTACAGGAAGTCAGAACTAAAGTTCATGCATGTAGTAATGTGGTAAAAAAACCATAGAAACAAAAAATATCATGGCAAATAAAGACCACAAAGCTCATCTAGTCTGTCCGTTTGCACTTCCTGTTACAACACCACAGATTCAACTTGAATTTCAGCTTTGCTTTCACTTTCCTGCAGCTTAGGATCTTCTGTAGCTATGTTAAATTCACATACAATTTGTAGCACCACAACTTCCATCGAGAGGCTATTCCATGCATTCACTACCCTTTCTGTAAAGAAATATCTCCAGTCCAGGTTTTACCTCAATGAAATGCAGGGATATATAGTTCTGATTTCTTTATTGCTATCCCTAAGAATAGCAAGACTACAAGTTCCTCCATGCAATAGGGTATAACCAGGACTGGATCGGCCTGTCCTGAAAATATGGAGCCAGTTTTCAATCCTAGAAGTGGCTTAGGTCAACAGTGGCCTGCACAGGCTGAAAATAAATGGTAACCCTGGGCCCGGAGATCAGGGAAGTAAGTGGTGGCTTGAGGTATGGAAACTAGGAGATCAGAGGTGGCTCGAGGTCTGTGTTGGATGAGAAATCAGGGAAGCAGCAGCAAGCCAGGGCTGAAATTCTACAGGGGCAGCGGCAGCTGCAGGAAAAATGTAAAGGTAGAGGGAGTGAGTAGGGAGAGACAAATGCTATAGGGAGAGAGATAGTGGTTATGAGGGATTGAAGAAAAACTGGTGGGAATGGGCTAGGGAGAGACAGAATGGTGGAGATAGGCTGGGGGAGAGAAAGACTGGTTGGGATCAGAAGGGGTAAAGAGAGAGAGAGAGAGGGGGGCTGGAAGGGAAGAACTGGAGTTAAAAGAGACTGTGGGTTGGACTGTAGAGAAGTGAGAGACTGGTGGGGGTCAGGGTGGGGTGGGAGAGAGAAAGTGGAAGAGACTAATGGGGACGGACTGGGGAGAAGGAGAGAGACATTGGTGAGGTTAGACTGTGGTGAAGAGAGAGAGCGAGAAAGAGAGAGAGATTGGTGTGGATGGGCTAGTGAGCCACATTATTTGGGGGAAGATTGAAACTGGATAAACAGACTCAAAAGGTTGGGAGTCCCTTGCATAGATGCATTATTATCATCTTTTTCTTTCTGATTATGCCTCACCTTATGCACTCTAGCATTCTTCAGACTATCACCACTGCCTTGTTGCAGTGTTTCACAACCTTGAGATCATATGATACGATGACCTCAAGATCCCATGCCTGCTTAATGTACATTAACTAACTTCCATCATGTTCTACTCTTTGGATTTCTACATCCCAAATACATGACTCTGTACTTTTTCACATTAATGTGTAGTTGCCAAACTTCTAAATCCTCAAATTTTCTTAGAATAATCCTCTTTTTTTTTTTGCTCCATCTGGAATGTCTACCTTGTTTCAAATTGGCTCGTTGAGCCATTCTGCCCTGTACAATCTAACAAATCCACCAGAGCCTCCAATAATGGAACCCTCTCAAAAAAAGCATACCTTACTTCCACAAGGGAACGAGCCCTATCTATTGCTGGATCCACGCTCTGGAATTCTCTACCCCCCCAAACTCAGGCTTGAGACTTGCACCTCTAAATTCAGGGCCAACTTGAAAACCTGGCTTTTCAAACAAGCCTATCAACAATAATACCCCCTACTCACCTCCTTGCAAACACACCCGAACCATGCAAACACACCCGAACCATCCATGCAAACCCTCCCTGAACCCTTGTACATGGTTCTTTTGTTTCTACAAATATTATGCTCAATGTTAATTTATTTGACTATCACTTGTTTCAGAGTAGCCTGATTCCTATGTACTTTCAATCTACATTCTCACAGGGGTAGATTTTCAAAGGGGTACGCATGTAAGATACGCGAGTACCCCCTGAAAACCTAGCCCAAACCCCCCCTGCGCGCGCTGAGCCTATTTTGCATAGGCTCGGCGGAATGCGCAAGCCCCGAGACACGCATAAGTCCCGGGGCTTGCATGGAGGGGTGTGTTGGGGGGGTCGTGCCGGGAGTGACGCGGCATTTCGGGGGCAGCGCTGCGGGCGTGGTTTCGGCCCGGGGGCATTCCAGGGGCGTGGCCGCGGACCCTGGACCAGCCCCCAGACCGGAACATGGAGTGCGGCAGCCGGCCCGGCGCGCGCAAAGTTACGCCTGCTTCCAGCAGGCGTAACTTTGCCGACAATGTGTGGGAGGGGGGTGGGTTAGGTAGGGGAAGGGAAGGTGCGGGGGAGTGGAAGGAAAGTTCCCTCCGAGGCCCCACTAATATCGGTATAGAAATTTAATAAATAAAATAAATAAATAAATTTAATAAAGAAAATAAAGAAATACATCTTAGTATCATCTGCAAAAAGACAACCCTTTCTTAGTAACACCTCTGCATGTCACTTATGAAAATATTGAACAGAACTGGGCATAAGACTAATCCCTGCTGCTCTCTATTAATAACCCCCTATCAGAGGTCTGAATTCTGTTTGCCACTTATCCTCTAAAAATGTTTAACCCAATTTACCATCTTTGACCTCATTCTAGGCTACTTAACTTCATGCTATTAATCCTTTCTAATATATATATGCCATTCTTCCTGTATCTGGTGAACACCTCTTATATTTGTTATCAGTTTTCAATTTCATGGCTCACTGGAAAGCTCTTAAGGTATAGATGTACAACTTGAAAATTTTTTTTTTGAAAAATGTAAAAATGCTTTTGCATTTTTTTATGCAGCCTGCTAATGGAGGAAAGAATGGGCTTGGTGCAAGCTGCATGCATGAAGAGTTGACATGAGCTGTGGCATCAACACTAGCATGAACACCACCACCATCACCTACAGTCGGGGGAAATGGCATTGATTTACCACTTTAAATAGTCACACCAGCAACGGCACAAGTTAACGTTTCAATCAAACCTCAATCCAGACTGCAGTAAATGTGGGGCTGACTCAGGGCAGGATGATCTTCTGCTGATAGATTTGGAAGAACAAAGCCTATTCTCCTTCCACCAGAAAATTAAAATAAAAAACATTTGTAGGACTGGCCTGGGAGCTCATTGGCGGAGGACCTGGATTGGATTTTTGTGACAGGATTAGTCAGGGCTTCAGATTCTGCAGAGACAGTTCCTAGGGATGAAAGATTCAGTAATCAGCCTTTTGCGATACCTATGCTTGATTTAGGGCTTGATTTAGGGCCCGAGATTCTATGCTCTGGAGGGAGCTGAGGTACATGTCCACTAGCCATGGGGTACCAGTGTGATGGGCAGGCTAAATAAACGGGAGGGGAATTCAAATAGTGGCAAAATAAAGAGGTAGTTCAAGGCTTATGATGTTGTTGTAACCCAACATAAGGTCAGTTCCAATTCAGCTGAAGAGCCAATGGAACAGGAGAAGACTGCTCAGCCAAGAAATACATAAAAAAATATGTATTTGGAATAAGAAAAATTGTTCAATAAAAGTGATACCAGCTAATAGAAAAAAGAAAATGATTCTAATTCTTTACATTTTAACAATATGAACTATTTGTGCTTAGCACTTCTGATGCCCCAGTTAAAGAAAATTGGGCATCCAAATGGCAGATGAAATTTAATGTGGATAAGTGCAAGGTGATGCACATAGGGAAAAATAACCCATGCTATAGTTGCACAATGACAGGTTCCATATTAGATGCTACAACCCAAGAAAGAGATCTAGGCGTCATAGTGGATAACACATTGAAATCGTCGGTTCAGTGTGCTGCGGCAGTCAAAAAAGCAAACAGAATGTTGGAAATTATTAGGAAGGGAATGGTGAATAAAATGGAAAATGTCATAATGCCTCTGTATCGCTCCATGGTGAGACCGCACCTTGAATACTGTTTACAATTCTGGTCGCTGCATCTCAAAAAAGATATAATTGCGATGGAGAAGGTACAGAGAAGGGCTACCAAAATGATAAGGGGAATGGAACAGCTCTCCTATGAGGAAAGACTAAAGAGGTTAGGACTTTTCAGCTTGGAGAAGAGACGGCTGAGGGGGGATATGATAGAGGTGTTTAAAATCATGAGAGGTCTAGAACGAGTAGATGTGAATCGGTTATTTACTCTTTCGGATAATAGAAATACTAGGGGGCACTGCATGAAGTTAGCATGTGGCACATTTAAAACTAATCGGAGCAAGTTCTTTTTTACTCAACGCACAATTAAACTCTGGAATTTGTTGCCAGAGGATGTGGTTAGTGCAGTTAGTATAGCTGTGTTTAAAAAAGGATTGGGTAAGTTCTTGGAGGAGAAGTCCATTACCTGCTATTAAGTTCACTTAGAGAATAGCCACTGCCATTAGCAACGGTAACATGGAATAGACTTAGTTTTTGGGTACTTGCCAGGTTCTTATGGCCTGGATTGGCCACTTTTGGAAACAGGATGCTGGGCTTGATGGACCCTTGGTCTGACCCAGTATGGCATGTTCTTATGTTCTTAAATTCATCAGATTTGTCTCACATGCTCTTCCTTGACTAATACCATGTTGCCTTTGATTTAGAATTAACTTTATTAACGTACCCATCCCTGAAGTCAGACTAATTGCCTCTTCCCTTCTCTCAGTTTTGTGAAGAGGGACAATGTCTGCCCCTCTTCATTCTTCAGTGGAACAAACTCTGATTGAACATCTGCTGATCGGGTTTTTCAGCAGAGCTGCCAGAATCTCTCTAACCTTCTTGACCAACCTGCAAAATGGCAATAACTCACTGTTTCAATTAATAATGTGAGGTATTTCCCAATTAACTCGCATTGTTGGCCGACTTCACAAGTTATTTGGCCATTTTTGCAGCTTAATGGTAGAAATAAATCAGGTGAAATACAAGGTGAAAGTACAGTAATTAGCTGCGTTGCACGTAAATCAGTTCAATACTATACCAGTCATGAAAAAAATATGAAACATGTACTACTACAGAAGAGTTAACTACACCTCAAAAGATGTAGCTAATTTTCCCCTGGGAGCATCCCCAGGCTAAGGTACCTAGTGATACTTTCAGGCCACTTAACTTAAGGGCTGTTTCCCTTGATAGAATCTCAGGGGGGGGGGGGGGGAATTAAAGTCCCTGCACTACTTTACCCCAGCCCATAAATAAATATTTAAAAAGTGCCTTCATTAAAGCCCAGTACTAGGTCTCCAAATCCTGCCCCAGTTTTGAAATTCCTCCCTCAGACACACCAGATGCGATGAAGCCAAAAGGAAGAAGGAATTCTCTCTTCTCACTTCCGGAACCACCCCCCCCCCCCCCTTCCCATTGCCATAGCACAAAATGGTGGCAGCTAACCTGGGGCTTCCCTTTGGTCCACGGCTCGGCTGGCACTATTTTATATTACAGAAAGGGTAGTGCAGGAACAAATAGGGGTTACTTCTGCCCCTTTTGGCTCTGTCGCTTCTGGAATAAGATAGATGAGCTCAGGGGGGTGAGAGGCAACCCCTGGGGGAGGAAATTGGACAATGGGAGTGCAGAGTGAAGGCTACAGCAGGGTTGTAATGAAGGCACTTTTAAAATATTTATGGGCCTAGAGAGTAGCTCAGGGACTTTAAATTCCCCCATAACCACCAAGGATGTTTTGGATTGGGGTGGGGGGTTATGCTAAAAGCCTGGTGGCCTCTTTTAGCTATTGGCCCTAAAATGGCCACCACCATGCATTGCCACAGCTGGGAACATACACATTTCCTAGCCTTGGCAACGTGAAGAAATTTTCTATGGAATTTTTTAAACTGCGCTCCTGAGGAGAATGTGCTATTTTACCACAGGTTAGTAAATAGGCCCTGTTATATTCTAGAACAATTTACCCTGGCTACTTAACCTGTCAGTAAAAAATTGAGTTAGTTGACAACCATCTTCCCTTGAGTCATACCCATCCTTCCATATCAGCCATTCCCATGTATCTTTCCTGATCTTACAGACCCATTCTCTCCAGTTCTCATATTTTTCATCCCACGAGTATCTCCTGATTATGACATACAGAAGATTGACAGTCAGACTAATTGCCTCTTCCCTTCTCTCAGTTTTGTGAAGAGGGACAGTGTCTGCCCCTCTTCATTCCTCAGTGGAACAAACTCTGATTGTACAGGGTTTTTCAGCAGAGCTGAAGACTGAGGCAGGCACTTACGATTTTCAAAAGGAAAACCAAGCAACTCCAGAAAAGATGATCCTCCTCTCTGGTGTTCACTGGATTCTCCGGGATCTGTTTTGAAGGAATTGCAGTTGGATATTCAGAATCTAAATTATCATTATCTGTCGCTTACAAGAGAAGACATTGCTAGCATCAATACCTCTCTAGCTATTACTTTCAGCAGCTACAGCAGTTAAAACAAAGTCATCTTCGTGGACAAGGAAGTTGTTATCTTCTGCAGCAAAGTATATATCAATATAAAGATTCTGAACAAATTCTATTTGGAATGAATGACCTGGAAACAAATTTTTCCAATCAAACATTGCCTTGTTGGTGTTCCTGACTAAATTGATCAAAGAATCTCCTAGAATTTATTGAAGGGATATTTGAAGGCATTTTTGGAGCAGATAAGAAACCTGAGGTGTTGATGGTTGTTATGCTTGGTGGGCCACAGGCTGTCCCCATGAACTGCCGCACTCACCTATCCATCTGGGCTGTCCCTACTGCCTGCGACATGGCAGGATGTTGCCAGAACCTCACGCAGCCGGATGCTGCCGGCTCCATCTACCCGCACTCCACCCTAGGTGCGTGTGTGACCATCACTTTATTTAAAGGGCCTGCCAAGGGAAAGTCCTGACAGTGGCTAATGATGACATCAGACACTCATGCCTAAAAAAGGCCCCTGCTGGCTCTCCTTCAATGTCTCAGCAACAGATCCAGCTATGTCAGGTAGTGTGTGTTGCTTCCTAGTGTCTTATCCTCATTCCAGTCTTTTCCAGCTTGTCTACTTGTCTTCCGTTCCATTCCAGCTTGTCTTTCTTGTTGTTGCTCCAGTCTTGTCCAGTTTCTTTTCTGTTCCAGTCCACCCTGTCTTCAGTTCCGGTTCATTTTGTCTTCTTTCACATTGCCCACTTGTTCTTATCCTTGCCTGCCCACCCTATCCATCCCTCCTGTCTTCTCTCGGATGGATACCCAATTTGTCCTCGGCTTTGGAACTCCACTATGTTTGACTGCTGCCTGCCTCAGACCACTGTCCGGCCCTCGGCTACTTTTGATCACTTCCTGACTCCAACCACTACCTGGACCATGGATACTTCTAATTGCCACCAGCCTCTGATGGACCTTTCCTGCCATCAGCATAGACACCAACTAAGTCCTGCTGGTCCTGGCACCCAAAGGCTCAACCTAAGGGGAACAAGAACTGGTATAGATGAAAGTCCCGATAGCACAAGAGGAGGGTGGAGTGAAAAACACACACATATAGAGAAATCACAACAAAAAAATGTGTGGCATCAAGTAAACTGGATAACAATGTATTAACACAAAGATTATTTAATTTACATATGCACACTGAACAATGTGCACGACATTCAATATACAGTAAACAATATTATGGATGCGAAGAACCCCGACACGGCCGTGTTTCGCATCAAGCTGTGTCAGGGGGACCGAAATTTTCCAAATCTATGAAATGAAAAAAATTTTATGAAGTTACTGTACTTCTCTCCGCGATGTTTCCAAGTTACTCTGAGCTTTATGCCATGAGCTAACCTTTAAAATATATTTTTTCATCTCACCTTGTAAGGTATCTCTTCTCTTTGACTTCACACATTACTGTTTCCTGGAGTCATCCAAGCAATCACATACTTCTAACATATTAATAGGTTTTGCTCTTTTGTGGTTTATTCAGGCTTTAGCTTTATTCATTTATTTCAGCTGTTCTCCAGCGGGTGCCTCAACTGCTCAAATCATACCGTTCCAGTTACACTACATAATGTGAGTTAATATGCACGCACATGTTTCTGAAGCTTTTTTGTCCGTTTTTTCCAATCTCTTGTTTTACCTTGAGTATTTACAGGTATCCTATCCACCTCCCCCTTCTTTTCCCCCTTCTTTTCCTTCCCCCCTCCCCCTCCCTTCCCCCTTCCCTCCCCTTCTTTTTCCCTCTTTCCTCCTCCCCTCTTTTGATTTGCTTCACAGTTACTAGATTCATGTTACTCACACCCCCACTCCCTTTTTACCTGCTTTGTAGTTTCATAATTCATCTTGTGCCTTGGTTTCTCCCTATATAAGCTTTGAAATTTTTTTTTGTTATTTTGTGGTCGCCTACCTGTACAGTAGCTTCATAAAATTTTTTTCATTTCATAGACTTGGAAAATTTCAGTCCCCCTGACACAGCTTGATGCGAAACACGGTCATGTTGGGGTCCTTCGCATCCATAATATTGTTTACTGTATATTGAATGTCATGCGCATTGTTCAGTGTGCATATGTAAATTAAATAATCTTTGTGTTAATACATCATTATTGTCCAGTTTACTTGATGCCACACATTTTTTTTTGTTGAGATAGATGAAAGTCCCAACAGGATTCTGCTTTGCCTGGGTCTGCCTGATGATGATGGGCACCTACAGGTCTCCTTCCTGCAGGTAGAGCCAATCCTGCCTCAGCCCAAGGGTCCACAGATGCAACAATGGTTGGAACTCCAGGAGAGGAAGAAGCAGAGGCTAATTCATATAAAAATCCACAACTTTTATTACAAAATGCTTTAGATGAGACTTGCTAGATCACAAAACCATCAACAGTATAAAGGTCAAAAGGTTATGCTATTCAGCAATGTTAGCTGTGAACTTGATAAAAGATGTCATTTAGTAACTTTTAAGACAAATTTTGGTCAGCAAGGCATAAAGTGCTCTTTCAGATAACTAGCAAGACTGTAAACTCCTAAGGATCTTTTGAAATCAGTGGATGAAGCTGAAATTTTCTGGTAACCCATTTTGTATGATGTCCATGATGAGGTCTTCCATAAGCTATCCATAAATAGGGTCATGAATAGGTCAAAGATTTGACAATAGAGGCCAGCCACAGGCTAGCAATCCTTCTGGACAGATGTGTTTTAATGTAGCCTATTGACTGCTGGCAGGGCACAGTTGGGCTGATAGCCTTGGAGGGTGAGGTTTTTAGATTCACTGGGCTTTACCTGATGTGCATACTCACTTATTGGGGTGTTTTGTTGTATTGCTTCATAAACAAGCTTAAAATAATTCTAGATGTTCCATTCCCGACAATAATAATATCTGCAGTTTCAGAATGAAACCTGTTATGAGAAAGAAACACTATTACAGATGGGGGTTTACCAGAAATCATGGTACAAAAAATTATGATTGAAGACCACAGGAAACTCTTGTTTATCAATGATCTTTTTCAGTTCCAATGCATTTTGGACATTGTATCTTCCACAATTCCTTTTTCTACAAGTAGACATTTCATCTGCTTATAATGTATTATTCCCTATTCCTGTCTGAGATGCAGCCTCTATGCTTTTATTCTGAAATGGCTACTCTTTTAGTATACAACAGACTTTGGGTTCAATTATCCAGGGATTTTTGTCTATGCTGTGCCTATGGTAAAAGTTTATCTAACCATGGGGCTGAGGTCTCGCTGGGGAATCCATGAGCCACGCTCAAATCCACAGCCTTAAGATATTCAAACTTCCCATACAGTTTTTGGGTCTCTTTGTCTCTGGCTTTCTGAGTTTCCAAGATTCACTGCCTGAGGGGAAGGGAAGAGATGATCTCTAAGGTCCTCAGCATTACAACAGACTTTTTATACAGCAATAATTATCATGCTGAAAACTGACTGTGGTTTCCAACTTAACTTTACTATCAATTGATGATGGACTAGTAAAGATGACTATTTTCAACTCCTCATGCAATCCAATCCATTTACATGTTTAGCTCTTCAATAAATCTGTGGTTTTGTAACTCTTAATGTATCTTTTCTGGTCTTTCTCTACTTTGTACTACTGTCCTGGTCCTTGCCAATTGTAAAGGTAGTTTTGGAACTCCCTCCCAATTTCAGGATTTCTCATATCCAAATTAGACAATACACATTGACTAACCATAAGGCATATCTTTTTCCAGATGAAGAGAATGTACTTCTTACTCCGGGTTCAATCTCCTCACTGTCCTTGTTGACATATGAAGGGTATTTCTCCACTCCTCTCTTCACTCTCCAGGTGTTAGTACAATAGTTAACACCGGATGGGTGCCACTAATCTCATCTGATATCCAACTTTTTCTCCTCCCCTTCAGTGATCTTCAAAGGTCGATGGGTCTCTCAGGTTGAGAGGCTTCTAATCCTTTTATATGGCAGCACTGAGTCCCTGGGACCTTTGGAACTCAGGCATAGGGTAAAAATAAATCAGTTTCCAAAAGTAACCCAAAATGAGGAAAGAAGGGAATAGATAGACCTTCTTCCTTTAAACTAAAGGGTTTGTAAATTAAATTTTTAAAATGGAAAAAGACACATTTTCTTCTAGTCCATACCCCAAGTTTCTTTCCAGCAAAGTCAAAGGTTCTCTTCTCAACATAAGAACATGCCATTCTGGGTCAGACCAAGGTTCCATTAAGCCCAGCATTCTGTTTCCAACAGTGGCTAATCCAGGCTACAAGCACCTGGCAAGTACCCAAAAACTAAGTGTATCCCATGCTACCAATGCTAGTAATAGCAGTGGCTGTTTTCTAAGTCAACTTGATTAATAGCAGGTAATGGACTTCTCCTCTAAGAACTTATCCAAACCTTTATTAAAACCAGCTACATTAACTGCACTAACCACATCCCCTGGAAACAAATTCCAGAGTTTAATTGTGCATTGAGTGAAAAAGAACTTTCACCGATTAGTTTTAAATGTGCTACAGGCTAACTTCATGGAGTGCCCCCTAGTCCTTCTATTATCCAAAAGAGTAAATAACCGATTCACATTTACCTGTTCTAGACCTCTTATGATTTTAAAGACCTCTATCATATCCCCCCTCAGCCGTCTCTCTCCAAGCTGAACAGTTCTAACCTCTTTAGTCTTTCCTCATAGGGAAGTTGTTCCATCCCCTTTACCAATTTGGTCGCCCTTCTCCGTTCCTTCTCCATCGCAACTGTATCTTTTTTGAGAAGCGGCGACCAGAATTGTACACAGTATTCAAGGTGCGATCTCACCATGAAGCGATACAGAGGCATTGTGACATTTTCCATTTTATTCACCATTCCCTTTCTAATTATTCCGAACATTCTGTTTGCTTTTTTGACTGCCACAGCACACGGAGTAGACGATTTCAATGTATTATCCCCATATGACGCCTAGATCTCTTTCCTGGGTGGTAGTTCCTAATATGGAACCTAACATCATGTAACTATAGCATGGGTTATTTTTCCCTATATGCATCACCTTGCACTTATGCACATTAAATTTCATCTGCCATTTGGATGCCCAATTTTCTAGTCTCACAAGGAACTCCTGCAATTTATCACAATCTGCTTGTGATTTAACTACTCAGAATAATTTTGTATCATCTGCAAATTTGATTATCTCACTCGTATTCTTTTCCAGATCATTTATAAATATATTGAAAAGCACGGGTCCCAGTACAGATCCTTGAGGCACTTCATTGCCCACCCCCCACCACTGAGAAAATGTCAATTTAATCCTACTCTCTGTTTTCTTTTAACCAGTTTGAAATCCATGAAAGGACATCGCCACCTAGTCCATGACTTTTTACTTTTCCTAGAAACCTCTCATGAGGAACTTTGTCAAACGCCTTCTGAAAATCCAAATACACTACATCTACCGGTTCACCTTTTCTACATGTTTATTAACCCCCTTCAAAAAAGTGAAGCAGGTTTGTGAGGCAAGACTTGCCTTGTGTAAAGCCATGCTTACTTTATTCCATTAAACCATATCTTTCTATATGTTCTGTGATTTTGTTATAGATCTGCTCCCCCAGAGGGGAGGAGTTAGTAATCTGTTATGATGCTGGATACCTCCATTGAAGGAGGAGTTAACAAGCTATAAATGATCTCCCCGCCAGGGGGTGAAGTAGCACTCTGTATGGATCTTACTAAGGAGTAGCAATCTGTTAGTGCTCTGCTCTTCCAGAGGGAAAGAGTAGCAACTGTTATGCCTTGTTCCTGTAGAAGATGAAACAGCAACCTGTATGAGTCCCACGGGGAGATAGCTATCTGATATAGATCAGCTTCCACAGAGAGAGAAGTGATGGTCTGATGGGGTTTGGTTCCCACAGAGTGGTAGATGATGATACCGCTCTTATTAGTGTAGGAATAACACTTAGTAGAAATAGTGAAGCCCTGGGCCGATGGCAGTTGACAGTGCCCTCAAGCGGAGATCCTGAGAGGGACCACCGGCTAGGCCGGAGTATTGAGACAAACACAGATAGTTCTTTATTAGACTGGAA